>NC_090403.1:600000-900000 GCF_036365525.1 Heterodontus francisci
AGCGAGGGAGACAGCGAGGGAGACAGCGAGGTAGACAGCGAGAGAGACATCGAGAGAGACATCGAGAGAGACTGCGAGGGAGACTGCGAGGGAGACTGCGAGGGAGACTGCGAGGGAGACTGCGAGGGAGGCGAGGGAGGCAGCGAGGGAGGCAGCGAGGGAGGCAGCGAGGGAGACAGCGAGGGAGACTGCGAGGGAGACAGCGAGGGAGACTGCGAGGGAGACAGCGAGGGAGACAGCGACAGAGACAGCAATAGAGACTGCGAGGAAGACAACGAGAGAGAATGCGAGAGAGATCGTGTGAGACAGCGAGGGAGACAGCGAGGGAGATAGCGAGGGAAACAGCGAGGGAGACTGCGAGAGAGAGAGCGAGAGACACAGCGAGGGAGACAGCAATAGAGACAGCGTGGGAGACAGCGTGGGAGACAGCGTGGGAGACAGCGTGGGAGACAGCGTGGGAGACAGCGTGGGAGGCAGCGAGGGAGACAGCGAGGGAGACAGCGAGAGAGACTGCGAGAGAGACTGCGAGAGAGACTGCGAGAGAGACTGCGAGAGAGACTGCGAGGGAGAAAGCGAGAGAGAAAGCGAGAGAGAAAGCGAGAGAGACTGCGAGGGAGAAAGCGAGAGAGACTGCGAGGGAGACTGCAAGGGAGACAGCGAGAGAGACAGCGAGGGAGATAGCAAGGGAGATAGCGCGGGAGATAGCGAGAGAGACTGCGAGAGAGACTGCGATAGAAACTGCGAGGGAGTCAGCGAGAGAGACAGCGAGAGAGACTGCGAGAGAGACTGCGAGAGAGACTGTGAGAGAGACCTCGAGGGAGACAGCGAGGGAGACAGCGAGGAAGACAGCGAGGAAGACAGCGAGAGAGACAGCGAGGAAGACAGCGAGAGAGACTGCGAGGGAGACTGCGAGGGAGACTGCGAGGGAGACAGTGAGGGAGACAGCGAGAGAGAAAGCGAGAGAGACTGTGAGGGAGACAGCGAGAGAAACTGCGAGAGAGACTGCTATGGAGATAGCGAGAGAGACAGCGAGGCATACAGCGAGAGACACTGCGAGAGAGAATGCGAGGGAGACAGCGATTGAGACGGCGAGGGAGACGGCGAGAGAGAGAGCGAGAGAGAGAGCGAGAGAGAGAGCGAGGAAGACAGCGAGGAAGACAGCGAGGAAGACAGCGAGGAAGACAGCGAGGAAGACAGCGAGGAAGACAGCGAGAGAGACTGCGAGAGAGACTGCGAGGGAGACAGTGAGGGAGACAGTGAGGGAGACAGTGAGGGAGACAGCGAGGGAGACAGCGAGAGAGACAGCGAGAGAGACTGCGAGTGAGACTGTGAGGGAGACAGCGAGAGAGACTGCGAGGGAGAAAGCGAGAGAAACTGCGAGAGAGACTGCTATGGAGATAGCGAGGGATACAGCGAGAGACACTGCGAGAGAGAATGCGAGGGAGACAGCGATTGAGACGGCGAGGGAGACGGCGAGAGGGAGAGCGAGAGAGAGAGCGAGAGAGAGAGCGAGAGAGAGAGCGAGGGAGACAGCGAGGGAGACAGCGAGGGAGACAGCGAGGGAGACAGCGAGGGAGACAGCGAGGGAGACAGCGAGGTAGACAGCGAGAGAGACTTCGAGAGAGACTTCGAGAGAGACTGCGAGGGAGGCAGCGAGGGAGACAGCGAGAGAGACAGCGAGAGAGACAGCGACAGAGACTGTGAGAGAGACTGCAAGGGACACAGCGAGAGAAACTGCGAGGGAGACGACGAGAGAGAATGCGAGAGAGATCGCGTGAGACAGCGAGGGAGACAGCGAGGGAGACAGCAAGGGAGACGGCGAGGGAGACGGCGTGGGAGACGGCGTGGGAGACGGCGTGGGAGGCGGTGAGAGACTGCGAGACAGATAGCGAGACAGTCTGCGAGAGAGACCGCGAGGGAGACAGCGAGGGAGACAGCGAGGGAGACAGCGATGGAGACAGCGAGGGAGACAGCCAGGGAGACAGCCAGGGAGACAGCCAGGGAGACAGCCAGGGAGACAGCGAGGGAGACAGCGAGGGAGACAGCGAGAGAGACTGCGAGAGAGACTGCGAGAGTGACTGCTGGGGAGACAGCGAGGGAGGCAGCGAGGGAGGCAGCGAGGGAGGCAGCGAGGGAGGCAGCGAGGGAGGCAGCGAGGGAGACAGCGAGAGAGACTGCGAGGAAGACGGCGAGAGAGACTGCGAGAGAGACGGCGAGGGAGACGGCGTGGGAGACGGCGTGGGAGACGGCGTGGGAGGCGGTGAGAGACTGCGAGACAGATAGCGAGACAGTCTGCGAGAGAGACCGCGAGGGAGACAGCGAGGGAGACAGCGAGGGAGACAGCGAGGGAGACAGCGAGGGAGACAGCGAGAGTACATTGAGAGAGACAGCGAGAGAGACAGCGAGAGAGACAGCGAGAGAGACAGCGAGAGAGACAGCGAGAGAGACAGCGAGGGAGACGGCGAGGGAGACGACGAGGGAGACGACGAGGGAGACGACGAGGGAGACGACGAGGGAGACGACGAGGGAGACGACGAGGGAGACGACGAGGGAGACGGCGAGGGAGACGGCGAGGGAGACGGCGAGGGAGACAGCGAGGGAGACAGCGACAGAGACAGCGACAGAGACAGCGACAGAGACAGACAGCGACAGAGACAGCGACAGAGACAGCGACAGAGACAGACAGCGAGGGAGACAGCAAGGGAGACAGTGAGAGAGACTGCTATGGAGATAGCGCGAGAGATAGCGGGGGATACAGAGTGACTGCCAGGGAGACGGCGAGGGAGACAGCGAGGGAGACAGCGAGGGAGACAGCGAGGGAGACTGCGAGAGAGACTGCGAGAGAGACTGCGAGGGAGACAGCGAGGGAGACAGCGAGGGAGACAGCGAGGGAGACAGCGAGGGAGACAGCGAGGGAGACAGCGAGAGAGAATGCGAGAAGGACTGCGAGAGAGACAGCGAGGGAGAAAGCGAGAGCGACTTCGAGAGAGACTGCGAGGCAGACAGCGAGAGAGACTGTGAGGGAAACAGCGAGGGAGACAGCGAGGGAGACTGCGAGGGAGACTGCGAGACAGACTGCGAGACAGACTGCGAGACAGACTGCGAGACAGACTGCGAGACAGACTGCGAGGGAGACTGCAAGGGAGACTGCGAGGGAGACTGCGAGGGAGACTGCGAGGGAGACTGCGAGAGAGAATGCGAGAGAGACTGCGAGAGAGACTGCGAGAGGGATATTGAGGGAGACTGCGAGGGAGACAGCGAGGGAGACAGCGAGAGAGACAGCGAGGGAGACTGCGAGGGAGACTGCGAGGGAGACTGCGAGGGAGACTGCGAGGGAGACTGCGAGGGAGACTGCGAGAGAGACTGCGAGGGAGAGAGCGAGGGAGAAAGCGAGAGAGAAAGCGAGAGAGACTGCGAGGGAGACAGCGATAGAGACAGCGATAGAGACAGCGAGGGAGTCAGTGAGAGAGACAGTGAGAGAGACTGCGAGAGAGACTGCGAGAGAGACCTCGAGGGAGACAGCGAGGGAGACAGCGAGAGAGACAGCGAGAGAGACTGTGAGGGAGACAGCGAGGGAGACAGCGAGAGAGACTGCGAGGGAGGAAGCGAGAGAAACTGCGAGAGAGACTGCTATGGAGATAGCGAGAGAGAATGCGAGGGAGACAGCGATTGAGACGGCGAGGGAGAGAGCGAGGGAGAGAGCGAGGGAGAGAGCGAGGGAGAGAGCGAGGGAGACAGCGAGGGAGACAGCGAGGGAGACAGCGAGGGAGACAGCGAGGTAGACAGCGAGGTAGACAGCGAGAGAGACATCGAGAGAGACTGCGAGGGAGACTGCGAGGGAGACTGCGAGAGAGACAGCGAGGGAGACAGCGAGGGAGACAGCGAGGGAGACAGCGAGGGAGACAGCGAGGGAGACAGCGAGAGAGAATGCGAGAAGGACTGCGAGAGAGACAGCGAGGGAGAAAGCGAGAGCGACTTCGAGAGAGACTGCGAGGGAGACAGCGAGAGAGACTGTGAGGGAAACAGCGAGGGAGACAGCGAGAGAGACTGCGAGGGAGACTGCGAGGGAGACTGCGAGACAGACTGCGAGACAGACAGCGAGATAGACTGCGAGACAGACTGCGAGACAGACTGCGAGACAGACTGCGAGACAGACTGCGAGACAGACTGCGAGGGAGACTGCAAGGGAGACTGCGAGGGAGACTGCGAGGGAGACTGCGAGGGAGACTGCGAGGGAGACTGCGAGAGAGAATGCGAGAGAGACTGCGAGAGAGACTGCGAGAGGGATATTGAGGGAGACTGCGAGGGAGACAGCGAGGGAGACAGCGAGGGAGACAGCGAGGGAGACAGCGAGAGAGACAGCGAGGGAGACTGCGAGGGAGACTGCGAGGGAGACTGCGAGGGAGACTGCGAGGGAGACTGCGAGAGAGACTGCGAGGGAGAGAGCGAGGGAGAAAGCGAGAGAGAAAGCGAGAGAGACTGCGAGGGAGACAGCGATAGAGACAGCGATAGAGACAGCGAGGGAGTCAGTGAGAGAGACAGTGAGAGAGACTGCGAGAGAGACTGCGAGAGAGACCTCGAGGGAGACAGCGAGGGAGACAGCGAGAGAGACTGTGAGGGAGACAGCGAGGGAGACAGCGAGGGAGACAGCGAGAGAGACTGCGAGGGAGGAAGCGAGAGAAACTGCGAGAGAGACTGCTATGGAGATATCGAGAGAGAATGCGAGGGAGACAGCGATTGAGACGGCGAGGGAGAGAGCGAGGGAGAGAGCGAGGGAGAGAGCGAGGGAGAGAGCGAGGGAGACAGCGAGGGAGACAGCGAGGGAGACAGCGAGGGAGACAGCGAGGTAGACAGCGAGGTAGACAGCGAGAGAGACATCGAGACAGACTGCGAGACAGACTGCGAGGGAGACTGCAAGGGAGACTGCGAGGGAGACTGCGAGGGAGACTGCGAGGGAGACTGCGAGAGAGAATGCGAGAGAGACTGCGAGAGAGACTGCGAGAGGGATATTGAGGGAGACTGCGAGGGAGACAGCGAGGGAGACAGCGAGGGAGACAGCGAGGGAGACAGCGAGAGAGACAGCGAGGGAGACTGCGAGGGAGACTGCGAGGGAGACTGCGAGGGAGACTGCGAGGGAGACTGCGAGAGAGACTGCGAGGGAGAGAGCGAGGGAGAAAGTGAGAGAGAAAGCGAGAGAGACTGCGAGGGAGACAGCGATAGAGACAGCGATAGAGACAGCGAGGGAGTCAGTGAGAGAGACAGTGAGAGAGACTGCGAGAGAGACTGCGAGAGAGACCTCGAGGGAGACAGCGAGGGAGACAGCGAGAGAGACAGCGAGAGAGACTGTGAGGGAGACAGCGAGGGAGACAGCGAGAGAGACTGCGAGGGAGGAAGCGAGAGAAACTGCGAGAGAGACTGCTATGGAGATAGCGAGAGAGAATGCGAGGGAGACAGCGATTGAGACGGCGAGGGAGACAGCGAGGGAGACAGCGAGGGAGACAGCGAGGTAGACAGCGAGGGAGAGAGCGAGGGAGAGAGCGAGGGAGACAGCGAGGGAGACAGCGAGGGAGACAGCGAGGGAGACAGCGAGGGAGACAGCGAGGGAGACAGCGAGGTAGACAGCGAGAGAGACATCGAGAGAGACTGCGAGGGAGACTGCGAGGGAGACTGCGAGAGAGACAGCGAGGGAGACAGCGAGGGAGACAGCGAGGGAGACAGCGAGGGAGACAGCGAGGGAGACAGCGAGGGAGACAGCGAGAGAGAATGCGAGAAGGACTGCGAGAGAGACAGCGAGGGAGAAAGCGAGAGCGACTTCGAGAGAGACTGCGAGGGAGACAGCGAGAGAGACTGTGAGGGAAACAGCGAGGGAGACAGCGAGAGAGACTGCGAGGGAGACTGCGAGGGAGACTGCGAGACAGACTGCGAGACAGACAGCGAGATAGACTGCGAGACAGACTGCGAGACAGACTGCGAGACAGACTGCGAGACAGACTGCGAGGGAGACTGCAAGGGAGACTGCGAGGGAGACTGCGAGGGAGACTGCGAGGGAGACTGCGAGGGAGACTGCGAGAGAGAATGCGAGAGAGACTGCGAGAGAGACTGCGAGAGGGATATTGAGGGAGACTGCGAGGGAGACAGCGAGGGAGACAGCGAGGGAGACAGCGAGAGAGACAGCGAGGGAGACTGCGAGGGAGACTGCGAGGGAGACTGCGAGGGAGACTGCGAGGGAGACTGCGAGAGAGACTGCGAGGGAGAGAGCGAGGGAGAAAGCGAGAGAGAAAGCGAGAGAGACTGCGAGGGAGACAGCGATAGAGACAGCGATAGAGACAGCGAGGGAGTCAGTGAGAGAGACAGTGAGAGAGACTGCGAGAGAGACTGCGAGAGAGACCTCGAGGGAGACAGCGAGGGAGACAGCGAGAGAGACTGTGAGGGAGACAGCGAGGGAGACAGCGAGGGAGACAGCGAGAGAGACTGCGAGGGAGGAAGCGAGAGAAACTGCGAGAGAGACTGCTATGGAGATAGCGAGAGAGAATGCGAGGGAGACAGCGATTGAGACGGCGAGGGAGAGAGCGAGGGAGAGAGCGAGGGAGAGAGCGAGGGAGACAGCGAGGGAGACAGCGAGGGAGACAGCGAGGGAGACAGCGAGGGAGACAGCGAGGTAGACAGCGAGGTAGACAGCGAGAGAGACATCGAGAGAGACTGCGAGGGAGACTGCGAGGGAGGCAGCGAGGGAGGCAGCGAGGGAGGCAGCGAGGGAGACAGCGAGGGAGACAGCGAGGGAGACAGCGACAGAGACAGCAATAGAGACTGCGAGAGAGACTGCGAGGGAGACAACGAGAGAGAATGCGAGAGAGATCGTGTGAGACAGCGAGGGAGACAGCGAGGGAGATAGCGAGGGAGACAGCGAGGGAGACTGCGAGAGAGAGAGCGAGAGACACAGCAAGGGAGACAGCAATAGAGACAGCAAGAGAGACTGCAAGAGAGACTGCAAGAGAGACTGCAAGAGAGACTGCGAGGGAGACAGCGTGGGAGACAGCGTGGGAGACAGCGTGGGAGACAGCGTGGGAGACAGCGTGGGAGGCAGCGAGGGAGACAGCGAGAGAGACTGCGAGAGAGACTGCGAGAGAGACTGCGAGACAGACTGCGAGACAGACTGCGAGAGAGACTGCGAGAGAGACTGCGAGAGTGACTGCGAGAGAGACTGCGAGAGAGACTGCGAGAGAGACTGCGAGAGAGACTGCGAGGGAGCAAGCGAGAGAGAAAGCGAGAGAGACTGCGAGAGAGACTGCGAGAGAGACTGCGAGGGAGAAAGCGAGAGAGAAAGCGAGAGAGACTGCGAGGGAGACTGCAAGGGAGACAGCGAGGGAGACTGCAAGGGAGACAGCGAGAGAGACAGCGAGGGAGATAGCAAGGGAGATAGCGCGGGAGATAGCGAGAGAGACTGCGAGGGAGAAAGCGAGAGAGACTGCGAGGGAGACAGCGATAGAAACTGCGAGGGAGTCAGCGAGAGAGACAGCGAGAGAGACTGCGAGAGAGACTGCGAGAGAGACTGCGAGAGAGACCTCGAGAGATACCTCGAGGGAGACAGCGAGGGAGACAGCGAGGGAGACAGCGAGGGAGACAGCGAGGAAGACAGCGAGGTAGACAGCGAGAGAGACTGCGAGGGAGACTGCGAGGGAGACTGCGAGGGAGACTGCGAGGGAGACTGCGAGGGAGACAGCGAGAGAGACAGCGAGAGAGACTGTGAGGGAGACAGCGAGAGAGACTGCGAGGGAGAAAGCGAGAGAAACTGCGAGAGAGACTGCTATGGAGATAGCGAGAGAGACAGCGAGGGATACAGCGAGAGACACTGCGAGAGAGAATGCGAGGGAGACAGCGATTGAGACGGCGAGGGAGACGGCGAGAGAGAGAGCGAGAGAGAGAGCGAGGGAGAGAGCGAGGGAGAGAGCGAGGGAGACAGCGAGGGAGACAGCGAGGGAGACAGCGAGGGAGACAGCGAGGGAGAAAGCGAGGGAGACAGCGAGGGAGACAGCGAGGGAGACAGCAAGGGAGACAGCGAGGGAGACAGCGAGGGAGGCAGCGAGGTAGACAGCGAGAGAGACTTCGAGAGAGGCAGCGAGGGAGACAGCGAGGGAGACAGCGATAGAGACAGCGACAGAGACAGCGACAGAGACAGCGACAGAGACAGCGACAGAGACAGCGACAGAGACTGCGAGGGACACAGCGAGAGAAACTGCGAGGGAGACAACGAGAGAGAATGCGAGAGAGATCGCGTGAGACAGCGAGGGAGACAGCGAGGGAGACTGCGAGGGAGACTGCGAGGAAGACTGCGAGGGAGACTGCGAGGGAGACAGCGAGGGAGACAGCGAGGGAGACAGCGAGGGAGACAGCGAGGGAGACAGCGAGAGAAACTGCGAGGAAGACTGCGAGAGAGACTGCGAGAGAGACTGCGAGAGAGACTGCGAGGGAGAAAGCGAGAGAGACTGCGAGAGAGACTGCGAGGGAGAAAGCGAGAGAGACTGCGAGGGAGACTGCAAGGGAGACTGCAAGAGAGACAGCGAGGGAGATAGCGAGGGAGATAGCGAGAGAGACTGCGAGAGAGACTGCGAGAGAGACTGCGAGAGAGACTGCGAGAGAGACTGTGAGGGAGACAGCGAGGGAGACAGCGAGGGAGACAGCGAGGGAGACTGTGAGGGAGACTGTGAGGGAGACTGTGAGGGAGACTGCTATGGAGACAGCGAGAGAGACAGCGAGGGATACAGCTAGAGAGACTGCGAGAGTGACTGCGAGGGAGACGGCGAGGGAGATGGCGCGGGCGACGGCGAGAGAGAGAGCGAGAGAGACTGCGAGGGAGACGGCGAGGGAGACGGCGAGAGAGACGGCGAGAGAGACTGCGAGGGAGACTGCGAGGGAGACAGCGAGAGAGACAGCGAGAGAGACAGCGAGAGAGACAGCGAGAGAGACTGTGAGAGAGACAGTGAGAGTGACTGCGAGAGAGAAAGCCAGAGAGAAAGCCAGAGAGTGCGAGGGAGACAGCGAGGGAGACAGCGAGAGAGAATGCGAGAGAGACTGAGAGAGAGAATGAGAGGGAGACTGAGAGGGAGACTGAGAGGGAGACTGAGAGGGAGACAGCGAGGGAGACAACGAGAGAGACATCGAGAGAGACATCGAGAGAGACATCAAGAGAGACATTGAGAGAGAATGCGAGAGAGACAGCGAGAGAGACATCCAGGGTGACTTTGCGGGAGACAGCGAGAGAGACTGAGAGAGACAGCGAGAGAGACAGCGAGGGAGACAGCGAGGGAGACAGCGAGGGAGACTGCGAGGGAGACTGCGAGGGAGACCTGCGAGGGAGACTGCGAGGGAGACTGCGAGGGAGACTGCGAGGGAGACAGCGAGGGAGACAGCGAGAGAGTCTGCGAGGGCGAGAGCGAGAGAGTCTGCGAGGGAGACTGAGAGAGAGACTGCGAGGGAGACAGCGATGGAGACTGCGAGGGAGACAGCGAGAGAGACAGCGAGAGAGACTGCGAGAGAGACTGCGAGAGAGACTGCGAGAGAGACTGCGAGAGAGACTGCGAGTGAGACTGTGAGGGAGACAGCGAGAGAGACTGCGAGGGAGAAAGCGAGAGAGACTGCGAGGGAGAAAGCGAGAGAAACTGCGAGAGAGACTGCTATGGAGATAGCGAGAGAGACAGCGAGGGATACAGTGAGAGACACTGCGAGAGAGAATGCGAGGGAGACAGCGATTGAGACGGCGAGGGAGACGGCGAGGGAGACGGCGAGAGAGAGAGCGAGTGAGAGAGCGAGAGAGAGAGCGAGAGAGAGAGCGAGAGAGAGAGCGAGGGAGACAGCGAGGGAGAGAGTGAGGGAGAAAGCGAGAGAGACTGCGAGGGAGACAGCGATAGAAACTGCGAGGGAGTCAGCGAGAGAGACAGCGAGAGAGACTGTGAGAGAGACCTCGAGGGAGAGAGCGAGGGAGACAGCGAGAGAGACTGTGAGGGAGACAGCGAGGGAGACAGCGAGAGAGACAGCAAGAGAGACTGCGAGTGAGACAGCAAGAGAGACTGCGAGGGAGAAAGCGAGAGAAACTGCGAGAGAGACTGCTATGGAGATAGCGAGAGAGACAGCGAGGGATACAGCGAGAGACACTGCGAGAGAGAATGCGAGGGAGACAGCGATTGAGACGGCGAGGGAGACGGCGAGAGAGAGCGAGGGAGACAGCGAGGGAGACAGCGAGGGAGACAGCGAGGGAGACAGCGAGAGAGACAGCGACAGAGACTGTGAGAGAGACTGCGAGGGACACAGCGAGAGAGACTGCGAGGGAGACAACGAGAGAGAATGCGAGAGAGATCGTGTGAGACAGCGAGGGAGACAACGAGAGAGACTGCGAGAGAGACTGCGAGAGAGACTGCGAGAGAGACTGCGAGAGAGACTGCGAGAGAGACTGCGAGGGAGACAGCAAGAGAGACAGCAAGGGAGACAGCAAGGGAGACAGCGAGAGAGACTGCGAGGGAGACAGCGGGAGAGACTGCGAGAGAGAGCGCGTGAGAGAGCGCGTGAGAGACAGCGAGAGAGACTGCGTGGGAGACAGTGACGGAGACAGCTCGGGAGACAGCGAGGGAGACAGCGCTGGAGACAGCGAGAGAGAATGCGAGAAGGACTGCGAGAGAGACAGCGAGGGAGAAAGCGAGAGCGACTTTGAGAGAGACTGCGAGGGAGACAGCGAGAGAGACTGTGAGGGAAACAGCGAGGGAGACAGCGAGAGAGACTGCGAGTGAGACTGCGAGTGAGACTGCGAGGGAGACTGCGAGAGAGACTGCGAGAGAGACTGCGAGAGAGACTGCGAGACAGACTGCGAGACAGACTGCGAGACAGACTGCGAGACAGACTGCGAGGGAGACTGCGAGAGAGAATGCGAGAGAGACTGCGAGAGACTGCGAGAGACTGCGAGAGGGATATTGAGGGAGACAGCGAGGGAGACAGCGAGGGAGACAGCGAGAGAGACAGCGAGCGAGACAGCGAGAGAGACAGCGAGGGAGACAGCGAGGGAGACTGCGAGGGAGACTGCGAGGGAGACTGCGAGAGAGACTGCGAGAGAGACTGCGAGAGAGACTGCGAGAGAGAGAGCGAGAGAGAAAGTGAGAGAGACAGCGAGAGAGACAGCGAGAGAGACAGCGAGAGAGACTGCGAGAGAGACCTCGAGGGAGACAGCGAGGGAGACAGCGAGGGAGACTGTGAGGGAGACAGCGAGGGAGACAGTGAGAGAGACAGCGAGAGAGACTGTGAGGGAGACAGCGAGAGAGACTGCGAGGGAGGAAACGAGAGAAACTGCGAGAGAGACTGCTATGGAGATAGCGAGAGAGACAGCGAGGGATACAGCGAGAGACACTGCGAGAGAGAATGCGAGGGAGACAGCGATTGAGACGGCGAGAGAGAGAGCGAGGGAGACAGCGAGGGAGACAGCGAGGGAGACAGCGAGGTAGACAGCGAGGTAGACAGCGAGGGAGACTGCGAGGGAGACTGCGAGGGAGGCAGCGAGGGAGGCAGCGAGGGAGACAGCGAGGGAGACAGCGAGGGAGACAGCGACAGAGACAGCAATAGAGACTGCGAGTGAGACTGCGAGGGAGACAACGAGAGAGAATGCGAGAGAGATCGTGTGAGACAGCGAGGGAGACAGCGAGGGAGATAGCGAGGGAGACAGCGAGGGAGACAGCGAGGGAGACAGCGAGGGAGACTGCGAGAGAGAGAGCGAGAGAGAGAGCGAGAGACACAGCGAGGGAGACAGCAATAGAGACAGCAAGAGAGACTGCAAGTGAGACTGCGAGGGAGACAGCGTGGGAGACAGCGTGGGAGGCAGCGAGGGAGACAGCGAGGGAGACAGCGAGGGAGACAGCGAGAGAGACTGCGAGAGAGACTGCGAGAGAGACTGCGAGAGAGACTGCGAGAGAGACTGCGAGAGAGACTGCGAGGGAGAAAGCGAGAGAGAAAGCGAGAGAGAAAGCGAGAGAGACTGCGAGGGAGAAAGCGAGAGAGACTGCGAGGGAGACTGCAAGGGAGACAGCGAGAGAGACAGCGAGGGAGATAGCAAGGGAGATAGCAAGGGAGATAGCGAGAGAGACTGCGAGAGAGACTGCGAGGGAGACTGCGAGGGAGACTGCGAGGGAGAAAGCGAGAGAGACTGCGAGGGAGACAGCGATAGAAACTGCGAGAGAGACAGCGAGAGAGACTGTGAGAGAGACCTCGAGGGAGACAGCGAGGGAGACAGCGAGGAAGACAGCGAGGAAGACAGCGAGAGAGACTGTGAGGGAGACAGTGAGGGAGACAGTGAGGGAGACAGCGAGAGAGACTGTGAGGGAGACAGCGAGAGAGACTGCGAGGGAGAAAGCGAGAGAAACTGCGAGATAGACTGCTATGGAGATAGCGAGAGAGACAGCGAGGGATACAGCGAGAGACACTGCGAGAGAGAATGCGAGGGAGACAGCGATTGAGATGGCGAGGGAGACGGCGAGAGAGAGAGCGAGAGAGAGAGCGAGGGAGACAGCGAGGGAGACAGCGAGGGAGACAGCGAGGGAGACAGCGAGGGAGAAAGCGAGGGAGAAAGCGAGGGAGAAAGCGAGGGAGAAAGCGAGGGAGACAGCGAGGTAGACAGCGAGGTAGACAGCGAGAGAGACTTCGAGAGAGACTGCGAGGGAGGCAGCGAGGGAGACAGCGAGGGAGACAGCGACAGAGACAGCGACAGAGACAGCGACAGAGACAGCGACAGAGACTGTGAGAGAGACTGCGAGGGACACAGCGAGAGAAACTGCGAGGGAGACAACGAGAGAGAATGCGAGAGAGATCGCGTAAGACAGCGAGGGAGACTGCGAGGGAGACTGCGAGGGAGACTGCGAGGGAGACTGCGAGGGAGACTGCGAGAGAGGCTGCGAGGGAGACAGCGAGGGAGACAGCGAGGGAGACAGCGAGGGAGACAGCGAGAGAAACTGCGAGGCAGACTGCGAGAGAGACTGCGAGAGAGACTGCGAGAGAGACTGCGAGGGAGAAAGCGAGAGAGACTGCGAGAGAGACTGCGAGGGAGAAAGCGAGAGAGACTGCGAGGGAGACTGCAAGGGAGACTGCAAGAGAGACAGCGAGGGAGATAGCGAGGGAGATAGCGAGAGAGACTGCGAGAGAGACTGCGAGAGAGACTGCGAGAGAGACTGCGAGGGAGACAGCGAGGGAGACTGTGAGGGAGACTGCTATGGAGACAGCGAGAGAGACAGCGAGGGATACAGCAAGAGAGACTGCGAGAGTGACTGCGAGGGAGACGGCGAGGGAGATGGCGAGGGCGACGGCGAGAGAGAGAGCGAGAGAGACTGCGAGGGAGACGGCGAGGGAGACAGCGAGGGAGACAGCGAGGGAGACAGCGAGGGAGACAGCGAGGTAGACAGCGAGGTAGACAGCGAGGGAGACAGCGAGGGAGACAGCGAGGGAGACAGCGAGGGAGACAGCGACAGAGACTGTGAGAGAGACTGCGAGGGACACAGCGAGAGAGACTGCGAGGGAGACAACGAGAGAGAATGCGAGAGAGATCGTGTGAGACAGCGATTGAGACGGCGAGGGAGACGGCGAGAGAGAGAGCGAGAGAGAGAGCGAGGGAGACAGCGAGGGAGACAGCGAGGGAGACAGCGAGGTAGACAGCGAGGTAGACAGCGAGGGAGACAGCAAGGTAGACAGCGAGGTAGACAGCGAGGTAGACAGCGAGGGAGACAGCGAGGGAGACAGCGAGGGAGACAGCGACAGAGACTGTGAGAGAGACTGCGAGGGACACAGCGAGAGAGACTGCGAGGGAGACAACGAGAGAGAATGCGAGAGAGATCGTGTGAGACAGCGAGGGAGACAGCGAGGGAGACAGTGAGGGAGCCTGCGAGAGAGACAGCGAGAGAGACTGCGAGGGAGAAAGCGAGAGAGACTGCGAGGGAGAAAGCGAGGGAGAAAGCGAGAGAGACTGCGAGGGAGACTGCAAGGGAGACAGCGAGAGATACAGCGAGAGAGACAGCGAGGGAGATAGCGAGGGAGATAGCGAGAGAGACTGCGAGAGAGACTGCGAGAGAGACTGCGAGAGAGACTGCGATACAGACTGTGAGGGAGACAGCGAGGGAGACTGTGAGGGAGACTGCGAGAGAGACTGCTATGGAGATAGCGAGAGAGACAGCGAGGGATACAGCGAGAGAGACAGCGAGAGTGACTGCGAGGGAGACGGCGAGGGAGACAGCGATAGAAACTGCGAGGGAGTCAGCGAGAGAGACTGTGAGAGAGACCTCGAGGGAGAGAGCGAGGGAGACAGCGAGAGAGACAGCGAGAGAGACTGTGAGGGAGACAGCGAGGGAGACAGCGAGAGAGACAGCAAGAGAGTCTGCGAGTGAGACTGTGAGGGAGACAGCGAGAGAGACTGCGAGGGAGAAAGCGAGAGAAACTGCGAGAGAGACTGCTATGGAGATAGCGAGAGAGACAGCGAGGGATACAGCGAGAGACACTGCGAGAGAGAATGCGAGGGAGACAGCGAGAGAGACAGCAAGAGAGACTGCGAGTGAGACTGCGAGTGAGACTGTGAGGGAGACGGCGAGAGAGACTGCGAGGGAGAAAGCGAGAGAAACTGCGAGAGAGACTGCTATGGAGATAGCGAGAGAGACAGCGAGGGATACAGCGAGAGACACTGCGAGAGAGAATGCGAGGGAGACAGCGATTGAGACGGCGAGGGAGACGGCGAGAGAGAGAGCGAGAGAGACAGCGAGGGAGACAGCGAGGGAGACAGCGAGGGAGACAGCGAGGGAGACAGCGAGGTAGACAGCGAGGGAGACAGCGAGGTAGACAGCGAGGGAGACAGCGAGGGAGACAGCGAGGGAGACAGCGAGGGAGACTGCGAGGGAGACAACGAGAGAGAATGCGAGAGAGATCGTGTGAGACAGCGAGGGAGACAGCGAGGGAGACAGCGAGGGAGACAGCGAGGGAGACTGCGAGAGAGACAGCGAGAGAGACTGCGAGCGAGAAAGCGAGAGAGACTGCGAGGGAGAAAGCGAGGGAGAAAGCGAGAGAGACTGCGAGGGAGACTGCAAGGGAGACAGCGAGAGATACAGCGAGAGAGACTGCGAGAGAGACTGCGAGAGAGACTGTGAGGGAGACAGCGAGGGAGACTGTGAGGGAGACTGCGAGAGAGACTGCTGTGGAGATAGCGAGAGAGACAGCGAGGGATACAGCGAGAGAGACTGCGAGAGTGACTGCGAGGGAGACGGCGAGGGAGACGGCGAGAGAGACTTCGAGAGAGACTGCGAGGGAGACAGCGAGAGAGACTGTGAGGGAGACTGTGAGGGAGACAGCGAGAGAGACTGCGAGAGAGACTGTGAGGGAGACTGCGAGAGAGACTGCGAGAGAGACTGCGAGAGAGACTGCGAGAGGGACTGCGAGAGGGACTGCGAGAGGGACTGCGAGAGGGACTGCGAGAGGGACTGCGAGAGAGAAAGCCAGAGAGTGCGAGGGAGACAGCGAGGGAGACAGCGAGAGAGAATGCGAGAGAGACTGAGAGGGAGACTGAGAGGGAGACTGAGAGGGAGACTGAGAGGGAGACAGCGAGGGAGACAACGAGAGAGACATCGAGAGAGACATCGAGAGAGAATGCGAGAGAGACTGCGAGAGAGACATCCAGGGTGACTTCGAGGGAGACAGCGAGAGAGACAGCGAGAGAGACAGCGAGGGAGACAGCGAGGGAGACAGCGAGGGAGACTGCGAGGGAGACTGCGAGGGAGACAGCGAGGGAGACAGCGAGGGAGACTGCCAGGGAGACAGCGAGGGAGACAGCGAGGGAGACAGCGAGGGAGATTGCGAGGGAGACTGCGAGGGAGACTGCGAGGGAGACTGCGAGGGAGACTGCGAGGGAGACTGCGAGAGAGTCTGCGAGGGAGAGAGCGAGGGAGAAAGCGAGGGAGAAAGCGAGAGAGACTGCGAGGGAGACAGCGATAGAGACTGCGAGGGAGACAGCGAGAGAGACTGCGAGGGAGACAGCGAGAGAGACTGCGAGGGAGACAGCGAGAGAGACTGCGAGGGAGAAAGCGAGAGAAACAGCGAGAGAGAATGCTATGGAGATCGCGAGAGAGACAGCGAGGGATACAGCGAGAGACACTGCGAGACAGAATGCGAGGGAGACAGCGATTGAGACGGCGAGGGAGACGGCGAGGGAGACGGCGAGGGAGACGGCGAGAGAGAAGGCGAGAGAGACAGCGAGAGAGACAGCGAGGGAGACAGCGAGGGAGACAGCGAGGGAGACAGCGAGGGAGACAGCGAGGGAGACAGCGAGAGAGACAGCGAGAGAGACAGCGAGAGAGACTTCGAGAGAGACTTCGAGAGAGACTTCGAGAGAGACTTCGAGAGAGACTGCGAGAGAGACTGCGAGGGAGACAGCGAGGGAGACAGCGAGGGAGACAGCGACAGAGACAGCGACAGAGACAGCGACAGAGACAGCGACAGAGACTGTGAGAGAGACTGCGAGGGACACAGCGAGAGAGACTGCGAGGTAGACAACGAGAGAGAATGCGAGAGAGATCGCGTGAGACAGCGAGGGAGACAGCGAGGGAGACAGCGAGGGAGACAGCGAGGGAGACAGCGAGGGAGACAGCGAGGGAGACTGCGAGAGAGACAGTGAGGGAGACTGCGAGGGAGACAGCGAGGGAGACAGCGAGAGAAACTGCGAGGAAGACTGCGAGAGAGACTGCGAGAGAGACTGCGAGGGAGACTGCACGGGAGACTGCGCGGGAGACTGCGCGGGAGACTGCGCGGGAGACTGCGCTGGTGACTGCGCGGGAGACTGCGCGGGAGACTGCGCGGGAGACTGCGCGGGAGACTGCGAGGGAGACAGCGAGAGAGTCTGCTAGAGAGACTTCGAGAGAGACTGCGAGAGAGACTGCGAGGGAGACAGCGAGGGAGACAGCGAGGGAGACAGCGACGGAGACAGCGACAGAGACAGCGACAGAGACTGTGAGAGAGACTGTGAGAGAGACTGCGAGGGACACAGCGATAGAGACTGCGAGGTAGACAACGAGAGAGAATGCGAGAGAGATCGCGTGAGACAGCGAGGGAGACAGCGAGGGAGACAGCGAGGGAGACAGCGAGGGAGACTGCGAGGGAGACAGCGAGGGAGACAGCGAGGGAGACAGCGAGGGAGACTGCGAGGGAGACAGCGAGGGAGACAGCGAGGGAGACAGCGAGGGAGACAGCGAGAGAAACTGCGAGGAAGACTACGAGAGAGACTGCGAGAGAGACTGCGAGGGAGAAAGCGAGAGAGACTGCGAGAGAGACTGCGAGAGAGACTGCGAGAGAGACTGCGAGAGAGACTGCGAGAGAGACTGCGAGGGAGAAAGCGAGAGAGACTGCGAGGGAGACAACGAGGGAGACAACGAGGGAGATAGCGAGGGAGACTGCGAGGGAGACTGCGAGAGAGACTGCGAGAGAGACTGCGAGAGAGACTGCGAGAGAGACTGCGAGGGAGACTGTGAGGGAGACTGTGAGGGAGACTGCGAGAGAGACTGCTATGGAGATAGCGAGAGAGACAGCGAGGGATACAGCGAGAGAGACTGCGAGAGTGACTGCGAGGGAGACTGCGAGGGAGACGGCGAGGGCGACGGCGAGAGAGAGAGCGAGAGAGACTTCGAGAGAGACTGCGAGGGAGACGGCGAGAGAGATGGCGAGAGAGACTGCAAGAGAGACTGCGAGGGATACAGCGAAAGAGACTGCGAGAGTGACTGCGAGGGAGACGGCGAGGGAGACGGCGAGGGCGACGGCGAGAGAGAGAGCGAGAGAGACTTCGAGAGAGACTGCGAGGGAGACGGCGAGAGAGACGGCGAGAGAGACAGCGAGAGAGGCAGCGAGAGAGACTGTGAGGGTTACAGCGAGGGAGACAACGAGAGAGACATCGAGAGAGACATCGAGAGAGAATGCGAGAGAGACATCCAGGGTGACTTCGAGGGAGACAGCGAGAGAGACAGCGAGGGAGACAGCGAGGGAGACTGCGAGGGAGACTGCGAGGGAGACTGCGAGGGAGACATCGAGAGAGACAGCGAAAGAGAATGCGAGAGAGACTGCGAGAGAGACTGCGAGAGAGATTGCGAGAGAGACTGCGAGAGAGACTGCGAGAGAGACTGCGAGAGAGACTGCGAGAGAGACATCCAGGGTGACTTCGAGGGAGACTGCGAGGGAGACAGCGAGAGAGACAGCGAGAGAGACTGAGAGAGAGACTGAGAGAGAGACTGAGAGAGACAGCGAGGGAGACAGCGAGGGAGACAGCGAGAGTGTCTGCGAGGGAGAGAGCGAGGGGGAAAGCGAGAGAGACTGCGAGAGAGACTGCGAGGGAGACTGCGAGGGAGACAGCGATAGAGACTGCGAGGGAGACAGCGATAGAGACTGCGAGGGAGACAGCGAGAGAGACTGCGAGAGAGACTGTGAGAGAGACTGCGAGGGAGACAGCGAGAGAGACTGTGAGGGAGACAGCGAGAGAGACTGCGAGAGAGACTGCGAGAGAGACTGCGAGAGAGACTGCGAGAGAGACAGCGAGAGAGACAGCGAGAGAGACTGTGAGGGAGAAAGCGAGAGAAACTGCGAGAGAGACTGCGATGGAGACGACGAGAGAGAGAGCGAGGGAGAGAGCGAGGGAGACAGCGAGAGAGACTTCGAGAGAGACTGCGAGAGAGACTGCGAGGGAGGCAGCGAGGGAGACAGCGAGGGAGACAGCGAGGGAGACAGCGAGGGAGACTGCGAGAGCGACTGCTAGGGAGACAGCGAGGGAGACAGCGAGGGTGACAGCGAGGGAGACAGCGAGAGAAACTGCGAGGAAGACAGCGAGGGAGACAGCGAGGGAGAGAGCGAGGGACACAGCGAGGGAGACAGCGAGGGAGACAGCGAGGGAGACAGCGAGGGAGACAGCGAGGGAGAAAGCGAGGGAGACAGCGAGGGAGACAGCGAGGGAGACAGCGAGAGAGACTGCGAGGGAGACAGCGAGAGAGACAGCGAGAGAGACAGCGAGAGAGACAGCGAGGGAGACAGCGAGGGAGACAGCGAGAGAGACTGCGAGAGAGACAGCGAGAGAGACAGCGAGAGGGACAGCGAGAGAGACTGCGAGAGAGACTGCGAGAGAGACTGCGAGAGAGACTGCGAGAGCGACTGCGAGAGAGACAGCGAGAGAGACTGCGAGAGAGACTGCGAGGGAGACTGCGAGGGAGACTGCGAGGGAGACAGCGAGAGAGACAGCGAGAGAGACAGCGAGAGAGACAGCGAGAGAGACAGCGAGAGAGACAGCGAGGGAGAAAGCGAGGGAGACAGCGAGAGAGACTGCGAGAGAGACAGCGAGAGAGACTGCGAGAGAGACAGCGAGAGAGACTGCGAGAGGGACAGCGAGAGAGACTGCGAGAGAGACTGCGAGAGAGAATGCGAGAGAGACAGCGAGAGAGACTGCGAGAGAGACTGCGAGAGAGACTGCGAGAGAGACTGCGAGGGAGACAGCGAGGGAGACAGCGAGGGAGACAGCGACAGAGACAGCGACAGAGACAGCGACAGAGACAGCGACAGAGACTGTGAGAGAGACTGCGAGGGACACAGCGAGAGAGACTGCGAGGGAGACAACGAGAGAGAATGCGAGAGAGATCGCGTGAGACAGCGAGGGAGACAGCGAGGGAGATAGCGAGGGAGATAGCGAGGGAGACAGCGAGGGAGACAGCGAGGGAGACAGCGAGGGAGACAGCGAGAGAGACTGCGAGAGAGACTGCGAGAGAGACTGCGAGAGAGACTGCGAGAGAGACTGCGTGGGAGAAAGCGAGAGAGACTGCGAGAGAGACTGCGAGAGAGACTGCGAGGGAGACTGCAAGGGAGACTGCAAGGGAGACAGCGAGAGAGACAGCGAGGGAGATAGCGAGAGAGACTGCGAGAGAGACTGTGAGGGAGACTGCGAGAGAGACTGCTATGGAGATAGCGAGAGAGACAGCGAGGGATACAGCGAGAGAGACTGCGAGAGTGACTGCGAGGGAGACGGCGAGGGAGACGGCGAGGGAGACGGCGAGGGCGACGGCGAGAGAGAGAGCGAGAGAGAGAGCGAGAGAGACAGCGAGGGAGACAGCGAGAGAGACTTCGAGAGAGACTGCGAGGGAGACGGCGAGAGAGACAGCGAGAGAGACTGTGAGGGAGACTGTGAGGGAGACAGCGAGAGAGACTGCGAGAGAGACAGTGAGAGGGTCTGCGAGAGAGAAAGCCAGAGAGAAAGCCAGAGAGTGCGAGGTAGACAGCGAGGGAGACAGCGAGAGAGAATGCGATAGAGACTGAGAGAGAGACTGAGAGAGAGACTGAGAGAGAGACAGCGATGGAGACAGCGAGGGGGACAGCGAGGGAGACAGCGAGGGAGACATCGAGGGAGACATCGAGGGAGACTGCGAGGGAGACTGCGAGGGAGACTGCGAGGGAGACTGCGAGGGAGACAGCGAGAGAGACTGAGAGAGAGACTGAGAGAGACAGCGAGGGAGACAACGAGGGAGACTGCGAGAGAGAATGCGAGAGAGACAGCGAGAGAGACTGCGAGAGAGACTGCGAGAGAGACTGCGAGAGAGACTGCGAGGGAGACAGCGAGGGAGACAGCGAGGGAGACAGCGACAGAGACAGCGACAGAGACAGCGACAGAGACAGCGACAGAGACTGTGAGAGAGACTGCGAGGGACACAGCGAGAGAGACTGCGAGGGAGACAACGAGAGAGAATGCGAGAGAGATCGCGTGAGACAGCGAGGGAGACAGCGAGGGAGATAGCGAGGGAGATAGCGAGGGAGACAGCGAGGGAGACAGCGAGGGAGACAGCGAGGGAGACAGCGAGAGAGACTGCGAGAGAGACTGCGAGAGAGACTGCGAGAGAGACTGCGAGAGAGACTGCGTGGGAGAAAGCGAGAGAGACTGCGAGAGAGACTGCGAGAGAGACTGCGAGGGAGACTGCAAGGGAGACTGCAAGGGAGACAGCGAGAGAGACAGCGAGGGAGATAGCGAGAGAGACTGCGAGAGAGACTGTGAGGGAGACTGCGAGAGAGACTGCTATGGAGATAGCGAGAGAGACAGCGAGGGATACAGCGAGAGAGACTGCGAGAGTGACTGCGAGGGAGACGGCGAGGGAGACGGCGAGGGAGACGGCGAGGGCGACGGCGAGAGAGAGAGCGAGAGAGAGAGCGAGAGAGACAGCGAGGGAGACAGCGAGAGAGACTTCGAGAGAGACTGCGAGGGAGACGGCGAGAGAGACAGCGAGAGAGACTGTGAGGGAGACTGTGAGGGAGACAGCGAGAGAGACTGCGAGAGAGACAGTGAGAGGGTCTGCGAGAGAGAAAGCCAGAGAGAAAGCCAGAGAGTGCGAGGGAGACAGCGAGGGAGACAGCGAGAGAGAATGCGATAGAGACTGAGAGAGAGACTGAGAGAGGGACTGAGAGAGAGACAGCGAGGGAGACAGCGAGGGAGACAGCGAGGGAGACAGCGAGGGAGACATCGAGGGAGACATCGAGGGAGACTGCGAGGGAGACTGCGAGGGAGACTGCGAGGGAGACTGCGAGGGAGACAGCGAGAGAGACTGAGAGAGAGACTGAGAGAGACAGCGAGGGAGACAACGAGGGAGACAGCGAGGGAGACAGTGAGAGAGTCTGCGAGGGAGAGAGCGAGGGAGAAAGCGAGAGAGACTGCGAGAGAGACTGCGAGGGAGACTGTGAGGGAGACTGCGAGGGAGACTGCGAGGGAGACTGCGATAGAGACTGCGAGGAAGACAGCGAGAGAGACTGCGAGAGAGACTGTGAGAGAGACTGTGAGAGAGACTGCGAGGGAGACAGCGAGAGAGACTGTGAGGGAGACAGCGAGGGAGACTGCGAGGGAGACTGCGAGAGAGACTGCGAGAGAGACTGCGAGAGAGACTGCGAGAGAGACTGCGAGGGAGACAGCGAGGGAGACTGTGAGGGAGACTGTGAGGGAGACTGCGAGAGAGACTGCTATGGAGATAGCGAGAGAGACAGCGAGGGATACAGCGAGAGAGACTGCGAGAGTGACTGCGAGGGAGACGGCGAGGGAGACGGCGAGGGCGACGGCGAGAGAGAGAGCGAGAGAGACTTCGAGAGAGACTGCGAGGGAGACGGCGAGAGAGATGGCGAGAGAGACAGCGAGAGAGGCAGCGAGAGAGACTGTGAGGGAGACAGCGAGGGAGACAACGAGAGAGACATCGAGAGAGACATCGAGAGAGAATGCGAGAGAGACATCCAGGGTGACTTCGAGGGAGACAGCGAGAGAGACAGCGAGGGAGACAGCGAGGGAGACAGCGAGGGAGACAGCGAGGGAGACAGCGAGGGAGACAGCGAGGGAGACTGCGCGGGAGACTGCGCGGGAGACTGCGCGGGAGACTGCGCGGGAGACTGCGCGGGAGACTGTGAGGGAGACAGCGAGAGAGTCTGCGAGGGAGAGAGCGAGGGAGAAAGCGAGAGAGACTGCGAGAGAGACTGCGAGAGAGACTGCGAGGGAGACAGCGAGGGAGACAGCGAGGGAGACAGCGAGGGAGACTGCGAGGGAGACTGCGAGGGAGACAGCGAGGGAGACAGCGAGGGAGACAGCGAGGGAGACTGCGAGGGAGACTGCGAGCGAGACTGCGAGGGAGACTGCGAGGGAGACAGCGAGAGAGTCTGCGAGAGAGTCTGCGAGGGAGTCTGCGAGGGAGAGAGCGAGGGAGAAAGCGAGGGAGACTGCGAGGGAGACAGCGATAGAGACTGCGAGGGAGACAGCGAGAGAGACTGCGAGGGAGACAGCGAGAGAGACTGCGAGGGAGAAAGCGAGAGAAACAGCGAGAGAGAATGCTATGGAGATAGCGAGAGAGACAGCGAGGGATACAGCGAGAGACACTGCGAGAGAGAATGCGAGGGAGACAGCGAGGGAGACGGCGAGAGAGAGAGCGAGGGAGTCAGCGAGGGAGACAGCGAGGGAGACAGCGAGAGAGACAGCGAGAGAGACAGCGAGAGAGACAGCGAGAGAGACAGCGAGAGAGACTTCGAGAGAGACTTCGAGAGAGACTGCGAGAGAGACTGCGAGGGAGACAGCGAGGGAGACAGCGAGGGAGACAGCGAGGGAGACAGCGACAGAGACAGCGACAGAGACAGCGACAGAGACTGTGAGAGAGACTGCGAGGGACACAGCGAGAGAGACTGCGAGGTAGACAACGAGAGAGAATGCCAGAGAGATCGCGTGAGACAGCGAGGGAGACAGCGAGGGAGACAGCGAGGGAGACAGCGAGGGAGACAGCGAGGGAGACTGCGAGGGAGACTGCGAGGGAGACAGCTAGGGAGACAGCGAGGGAGACAGCGAGGGAGACAGCGAGAGAAACTGCGAGGAAGACTGCGAGAGAGACTGCGAGAGAGACTGCGAGGGAGAAAGCGAGAGAGACTGCGAGAGAGACTGCGAGAGAGACTGCGAGTGAGAAAGCGAGAGAGACTGCGAGGGAGACAACGAGAGAGACAGCGAGGGAGATAGCGAGGGAGACTGCGAGGGAGACTGCGAGAGAGACTGCGAGAGAGACTGCGAGAGAGACTGCGAGAGAGACTGCGAGGGAGACAGCGAGGGAGACTGTGAGGGAGACTGCGAGAGAGACTGCTATGGAGATAGCGAGAGAGACAGCGAGGGATACAGCGAGAGAGACTGCGAGGGAGACGGCGAGGGAGACGGTGAGGGAGACGGCGAGGGCGACGGCGAGGGAGAGAGCGAGAGAGACTTCGAGAGAGACTGCGAGGGAGACGGCGAGAGAGACGGCGAGAGAGACGGCGAGAGAGACAGCGAGAGAGGCAGCGAGAGAGACTGTGAGGGTTACATCGAGAGAGACATCGAGAGAGACATCGAGAGAGAATGCGAGAGAGACATCCAGGGTGACTTCGAGGGAGACAGCGAGAGAGACAGCGAGGGAGACAGCGAGGGAGACAGCGAGGGAGACTGCGAGGGAGACTGCGAGGGAGACATCGAGAGAGACAGCGAAAGAGAATGCGAGAGAGACTGCGAGAGAGACTGCGAGAGAGACTGCGAGAGAGACTGCGAGAGAGACTGCGAGAGAGACATCCAGGGTGACTTCGAGGGAGACTTCGAGGGAGACTGCGAGGGAGACAGCGAGAGAGACTGAGAGAGAGACTGAGAGAGACAGCGAGGGAGAAAGCGAGGGAGACAGCGAGGGAGACAGCGAGGGAGACAGCGAGAGAGTCTGCGAGGGAGAGAGCGAGGGAGAAAGCGAGGGAGAAAGCGAGAGAGACTGCGAGAGAGACTGCGAGGGAGACTGCGAGGGAGACTGCGAGGGAGACTGCGAGGGAGACAGCGATAGAGACTGCGAGGGAGACAGCGATAGAGACTGCGAGGGAGACAGCGAGAGAGACTGCGAGAGAGACTGTGAGGGAGACGGCGAGAGAGACTGTGAGGGAGACAGCGAGAGAGACTGCGAGAGAGACTGCGAGAGAGACTGCGAGAGAGACTGCGAGAGAGACTGCGAGAGAGACAGCGAGAGAGACTGTGAGGGAGAAAGCGAGAGAAACTGCGAGAGAGACTGCGAGGGAGACGGCGAGAGAGAGAGCGAGGGAGAGAGCGAGGGAGACAGCGAGAGAGACTTCGAGAGAGACTGCGAGGGAGGCAGCGAGGGAGACAGCGAGGGAGACAGCGAGGGAGACAGCGAGGGAGACTGCGAGAGCGACTGCTAGGGAGACATCGAGGGAGACAGCGAGGGTGACAGCGAGGGAGACAGCGAGAGAAACTGCGAGGATGACAGCGAGGGAGACAGTGAGGGAGAGAGCGAGGGAGACAGCGAGGGAGACAGCGAGGGAGACAGCGAGGGAGACAGCGAGGGAGACAGCGAGAGAGACTGCGAGGGAGACAGCGAGAGAGACAGCGAGAGAGACAGCGAGAGAGACAGCGAGAGGGACAGCGAGAGAGACAGCGAGGGAGACAGCGAGGGTGACAGCGAGAGAGACTGCGAGAGAGACTGCGAGAGAGACTGCGAGAGGGACAGCGAGAGAGACTGCGAGAGAGACTGCGAGAGAGACTGCGAGAGAGACTGCGAGAGAGACAGCGAGAGAGACTGCGAGAGAGACTGCGAGAGAGACTGCGAGGGAGACAGCGAGGGAGACAGCGAGAGAGACAGCGAGAGAGACAGCGAGAGAGTCAGCGAGGGAGAAAGCGAGGGAGACAGCGAGAGAGACTGCGAGAGAGACAGCGAGAGAGACTGCGAGAGAGACAGCGAGAGAGACTGCGAGAGAGACTGCGAGAGGGACAGCGAGAGAGACTGCGAGAGAGACTGCGAGAGAGACTGCGAGAGAGACTGCGAGAGAGACTGCGAGAGAGACAGCGAGAGAGACTGCGAGAGAGACTGCGAGAGAGACTGCAAGAGAGACTGCGAGGGAGACATAGAGGGAGACATCGAGGGAGACAGCGAGGGAGACAGCGAGGGAGACAGCGACAGAGACAGCGACAGAGACTGTGAGAGAGACTGCGAGGGACACAGCGAGAGAGACTGCGAGGGAGACAACGAGAGAGAATGCGAGAGAGATCGCGTGAGACAGCGAGGGAGATAGCGAGGGAGACAGCGAGGGAGACAGCGAGGGAGACAGCGAGGGAGACAGCGAGAGAAACTGCGAGGAAGACTGCGAGAGAGACTGCGAGAGAGACTGCGAGAGAGACTGCGAGAGAGACTGCGAGAGAGACTTCGAGAGAGACTGCGAGAGAGACTGCGAGAGAGACTGCGAGAGAGACTGCGAGAGAGACTGCGTGGGAGAAAGCGAGAGAGACTGCAAGAGAGACTGCGAGGGAGACTGCAAGGGAGACTGCAAGGGAGACAGCGAGAGAGACAGCGAGGGAGATAGCGAGAGAGACTGCGAGAGAGACTGCGAGAGAGACTGTGAGGGAGACTGCGAGAGAGACTGCGAGAGAGACTGCTATGGAGATAGCGAGAGAGACAGCGAGGGATACAGCGAGAGAGACTGCGAGAGTGACTGCGAGGGAGACGGCGAGGGAGACGGCGAGGGAGACGGCGAGGGCGACGGTGAGAGAGAGAGCGAGAGAGACAGCGAGGGAGACAGCGAGAGAGACTTCGAGAGAGACTGCGAGGGAGACAGTGACGGAGACAGCTCGGGAGACAGCGAGGGAGACAGCGCTGGAGACAGCGAGAGAGAATGCGAGAAGGACTGCGAGAGAGACAGCGAGGGAGAAAGTGAGAGCGACTTTGAGAGAGACTGCGAGGGAGACAGCGAGAGAGACTGTGAGGGAAACAGCGAGGGAGACAGCGAGAGAGACTGCGAGTGGGACTGCGAGTGAGACTGCGAGGGAGACTGCGAGAGAGACTGCGAGAGAGACTGCGAGACAGACTGCGAGACAGACTGCGAGACAGACTGCGAGACAGACTGCGAGACAGACTGCGAGACAGACTGCGAGGGAGACTGCGAGAGAGAATGCGAGAGAGACTGCGAGAGACTGCGAGAGACTGCGAGAGGGATATTGAGGGAGACTGCGAGGGAGACAGCGAGGGAGACAGCGAGGGAGACAGCGAGAGAGACAGCGAGCGAGACAGCGAGAGAGACAGCGAGGGAGACAGCGAGGGAGACTGCGAGGGAGACTGCGAGGGAAACTGCGAGAGAGACTGCGAGAGAGACTGCGAGAGAGACTGCGAGAGAGACTGCGAGAGAGAGAGCGAGAGAGAAAGTGAGAGAGACAGCGAGAGAGACAGCGAGAGAGACAGCGAGAGAGACTGCGAGAGAGACCTCGAGGGAGACAGCGAGGGAGACAGCGAGGGAGACATCGAGAGAGAATGCGAGAGAGACATCCAGGGTGACTTCGAGGGAGACAGCGAGAGAGACAGCGAGGGAGACAGCGAGGGAGACAGCGAGGGAGACTGCGAGGGAGACTGCGAGGGAGACATCGAGAGAGACAGCGAAAGAGAATGCGAGAGAGACTGCGAGAGAGACTGCGAGAGAGACTGCGAGAGAGACTGCGAGAGAGACATCCAGGGTGACTTCGAGGGAGACTTCGAGGGAGACTGCGAGGGAGACAGCGAGAGAGACTGAGAGAGAGACTGAGAGAGACAGCGAGGGAGAAAGCGAGGGAGACAGCGAGGGAGACAGCGAGGGAGACAGCGAGAGAGTCTGCGAGGGAGAGAGCGAGGGAGAAAGCGAGGGAGAAAGCGAGAGAGACTGCGAGAGAGACTGCGAGGGAGACTGCGAGGGAGACTGCGAGGGAGACTGCGAGGGAGACAGCGATAGAGACTGCGAGGGAGACAGCGATAGAGACTGCGAGGGAGACAGCGAGAGAGACTGCGAGAGAGACTGTGAGGGAGACGGCGAGAGAGACTGTGAGGGAGACAGCGAGAGAGACTGTGAGAGAGACTGCGAGAGAGACTGCGAGAGAGACTGCGAGAGAGACTGCGAGAGAGACAGCGAGAGAGACTGTGAGGGAGAAAGCGAGAGAAACTGCGAGAGAGACTGCGAGGGAGACGGCGAGAGAGAGAGCGAGGGAGAGAGCGAGGGAGACAGCGAGAGAGACTTCGAGAGAGACTGCGAGGGAGGCAGCGAGGGAGACAACGAGGGAGACAGCGAGGGAGACAGCGAGGGAGACTGCGAGAGCGACTGCTAGGGAGACATCGAGGGAGACAGCGAGGGTGACAGCGAGGGAGACAGCGAGAGAAACTGCGAGGATGACAGCGAGGGAGACAGTGAGGGAGAGAGCGAGGGACACAGCGAGGGAGACAGCGAGGGAGACAGCGAGGGAGACAGCGAGGGAGACAGCGAGGGAGACAGCGAGAGAGACTGCGAGGGAGACAGCGAGAGAGACAGCGAGAGAGACAGCGAGAGAGACAGCGAGAGAGACAGCGAGAGAGACAGCGAGGGAGACAGCGAGGGAGACAGCGAGAGAGACTGCGAGAGAGACTGCGAGAGAGACTGCGAGAGGGACAGCGAGAGAGACTGCGAGAGAGACTGCGAGAGAGACTGCGAGAGAGACTGCGAGAGAGACAGCGAGAGAGACTGCGAGAGAGACTGCGAGAGAGACTGCGAGGGAGACAGCGAGGGAGACAGCGAGAGAGACAGCGAGAGAGACAGCGAGAGAGACAGCGAGAGAGACAGCGAGGGAGAAAGCGAGGGAGACAGCGAGAGAGACTGCGAGAGAGACAGCGAGAGAGACTGCGAGAGAGACAGCGAGAGAGACTGCGAGAGGGACAGCGAGAGAGACTGCGAGAGAGACTGCGAGAGAGACTGCGAGAGAGACTGCGAGAGAGACTGCGAGAGAGACAGCGAGAGAGACTGCGAGAGAGACTGCGAGAGAGACTGCAAGAGAGACTGCGAGGGAGACATAGAGGGAGACATCGAGGGAGACAGCGAGGGAGACAGCGAGGGAGACAGCGACAGAGACAGCGACAGAGACTGTGAGAGAGACTGCGAGGGACACAGCGAGAGAGACTGCGAGGGAGACAACGAGAGAGAATGCGAGAGAGATCGCGTGAGACAGCGAGGGAGATAGCGAGGGAGACAGCGAGGGAGACAGCGAGGGAGAGAGCGAGGGAGACAGCGAGGGAGACAGCGAGAGAAACTGCGAGGAAGACTGCGAGAGAGACTGCGAGAGAGACTGCGAGAGAGACTGCGAGAGAGACTGCGAGAGAGACTTCGAGAGAGACTGCGAGAGAGACTGCGAGAGAGACTGCGAGAGAGACTGCGAGAGAGACTGCGTGGGAGAAAGCGAGAGAGACTGCAAGAGAGACTGCGAGGGAGACTGCAAGGGAGACTGCAAGGGAGACAGCGAGAGAGACAGCGAGGGAGATAGCGAGAGAGACTGCGAGAGAGACTGCGAGAGAGACTGTGAGGGAGACTGCGAGAGAGACTGCGAGAGAGACTGCTATGGAGATAGCGAGAGAGACAGCGAGGGATACAGCGAGAGAGACTGCGAGAGTGACTGCGAGGGAGACGGCGAGGGAGACGGCGAGGGAGACGGCGAGGGCGACGGTGAGAGAGAGCGAGAGAGACAGCGAGGGAGACAGCGAGAGAGACTTCGAGAGAGACTGCGAGGGAGACAGTGACGGAGACAGCTCGGGAGACAGCGAGGGAGACAGCGCTGGAGACAGCGAGAGAGAATGCGAGAAGGACTGCGAGAGAGACAGCGAGGGAGAAAGTGAGAGCGACTTTGAGAGAGACTGCGAGGGAGACAGCGAGAGAGACTGTGAGGGAAACAGCGAGGGAGACAGCGAGAGAGACTGCGAGTGGGACTGCGAGTGAGACTGCGAGGGAGACTGCGAGAGAGACTGCGAGAGAGACTGCGAGACAGACTGCGAGACAGACTGCGAGACAGACTGCGAGACAGACTGCGAGACAGACTGCGAGACAGACTGCGAGGGAGACTGCGAGAGAGAATGCGAGAGAGACTGCGAGAGACTGCGAGAGACTGCGAGAGGGATATTGAGGGAGACTGCGAGGGAGACAGCGAGGGAGACAGCGAGGGAGACAGCGAGAGAGACAGCGAGCGAGACAGCGAGAGAGACAGCGAGAGAGACAGCGAGAGAGACTGCGAGAGAGACCTCGAGGGAGACAGCGAGGGAGACAGCGAGGGAGACTGTGAGGGAGACAGCGAGGGAGACAGTGAGAGAGACAGCGAGAGAGACTGTGAGGGAGACAGCGAGAGAGACTGCGAGGGAGGAAACGAGAGAAACTGCGAGAGAGACTGCTATGGAGATAGCGAGAGAGACAGCGAGGGATACAGCGAGAGACACTGCGAGAGAGAATGCGAGGGAGACAGCGATTGAGACGGCGAGAGAGAGAGCGAGGGAGACAGCGAGGGAGACAGCGAGGGAGACAGCGAGGGAGACAGCGAGGTAGACAGCGAGGTAGACAGCGAGGGAGACTGCGAGGGAGACTGCGAGGGAGGCAGCGAGGGAGGCAGCGAGGGAGACAGCGTGGGAGACAGCGAGGGAGACAGCGACAGAGACAGCAATAGAGACTGCGAGAGAGACTGCGAGGGAGACAACGAGAGAGAATGCGAGAGAGATCGTGTGAGACAGCGAGGGAGACAGCGAGGGAGATAGCGAGGGAGACAGCGAGGGAGACAGCGAGGGAGACAGCGAGGGAGACTGCGAGAGAGAGAGCGAGAGAGAGAGCGAGAGACACAGCGAGGGAGACAGCAATAGAGACAGCAAGAGAGACTGCAAGTGAGACTGCGAGGGAGGCAGCGTGGGAGACAGCGTGGGAGGCAGCGAGGGAGACAGCGAGGGAGACAGCGAGGGAGACAGCGAGAGAGACTGCGAGAGAGACTGCGAGAGAGACTGCGAGAGAGACTGCGAGAGAGACTGCGAGAGAGACTGCGAGGGAGAAAGCGAGAGAGAAAGCGAGAGAGAAAGCGAGAGAGACTGCGAGGGAGAAAGCGAGAGAGACTGCGAGGGAGACTGCAAGGGAGACAGCGAGAGAGACAGCGAGGGAGATAGCAAGGGAGATAGCAAGGGAGATAGCGAGAGAGACTGCGAGAGAGACTGCGAGGGAGACTGCGAGGGAGACTGCGAGGGAGAAAGCGAGAGAGACTGCGAGGGAGACAGCGATAGAAACTGCGAGAGAGACAGCGAGAGAGACTGTGAGAGAGACCTCGAGGGAGACAGCGAGGGAGACAGCGAGGAAGACAGCGAGGAAGACAGCGAGAGAGACTGTGAGGGAGACAGTGAGGGAGACAGTGAGGGAGACAGCGAGAGAGACTGTGAGGGAGACAGCGAGAGAGACTGCGAGGGAGAAAGCGAGAGAAACTGCGAGATAGACTGCTATGGAGATAGCGAGAGAGACAGCGAGGGATACAGCGAGAGACACTGCGAGAGAGAATGCGAGGGAGACAGCGATTGAGACGGCGAGGGAGACGGCGAGAGAGAGAGCGAGAGAGAGAGCGAGGGAGAGAGCGAGGGAGAGAGCGAGGGAGACAGCGAGGGAGACAGCGAGGGAGACAGCGAGGGAGACAGCGAGGGAGAAAGCGAGGGAGAAAGCGAGGGAGAAAGCGAGGGAGAAAGCGAGGGAGACAGCGAGGTAGACAGCGAGGTAGACAGCGAGAGAGACTTCGAGAGAGACTGCGAGGGAGGCAGCGAGGGAGACAGCGAGGGAGACAGCGACAGAGACAGCGACAGAGACAGCGACAGAGACAGCGACAGAGACTGTGAGAGAGACTGCGAGGGACACAGCGAGAGAAACTGCGAGGGAGACAACGAGAGAGAATGCGAGAGAGATCGCGTAAGACAGCGAGGGAGACTGCGAGGAAGACTGCGAGGGAGACTGCGAGGGAGACTGCGAGGGAGACTGCGAGGGAGACTGCGAGGGAGACTGCGAGAGAGGCTGCGAGGGAGACAGCGAGGGAGACAGCGAGGGAGACAGCGAGGGAGACAGCGAGAGAAACTGCGAGGCAGACTGCGAGAGAGACTGCGAGAGAGACTGCGAGAGAGACTGCGAGGGAGAAAGCGAGAGAGACTGCGAGAGAGACTGCGAGGGAGAAAGCGAGAGAGACTGCGAGGGAGACTGCAAGGGAGACTGCAAGAGAGACAGCGAGGGAGATAGCGAGGGAGATAGCGAGAGAGACTGCGAGAGAGACTGCGAGAGAGACTGCGAGAGAGACTGCGAGGGAGACAGCGAGGGAGACTGTGAGGGAGACTGCTATGGAGACAGCGAGAGAGACAGCGAGGGATACAGCAAGAGAGACTGCGAGAGTGACTGCGAGGGAGACGGCGAGGGAGATGGCGAGGGCGACGGCGAGAGAGAGAGCGAGAGAGACTGCGAGGGAGACGGCGAGGGAGACGGCGAGGGAGACAGCGAGGGAGACAGCGAGGGAGACAGCGAGGTAGACAGCGAGGTAGACAGCGAGGGAGACAGCGAGGGAGACAGCGAGGGAGACAGCGAGGGAGACAGCGAGGGAGACAGCGACAGAGACTGTGAGAGAGACTGCGAGGGACACAGCGAGAGAGACTGCGAGGGAGACAACGAGAGAGAATGCGAGAGAGATCGTGTGAGACAGCGATTGAGACGGCGAGGGAGACGGCGAGAGAGAGAGCGAGAGAGAGAGCGAGGGAGACAGCGAGGGAGACAGCGAGGGAGACAGCGAGGTAGACAGCGAGGTAGACAGCGAGGGAGACAGCGAGGTAGACAGCGAGGTAGACAGCGAGGTAGACAGCGAGGGAGACAGCGAGGGAGACAGCGAGGGAGACAGCGAGGGAGACAGCGACAGAGACTGTGAGAGAGACTGCGAGGGACACAGCGAGAGAGACTGCGAGGGAGACAACGAGAGAGAATGCGAGAGAGATCGTGTGAGACAGCGAGGGAGACAGCGAGGGAGACAGTGAGGGAGCCTGCGAGAGAGACAGCGAGAGAGACTGCGAGGGAGAAAGCGAGAGAGACTGCGAGGGAGAAAGCGAGGGAGAAAGCGAGAGAGACTGCGAGGGAGACTGCAAGGGAGACAGCGAGAGATACAGCGAGAGAGACAGCGAGGGAGATAGCGAGGGAGATAGCGAGAGAGACTGCGAGAGAGACTGCGAGAGAGACTGCGAGAGAGACTGCGATACAGACTGTGAGGGAGACAGCGAGGGAGACTGTGAGGGAGACTGCGAGAGAGACTGCTATGGAGATAGCGAGAGAGACAGCGAGGGATACAGCGAGAGAGACAGCGAGAGTGACTGCGAGGGAGACGGCGAGGGAGACAGCGATAGAAACTGCGAGGGAGTCAGCGAGAGAGACTGTGAGAGAGACCTCGAGGGAGAGAGCGAGGGAGACAGCGAGAGAGACAGCGAGAGAGACTGTGAGGGAGACAGCGAGGGAGACAGCGAGAGAGACAGCAAGAGAGTCTGCGAGTGAGACTGTGAGGGAGACAGCGAGAGAGACTGCGAGGGAGAAAGCGAGAGAAACTGCGAGAGAGACTGCTATGGAGATAGCGAGAGAGACAGCGAGGGATACAGCGAGAGACACTGCGAGAGAGAATGCGAGGGAGACAGCGAGAGAGACAGCAAGAGAGACTGCGAGTGAGACTGCGAGTGAGACTGTGAGGGAGACAGCGAGAGAGACTGCGAGGGAGAAAGCGAGAGAAACTGCGAGAGAGACTGCTATGGAGATAGCGAGAGAGACAGCGAGGGATACAGCGAGAGACACTGCGAGAGAGAATGCGAGGGAGACAGCGATTGAGACGGCGAGGGAGACGGCGAGAGAGAGAGCGAGAGAGACAGCGAGGGAGACAGCGAGGGAGACAGCGAGGGAGACAGCGAGGTAGACAGCGAGGGAGACAGCGAGGGAGACAGCGAGGGAGACAGCGAGGGAGACAGCGAGGGAGACAGCGACGGAGACAGCGACAGAGACTGTGAGAGAGACTGCGAGGGACACAGCGAGAGAGACTGCGAGGGAGACAACGAGAGAGAATGCGAGAGAGATCGTGTGAGACAGCGAGGGAGACAGCGAGGGAGACAGCGAGGGAGACTGCGAGAGAGACAGCGAGAGAGACTGCGAGCGAGAAAGCGAGAGAGACTGCGAGGGAGAAAGCGAGGGAGAAAGCGAGAGAGACTGCGAGGGAGACTACAAGGGAGACAGCGAGAGATACAGCGAGAGAGACTGCGAGAGAGACTGCGAGAGAGACTGTGAGGGAGACAGCGAGGGAGACTGTGAGGGAGACTGCGAGAGAGACTGCTGTGGAGATAGCGAGAGAGACAGCGAGGGATACAGCGAGAGAGTCTGCGAGGGAGACTGCGAGGGAGACTGCGAGGGAGACTGCGAGAGAGGCTGCGAGGGAGACAGCGAGGGAGACAGCGAGGGAGACAGCGAGGGAGACAGCGAGAGAAACTGCGAGGCAGACTGCGAGAGAGACTGCGAGAGAGACTGCGAGAGAGACTGCGAGGGAGAAAGCGAGAGAGACTGCGAGAGAGACTGCGAGGGAGAAAGCGAGAGAGACTGCGAGGGAGACTGCAAGGGAGACTGCAAGAGAGACAGCGAGGGAGATAGCGAGGGAGATAGCGAGAGAGACTGCGAGAGAGAGTGCGAGAGAGACTGCGAGAGTGACTGCGAGGGAGACACCGAGGGAGACTGTGAGGGAGACTGCTATGGAGACAGCGAGAGAGACAGCGAGGGATACAGCAAGAGAGACTGCGAGAGTGACTGCGAGGGAGACGGCGAGGGAGATGGCGAGGGCGACGGCGAGAGAGAGAGCGAGAGAGACTGCGAGGGAGACGGCGAGGGAGACGGCGAGGGAGACAGCGAGGGAGACAGCGAGGGAGACAGCAAGGTAGACAGCGAGGTAGACAGCGAGGGAGACAGCGAGGGAGACAGCGAGGGAGACAGCGAGGGAGACAGCGACAGAGACTGTGAGAGAGACTGCGAGGGACACAGCGAGAGAGACTGCGAGGGAGACAACGAGAGAGAATGCGAGAGAGATCGTGTGAGACAGCGATTGAGACGGCGAGGGAGACGGCGAGAGAGAGAGCGAGAGAGAGAGCGAGGGAGACAGCGAGGGAGACAGCGAGGGAGACAGCGAGGTAGACAGCGAGGTAGACAGCGAGGGAGACAGCGAGGTAGACAGCGAGGTAGACAGCGAGGGAGACAGCGAGAGAGACAGCGAGGGAGACAGCGACAGAGACTGTGAGAGAGACTGCGAGGGACACAGCGAGAGAGACTGCGAGGGAGACAACGAGAGAGAATGCGAGAGAGATCGTGTGAGACAGCGAGGGAGACAGCGAGGGAGACAGTGAGGGAGCCTGCGAGAGAGACAGCGAGAGAGACTGCGAGGGAGAAAGCGAGAGAGACTGCGAGGGAGAAAGCGAGGGAGAAAGCGAGAGAGACTGCGAGGGAGACTGCAAGGGAGACAGCGAGAGATACAGCGAGAGAGACAGCGAGGGAGATAGCGAGGGAGATAGCGAGAGAGACTGCGAGAGAGACTGCGAGAGAGACTGCGAGAGAGACTGCGATACAGACTGTGAGGGAGACAGCGAGGGAGACTGTGAGGGAGACTGCGAGAGAGACTGCTATGGAGATAGCGAGAGAGACAGCGAGGGATACAGCGAGAGAGACAGCGAGAGAGACAGCAAGAGAGAATGCGAGGGAGACAGCGAGAGAGACAGCAAGAGAGACTGCGAGTGAGACTGCGAGTGAGACTGTGAGGGAGACAGCGAGAGAGACTGCGAGGGAGAAAGCGAGAGAAACTGCGAGAGAGACTGCTATGGAGATAGCGAGAGAGACAGCGAGGGATACAGCGAGAGAGAATGCGAGAGAGATCGTGTGAGACAGCGAGGGAGACAGCGAGGGAGACAGCGAGGGAGACAGCGAGGGAGACAGCGAGGTAGACAGCGAGGGAGACAGCGAGGTAGACAGCGAGGGAGACAGCGAGGGAGACAGCGAGGGAGACAGCGAGGGAGACAGCGACGGAGACAGCGACAGAGACTGTGAGAGAGACTGCGAGGGACACAGCGAGAGAGACTGCGAGGGAGACAACGAGAGAGAATGCGAGAGAGATCGTGTGAGACAGCGAGGGAGACAGCGAGGGAGACAGCGAGGGAGACAGCGAGGGAGACTGCGAGAGAGACAGCGAGAGAGACTGCGAGCGAGAAAGCGAGAGAGACTGCGAGGGAGAAAGCGAGGGAGAAAGCGAGAGAGACTGCGAGGGAGACTACAAGGGAGACAGCGAGAGATACAGCGAGAGAGACTGCGAGAGAGACTGCGAGAGAGACTGCGAGGGAGACAGCGAGGGAGACTGTGAGGGAGACTGCGAGAGAGACTGCTGTGGAGATAGCGAGAGAGACAGCGAGGGATACAGCGAGAGAGACTGCGAGAGTGACTGCGAGGGAGACGGCGAGGGAGACGGCGAGAGAGACTTCGAGAGAGACTGCGAGGGAGACAGCGAGAGAGACTGTGAGGGAGACTGTGAGGGAGACAGCGAGAGAGACTGCGAGAGAGACTGTGAGGGAGACTGCGAGAGAGACTGCGAGAGAGACTGCGAGAGGGACTGCAAGAGGGACTGCGAGAGGGACTGCGAGAGGGACTGCGAGAGGGACTGCGAGAGAGAAAGCCAGAGAGTGCGAGGGAGACAGCGAGGGAGACAGCGAGAGAGAATGCGAGAGAGACTGAGAGGGAGACTGAGAGGGAGACTGAGAGGGAGACTGAGAGGGAGACTGAGAGGGAGACAGCGAGGGAGACAACGAGAGAGACATCGAGAGAGACATCGAGAGAGAATGCGAGAGAGACTGCGAGAGAGACATCCAGGGTGACTTCGAGGGAGACAGCGAGAGAGACAGCGAGAGAGACAGCGAGGGAGACAGCGAGGGAGACAGCGAGGGAGACTGCGAGGGAGACTGCGAGGGAGACTGCGAGGGAGACAGCGAGGGAGACAGCGAGGGAGACTGCGAGGGAGACAGCGAGGGAGACAGCGAGGGAGACTGCGAGGGAGACTGCGAGGGAGACTGCGAGGGAGACTGCGAGGGAGACTGCGAGAGAGTCTGCGAGGGAGAGAGCGAGGGAGAAAGCGAGGGAGAAAGCGAGAGAGACTGCGAGGGAGACAGCGATAGAGACTGCGAGGGAGACAGCGAGAGAGACTGCGAGGGAGACAGCGAGAGAGACTGCGAGGGAGACAGCGAGAGAGACTGCGAGGGAGACAGCGAGAGAGACTGCGAGGGAGAAAGCGAGAGAAACAGCGAGAGAGAATGCTATGGAGATCGCGAGAGAGACAGCGAGGGATACAGCGAGAGACACTGCGAGAGAGAATGCGAGGGAGACAGCGATTGAGACGGCGAGGGAGACGGCGAGGGAGACGGCGAGGGAGACGGCGAGAGAGAAGGCGAGAGAGACAGCGAGAGAGACAGCGAGGGAGACAGCGAGGGAGACAGCGAGGGAGACAGCGAGGGAGACAGCGAGAGAGACAGCGAGAGAGACAGCGAGAGAGACTTCGAGAGAGACTTCGAGAGAGACTTCGAGAGAGACTTCGAGAGAGACTGCGAGAGAGACTGCGAGGGAGACTGCGAGGGAGAAAGCGAGAGAGACTGCGAGGGAGAAAGCGAGGGAGAAAGCGAGAGAGACTGCGAGGGAGACTGCAAGGGAGACAGCGAGAGATACAGCGAGAGAGACAGCGAGGGAGATAGCGAGGGAGATAGCGAGAGAGACTGCGAGAGAGACTGCGAGAGAGACTGCGAGAGAGACTGCGATACAGACTGTGAGGGAGACAGCGAGGGAGACTGTGAGGGAGACTGCGAGAGAGACTGCTATGGAGATAGCGAGAGAGACAGCGAGGGATACAGCGAGAGAGACAGCGAGAGAGACAGCAAGAGAGAATGCGAGAGAGACTGCGAGAGAGACAGCAAGAGAGACTGCGAGTGAGACTGCGAGTGAGACTGTGAGGGAGACAGCGAGAGAGACTGCGAGGGAGAAAGCGAGAGAAACTGCGAGAGAGACTGCTATGGAGATAGCGAGAGAGACAGCGAGGGATACAGCGAGAGAGAATGCGAGAGAGATCGTGTGAGACAGCGAGGGAGACAGCGAGGGAGACAGCGAGGGAGACAGCGAGGGAGACAGCGAGGTAGACAGCGAGGGAGACAGCGAGGTAGACAGCGAGGGAGACAGCGAGGGAGACAGCGAGGGAGACAGCGAGGGAGACAGCGACGGAGACAGCGACAGAGACTGTGAGAGAGACTGCGAGGGACACAGCGAGAGAGACTGCGAGGGAGACAACGAGAGAGAATGCGAGAGAGATCGTGTGAGACAGCGAGGGAGACAGCGAGGGAGACAGCGAGGGAGACAGCGAGGGAGACTGCGAGAGAGACAGCGAGAGAGACTGCGAGCGAGAAAGCGAGAGAGACTGCGAGGGAGAAAGCGAGGGAGAAAGCGAGAGAGACTGCGAGGGAGACTACAAGGGAGACAGCGAGAGATACAGCGAGAGAGACTGCGAGAGAGACTGCGAGAGAGACTGCGAGGGAGACAGCGAGGGAGACTGTGAGGGAGACTGCGAGAGAGACTGCTGTGGAGATAGCGAGAGAGACAGCGAGGGATACAGCGAGAGAGACTGCGAGAGTGACTGCGAGGGAGACGGCGAGGGAGACGGCGAGAGAGACTTCGAGAGAGACTGCGAGGGAGACAGCGAGAGAGACTGTGAGGGAGACTGTGAGGGAGACAGCGAGAGAGACTGCGAGAGAGACTGTGAGGGAGACTGCGAGAGAGACTGCGAGAGAGACTGCGAGAGGGACTGCAAGAGGGACTGCGAGAGGGACTGCGAGAGGGACTGCGAGAGGGACTGCGAGAGGGACTGCGAGAGAGAAAGCCAGAGAGTGCGAGGGAGACAGCGAGGGAGACAGCGAGAGAGAATGCGAGAGAGACTGAGAGGGAGACTGAGAGGGAGACTGAGAGGGAGACTGAGAGGGAGACTGAGAGGGAGACAGCGAGGGAGACAACGAGAGAGACATCGAGAGAGACATCGAGAGAGAATGCGAGAGAGACTGCGAGAGAGACATCCAGGGTGACTTCGAGGGAGACAGCGAGAGAGACAGCGAGAGAGACAGCGAGGGAGACAGCGAGGGAGACTGCGAGGGAGACTGCGAGGGAGACTGCGAGGGAGACAGCGAGGGAGACAGCGAGGGAGACTGCGAGGGAGACAGCGAGGGAGACAGCGAGGGAGACTGCGAGGGAGACTGCGAGGGAGACTGCGAGGGAGACTGCGAGGGAGACTGCGAGGGAGACTGCGAGAGAGTCTGCGAGGGAGAGAGCGAGGGAGAAAGCGAGGGAGAAAGCGAGAGAGACTGCGAGGGAGACAGCGATAGAGACTGCGAGGGAGACAGCGAGAGAGACTGCGAGGGAGACAGCGAGAGAGACTGCGAGGGAGACAGCGAGAGAGACTGCGAGGGAGACAGCGAGAGAGACTGCGAGGGAGAAAGCGAGAGAAACAGCGAGAGAGAATGCTATGGAGATCGCGAGAGAGACAGCGAGGGATACAGCGAGAGACACTGCGAGAGAGAATGCGAGGGAGACAGCGATTGAGACGGCGAGGGAGACGGCGAGGGAGACGGCGAGGGAGACGGCGAGAGAGAAGGCGAGAGAGACAGCGAGAGAGACAGCGAGGGAGACAGCGAGGGAGACAGCGATAGAGACAGCGAGGGAGACAGCGAGGGAGACAGCGAGGGAGACAGCGAGAGAGACAGCGAGAGAGACTTCGAGAGAGACTTCGAGAGAGACTTCGAGAGAGACTTCGAGAGAGACTGCGAGAGAGACTGCGAGGGAGACAGCGAGGGAGACAGCGAGGGAGACAGCGAGGGAGACAGCGACAGAGACAGCGACAGAGACAGCGACAGAGACTGTGAGAGAGACTGCGAGGGACACAGCGAGAGAGACTGCGAGGTAGACAACGAGAGAGAATGCGAGAGAGATCGCGTGAGACAGCGAGGGAGACAGCGAGGGAGACAGCGAGGGAGACAGCGAGGGAGACAGCGAGGGAGACAGCGAGGGAGACTGCGAGAGAGACAGCGAGGGAGACTGCGAGGGAGACAGCGAGGGAGACAGCGAGAGAAACTGCGAGGAAGACTGCGAGAGAGACTGCGAGAGAGACTGCGAGAGAGACTGCGAGGGAGACTGCACGGGAGACTGCGCGGGAGACTGCGCGGGAGACTGCGCGGGAGACTGCGCTGGAGACTGCGCGGGAGACTGCGCGGGAGACTGCGCGGGAGACTGCGCGGGAGACTGCGAGGGAGACAGCGAGAGAGTCTGCGAGAGAGACTTCGAGAGAGACTGCGAGAGAGACTGCGAGGGAGACAGCGAGGGAGACAGCGAGGGAGACAGCGACGGAGACAGCGACAGAGACAGCGACAGAGACTGTGAGAGAGACTGTGAGAGAGACTGCGAGGGACACAGCGATAGAGACTGCGAGGTAGACAACGAGAGAGAATGCGAGAGAGATCGCGTGAGACAGCGAGGGAGACAGCGAGGGAGACAGCGAGGGAGACAGCGAGGGAGACTGCGAGGGAGACAGCGAGGGAGACAGCGAGGGAGACTGCGAGGGAGACTGCGAGGGAGACAGCGAGGGAGACAGCGAGGGAGACAGCGAGGGAGACAGCGAGAGAAACTGCGAGGAAGACTACGAGAGAGACTGCGAGAGAGACTGCGAGGGAGAAAGCGAGAGAGACTGCGAGAGAGACTGCGAGAGAGACTGCGAGAGAGACTGCGAGAGAGACTGCGAGGGAGAAAGCGAGAGAGACTGCGAGGGAGACAACGAGAGAGACAGCGAGAGAGACAGCGAGGGAGATAGCGAGGGAGACTGCGAGGGAGACTGCGAGAGAGACTGCGAGAGAGACTGCGAGAGAGACTGCGAGAGAGACTGCGAGAGAGACTGCGAGGGAGACAGCGAGGGAGACTGTGAGGGAGACTGCGAGAGAGACTGCTATGGAGATAGCGAGAGAGACAGCGAGGGATACAGCGAGAGAGACTGCGAGAGTGACTGCGAGGGAGACTGCGAGGGAGACGGCGAGGGCGACGGCGAGAGAGAGAGCGAGAGAGACTTCGAGAGAGACTGCGAGGGAGACGGCGAGAGAGATGGCGAGAGAGACTGCAAGAGAGACTGCGAGGGATACAGCGAGAGAGACTGCGATAGTGACTGCGAGGGAGACGGCGAGGGAGACGGCGAGGGCGACGGCGAGAGAGAGAGCGAGAGAGACTTCGAGAGAGACTGCGAGGGAGACGGCGAGAGAGACGGCGAGAGAGACAGCGAGAGAGGCAGCGAGAGAGACTGTGAGGGTTACAGCGAGGGAGACAACGAGAGAGACATCGAGAGAGACATCGAGAGAGAATGCGAGAGAGACATCCAGGGTGACTTCGAGTGAGACAGCGAGAGAGACAGCGAGGGAGACAGCGAGGGAGACTGCGAGGGAGACTGCGAGGGAGACTGCGAGGGAGACTGCGAGGGAGACATCGAGAGAGACAGCGAAAGAGAATGCGAGAGAGACTGCGAGAGAGACTGCGAGAGAGATTGCGAGAGAGACTGCGAGAGAGACTGCGAGAGAGACTGCGAGAGAGACTGCGAGAGAGACATCCAGGGTGACTTCGAGGGAGACTGCGAGGGAGACAGCGAGAGAGACAGCGAGAGAGACTGAGAGAGAGACTGAGAGAGAGACTGAGAGAGACAGCGAGGGAGACAGCGAGGGAGACAGCGAGGGAGACAGCGAGAGAGTCTGCGAGGGAGAGAGCGAGGGAGAAAGCGAGAGAGACTGCGAGAGAGACTGCGAGGGAGACTGCGAGGGAGACAGCGATAGAGACTGCGAGGGAGACAGCGATAGAGACTGCGAGGGAGACAGCGAGAGAGACTGCGAGAGAGACTGTGAGAGAGACTGCGAGGGAGACAGCGAGAGAGACTGTGAGGGAGACAGCGAGAGAGACTGCGAGAGAGACTGCGAGAGAGACTGCGAGAGAGACTGCGAGAGAGACAGCGAGAGAGACTGCGAGGGAGAAAGCGAGAGAAACTGCGAGAGAGACTGCGATGGAGACGGCGAGAGAGAGAGCGAGGGAGAGAGCGAGGGAGACAGCGAGAGAGACTTCGAGAGAGACTGCGAGAGAGACTGCGAGGGAGGCAGCGAGGGAGACAGCGAGGGAGACAGCGAGGGAGACAGCGAGGGAGACTGCGAGAGCGACTGCTAGGGAGACAGCGAGGGAGACAGCGAGGGTGACAGCGAGGGAGACAGCGAGAGAAACTGCGAGGAAGACAGCGAGGGAGACAGCGAGGGAGAGAGCGAGGGACACAGCGAGGGAGACAGCGAGGGAGACAGCGAGGGAGACAGCGAGGGAGACAGCGAGGGAGAAAGCGAGGGAGACAGCGAGGGAGACAGCGAGGGAGACAGCGAGAGAGACTGCGAGGGAGACAGCGAGAGAGACAGCGAGGGAGACAGCGAGGGAGACAGCGAGAGAGACTGCGAGAGAGACAGCGAGAGAGACTGCGAGAGGGACAGCGAGAGAGACTGCGAGAGAGACTGCGAGAGAGACTGCGAGAGAGACTGCGAGAGCGACTGCGAGAGAGACAGCGAGAGAGACTGCGAGAGAGACTGCGAGGGAGACTGCGAGGGAGACTGCGAGGGAGACAGCGAGAGAGACAGCGAGAGAGACAGCGAGAGAGACAGCGAGAGAGACAGCGAGAGAGACAGCGAGGGAGAAAGCGAGGGAGACAGCGAGAGAGACTGCGAGAGAGACAGCGAGAGAGACTGCGAGAGAGACAGCGAGAGAGACTGCGAGAGGGACAGCGAGAGAGACTGCGAGAGAGACTGCGAGAGAGACTGCGAGAGAGACAGCGAGAGAGACTGCGAGAGAGACTGCGAGAGAGACTGCGAGAGAGACTGCGAGAGAGACAGCGAGGGAGACAGCGAGGGAGACAGCGACAGAGACAGCGACAGAGACAGCGACAGAGACAGCGACAGAGACAGCGACAGAGACTGTGAGAGAGACTGCGAGGGACACAGCGAGAGAGACTGCGAGGGAGACAACGAGAGAGAATGCGAGAGAGATCGCGTGAGACAGCGAGGGAGACAGCGAGGGAGATAGCGAGGGAGACAGCGAGGGAGACAGCGAGGGAGACAGCGAGGGAGACAGCGAGGGAGACAGCGAGGGAGAAAGCGAGAGAGACTGCGAGAGAGACTGCGAGAGAGACTGCGAGAGAGACTGCGAGAGAGACTGCGTGGGAGAAAGCGAGAGAGACTGCGAGAGAGACTGCGAGAGAGACTGCGAGGGAGACTGCAAGGGAGACTGCAAGGGAGACAGCGAGAGAGACAGCGAGGGAGATAGCGAGAGAGACTGCGAGAGAGACTGTGAGGGAGACTGTGAGAGAGACTGCTATGGAGATAGCGAGAGAGACAGCGAGGGATACAGCGAGAGAGACTGCGAGAGTGACTGCGAGGGAGACGGCGAGGGAGACGGCGAGGGAGACGGCGAGGGCGATGGCGAGAGAGAGAGCGAGAGAGAGAGCGAGAGAGACAGCGAGGGAGACAGCGAGAGAGACTTCGAGAGAGACTGCGAGGGAGACGGCGAGAGAGACAGCGAGAGAGACTGTGAGGGAGACTGTGAGGGAGACAGCGAGAGAGACTGCGAGAGAGACAGTGAGAGGGACTGCGAGAGAGAAAGCCAGAGAGAAAGCCAGAGAGTGCGAGGGAGACAGCGAGGGAGACAGCGAGAGAGAATGCGATAGAGACTGAGAGAGAGACTGAGAGAGAGACTGAGAGAGAGACAGCGAGGGAGACAGCGAGGGAGACAGCGAGGGAGACATCGAGGGAGACATCGAGGGAGACTGCGAGGGAGACTGCGAGGGAGACTGCGAGGGAGACTGCGAGGGAGACAGCGAGAGAGACTGAGAGAGAGACTGAGAGAGACAGCGAGGGAGACAACGAGGGAGACAGCGAGGGAGACAGTGAGAGAGTCTGCGAGGGAGAGAGCGAGGGAGAAAGCGAGAGAGACTGCGAGAGAGACTGCGAGGGAGACTGCGAGGGAGACTGCGAGGGAGACTGCGATAGAGACTGCGAGGAAGACAGCGAGAGAGACTGCGAGAGAGACTGTGAGAGAGACTGTGAGAGAGACTGCGAGGGAGACAGCGAGAGAGACTGTGAGGGAGACAGCGAGGGAGACTGCGAGGGAGACTGCGAGAGAGACTGCGAGAGAGACTGCGAGAGAGACTGCGAGGGAGACAGCGAGGGAGACTGTGAGGGAGACTGTGAGGGAGACTGCGAGAGAGACTGCTATGGAGATAGCGAGAGAGACAGCGAGGGATACAGCGAGAGAGACTGCGAGAGTGACTGCGAGGGAGACGGCGAGGGAGACGGCGAGGGCGACGGCGAGAGAGAGAGCGAGAGAGATTTCGAGAGAGACTGCGAGGGAGACGGCGAGAGAGATGGCGAGAGAGACAGCGAGAGAGGCAGCGAGAGAGACTGTGAGGGAGACAGCGAGGGAGACAACGAGAGAGACATCGAGAGAGACATCGAGAGAGAATGCGAGAGAGACATCCAGGGTGACTTCGAGGGAGACAGCGAGAGAGACAGCGAGGGAGACAGCGAGGGAGACTGCGCGGGAGACTGCGCGGGAGACTGCGCGGGAGACTGCGCGGGAGACTGTGAGGGAGACAGCGAGAGAGTCTGCGAGGGAGAGAGCGAGGGAGAAAGCGAGAGAGACTGCGAGAGAGACTGCGAGAGAGACTGCGAGGGAGACAGCGAGGGAGACAGCGAGGGAGACTGCGAGGGAGACTGCGAGGGAGACAGCGAGGGAGACAGCGAGGGAGACTGCGAGGGAGACTGCGAGGGAGACTGCGAGGGAGACAGCGAGAGAGTCTGCGAGAGAGTCTGCGAGGGAGTCTGCGAGGGAGAGAGCGAGGGAGAAAGCGAGGGAGACTGCGAGGGAGACAGCGATAGAGACTGCGAGGGAGACAGCGAGAGAGACTGCGAGGGAGACAGCGAGAGAGACTGCGAGGGAGAAAGCGAGAGAAACAGCGAGAGAGAATGCTATGGAGATAGCGAGAGAGACAGCGAGGGATACAGCGAGAGACACTGCGAGAGAGAATGCGAGGGAGACAGCGAGGGAGACGGCGAGAGAGAGAGCGAGGGAGTCAGCGAGGGAGACAGCGAGGGAGACAGCGAGAGAGACAGCGAGAGAGACAGCGAGAGAGACAGCGAGAGAGACTTCGAGAGAGACTTCGAGAGAGACTGCGAGAGAGACTGCGAGGGAGACAGCGAGGGAGACAGCGAGGGAGACAGCGAGGGAGACAGCGACAGAGACAGCGACAGAGACAGCGACAGAGAATGTGAGAGAGACTGCGAGGGACACAGCGAGAGAGACTGCGAGGTAGACAACGAGAGAGAATGCGAGAGAGATCGCGTGAGACAGCGAGGGAGAAAGCGAGGGAGACATCGAGGGAGACAGCGAGGGAGACTGCGAGGGAGACAGCTAGGGAGACAGCGAGGGAGACAGCGAGGGAGACAGCGAGAGAAACTGCGAGGAAGACTGCGAGAGAGACTGCGAGAGAGACTGCGAGGGAGAAAGCGAGGAAGACTGCGAGAGAGACTGCGAGAGAGACTGCGAGGGAGAAAGCGAGAGAGACTGCGAGAGAGACTGCGAGAGAGACTGCGAGGGAGAAAGCGAGAGAGACTGCGAGGGAGACAACGAGAGAGACAGCGAGGGAGATAGCGAGGGAGACTGCGAGGGAGACTGCGAGAGAGACTGCGAGAGAGACTGCGAGAGAGACTGCGAGAGAGACTGCGAGAGAGACTGCGAGGGAGACAGCGAGGGAGACTGTGAGGGAGACTGCGAGAGAGACTGCTATGGAGATAGCGAGAGAGACAGCGAGGGATACAGCGAGAGAGACTGCGAGGGAGACGGCGAGGGAGACGGCGAGGGAGACGGCGAGGGCGACGGCGAGGGAGAGAGCGAGAGAGACTTCGAGAGAGACTGCGAGGGAGACGGCGAGAGAGACGGCGAGAGAGACGGCGAGAGAGACAGCGAGAGAGGCAGCGAGAGAGACTGTGAGGGTTACATCGAGAGAGACATCGAGAGAGACATCGAGAGAGAATGCGAGAGAGACATCCAGGGTGACTTCGAGGGAGACAGCGAGAGAGACAGCGAGGGAGACAGCGAGGGAGACAGCGAGGGAGACTGCGAGGGAGACTGCGAGGGAGACATCGAGAGAGACAGCGAAAGAGAATGCGAGAGAGACTGCGAGAGAGACTGTGAGAGAGACTGCGAGAGAGACTGCGAGAGAGACTGCGAGAGAGACTGCGAGAGAGACATCCAGGGTGACTTCGAGGGAGACTTCGAGGGAGACTGCGAGGGAGACAGCGAGAGAGACTGAGAGAGAGACTGAGAGAGACAGCGAGGGAGACAGCGAGGGAGACAGCGAGGGAGACAGCGAGGGAGACAGCGAGGGAGACAGCGAGAGAGTCTGCGAGGGAGAGAGCGAGGGAGAAAGCGAGGGAGAAAGCGAGAGAGACTGCGAGAGAGACTGCGAGGGAGACTGCGAGGGAGACTGCGAGGGAGACTGCGAGGGAGACAGCGATAGAGACTGCGAGGGAGACAGCGATAGAGACTGCGAGGGAGACAGCGAGAGAGACTGCGAGAGAGACTGTGAGGGAGACGGCGAGAGAGACTGTGAGGGAGACAGCGAGAGAGACTGCGAGAGAGACTGCGAGAGAGACTGCGAGAGAGACTGCGAGAGAGACAGCGAGAGAGACTGTGAGGGAGAAAGCGAGAGAAACTGCGAGAGAGACTGCGAGGGAGACGGCGAGAGAGAGAGCGAGGGAGAGAGCGAGGGAGACAGCGAGAGAGACTTCGAGAGAGACTGCGAGGGAGGCAGCGAGGGAGACAGCGAGGGAGACAGCGAGGGAGACAGCGAGGGAGACTGCGAGAGCGACTGCTAGGGAGACAGCGAGGGAGACAGCGAGGGTGACAGCGAGGGAGACAGCGAGAGAAACTGCGAGGATGACAGCGAGGGAGACAGTGAGGGAGAGAGCGAGGGACACAGCGAGGGAGACAGCGAGGGAGACAGCGAGGGAGACAGCGAGAGAGACTGCGAGGGAGACAGCGAGAGAGACAGCGAGAGAGACAGCGAGAGAGACAGCGAGAGAGACAGCGAGAGAGACAGCGAGGGAGACAGCGAGGGAGACAGCAAGAGAGACTGCGAGAGAGACTGCGAGAGAGACTGCGAGAGGGACAGCGAGAGAGACTGCGAGAGAGACTGCGAGAGAGACTGCGAGAGAGACTGCGAGAGAGACAGCGAGAGAGACTGCGAGAGAGACTGCGAGAGAGACAGCGAGGGAGAAAGCGAGGGAGACAGCGAGAGAGACTGCGAGAGAGACAGCGAGAGAGACTGCGAGAGAGACAGCGAGAGAGACTGCGAGAGGGACAGCGAGAGAGACTGCGAGAGAGACTGCGAGAGAGACTGCGAGAGAGACTGCGAGAGAGACAGCGAGAGAGACTGCGAGAGAGACTGCGAGAGAGACTGCAAGAGAGACTGCGAGGGAGACATCGAGGGAGGCATCGAGGGAGACAGCGAGGGAGACAGCGAGGGAGACAGCGACAGAGACAGCGACAGAGACTGTGAGAGAGACTGCGAGGGACACAGCGAGAGAGACTGCGAGGGAGACAACGAGAGAGAATGCGAGAGAGATCGCGTGAGACAGCGAGGGAGACAGCGAGGGAGACAGCGAGGGAGACAGCGAGGGAGACAGCGAGAGAAACTGCGAGGAAGACTGCGAGAGAGACTGCGAGAGAGACTGCGAGAGAGACTGCGAGAGAGACTGCGAGAGAGACTGCGAGAGAGACTGCGAGAGAGACTGCGTGGGAGAAAGCGAGAGAGACTGCAAGAGAGACTGCGAGGGAGACTGCAAGGGAGACTGCAAGGGAGACAGCGAGAGAGACAGCGAGGGAGATAGCGAGAGAGACTGCGAGAGAGACTGCGAGAGAGACTGTGAGGGAGACTGCGAGAGAGACTGCGAGAGAGACTGCTATGGAGATAGCGAGAGAGACAGCGAGGGATACAGCGAGAGAGACTGCGAGAGTGACTGCGAGGGAGACGGCGAGGGAGACGGCGAGGGAGACGGCGAGGGCGACGGCGAGAGAGAGAGCGAGAGAGACAGCGAGGGAGACAGCGAGAGAGACTTCGAGAGAGACTGCGAGGGAGACGGCGAGAGAGACAGCGAGAGAGACAGCGAGAGAGACAGCGAGAGAGACTGTGAGGGAGACTGTGAGGGAGACAGCGAGAGAGACTGCGAGAGAGACAGTGAGAGGGACTGCGAGAGAGAAAGCGAGAGAGAAAGCCAGAGAGTGCGAGGGAGACAGCGAGGGAGACAGCGAGAGAGAATGCGATAGAGACTGAGAGAGAGACTGAGAGAGAGACTGAGAGGGAGACAGCGAGGGAGACAGCGAGGGAGACAGCGAGGGAGACATCGAGGGAGACTGTGAGGGAGACTGCGAGGGAGACTGCGAGGGAGACAGCGAGAGAGACTGAGAGAGAGACTGAGAGAGACAGCGAGGGAGACAACGAGGGAGACAGTGAGAGAGTCTGCGAGGGAGAGAGCGAGGGAGAAAGCGAGAGAGACTGCGAGACAGACTGCGAGGGAGACTGCGAGGGAGACTGCGAGGGAGACTGCGAGGGAGACAGCGATAGAGACTGCGAGGAAGACAGCGAGAGAGACTGCGAGAGAGACTGTGAGAGAGACTGCGAGGGAGACAGCGAGAGAGACTGTGAGGGAGACAGCGAGGGAGACAGCGAGAGAGACTGCGAGAGAGACTGCGAGAGAGACTGCGAGAGAGACTGCGAGGGAGACTGCGAGGGAGACAGCGAGAGAGACTGTGAGGGAGAAAGCGAGAGAAACTGCGAGAGAGACAGCGAGGGATACAGCAAGAGACACTGCGAGAGAGACTGCGAGGGAGACGGCGAGGGAGAGAGCGAGGCAGAGAGCGAGGGAGAGAGCGAGGGAGAGAGCGAGGGAGAGAGCGAGGGAGACTTTGAGAGAGACTTCGAGAGAGACTGCGAGGGAGGCAGCGAGGGAGACAGCGAGGGAGACAGCGAGGGAGACAGCGAGGGAGACAGCGAGAGAGACAGCGAGAGAGACTGCGAGAGCGACTGCTAGGGAGATAGCGAGGGAGACAGCGAGGGTGACAGCGAGGGAGACAGCGAGAGAAACTGCGAGGGAGTCAGCGAGAGAGACTGCGAGAGCGACTGCTAGGGAGACAGCGAGGGAGACAGCGAGGGTGACAGCGAGGGAGACAGCGAGAGAAACTGCGAGGTAGACAGCGAGAGAGACGGCGAGGGAGACAGTGAGGGAGAGAGCGAGGGACACAGCGAGGGAGACAGCGAGGGAGACAGCGAGGGAGACAGCGAGAGAGACTGCGAGGGAGACAGCGAGAGAGACAGCGAGAGAGACAGCGAGGGAGAAAGCGAGGGAGACAGCGAGAGAGACTGCGAGAGAGACTGCGAGGGAGACAGCGTGGGAGACAGCGAGAGAGACAGCGAGAGAGACTGCGAGAGAGACTGCGAGAGAGACTGCGAGAGAGACTGCGAGAGAGACTGCGAGAGGGACAGCGAGAGAGACTGCGAGAGAGACTGCGAGAGAGACTGCAAAGGAGACTGCGAGAGAGACAGCGAGAGAGACTGCGAGAGGGACAGCGAGAGAGACTGCGAGAGGGACAGCGAGAGAGACTGCGAGAGAGACTGCGAGAGAGACTGCGAGAGAGACTGCAAAGGAGACTGCGAGAGAGACTGCAAAGGAGACTGCGAGAGAGACAGCGAGAGAGACTGCGAGAGGGACAGCGAGAGAGACTGCGAGAGGGACAGCGAGAGAGACTGCGAGAGAGACTGCGAGAGAGACTGCGAGAGAGACTGCGAGAGAGACTGCGAGAGAGACTGCGAGAGGGACAGCGAGAGAGACTGCGAGAGAGACTGCGAGAGAGACTGCAAAGGAGACTGCGAGAGAGACAGCGAGAGAGACTGCGAGAGGGACAGCGAGAGAGACTGCGAGAGGGACAGCGAGAGAGACTGCGAGAGAGACTGCGAGAGAGACTGCGAGAGAGACTGCAAAGGAGACTGCGAGAGAGACTGCAAAGGAGACTGCGAGAGAGACAGCGAGAGAGACTGCGAGAGGGACAGCGAGAGAGACTGCGAGAGGGACAGCGAGAGAGACTGCGAGAGAGACTGCGAGAGAGACTGCGAGAGAGACTGCGAGAGAGATGGAGAGAGAGACGGCGAGAGAGATGGAGAGAGAGACGGCGAGAGAGACGGCGAGAGAGACTGCAAAGGAGACTGCGAGAGAGATGGAGAGAGAGACGGCGAGAGAGATGGAGAGAGAGACGGCGAGAGAGACGGCGAGAGAGACAGTGAGGGAGAGAGCGAGAGAGACTGCGAGGGAGACAGCGAGAGAGACAGCGAGAGAGACTGTGAGAGATACAGCGAGGGAGACTGCAAGGGAGACAGCGAGAGAGACAGCGAGAGAGACAGCGAGAGAGACTGCGAGAGAGACTGTGAGGGAGACTGCGAGAGAGACAGCGAGGGAGACAGCGAGGGATACAGCGAGAGAGACTGCGAGAGTGACTGCGAGGGCGACGGCGAGGGAGACGGCGAGGGAGACGGCGAGGGCGACGGCGAGGGCGACGGCGAGAGAGACGGCGAGAGAGACGGCGAGAGAGACAGCGAGAGAGACTTCGAGAGAGACTGCGAGGGAGACGGCGAGAGAGACTGCGAGGGAGACAGCGAGGGAGACAGCGAGGGAGACAGCGAGGGAGACAGCGAGGGAGACAGCGAGGGAGACAGCGAGAGAAACTGCGAGGCAGACTGCGAGAGAGACTGCGAGAGAGACTGCGAGGGAGAAAGCGAGAGAGACTGCGAGAGAGACTGCGAGAGAGACTGCGAGGGAGAAAGCGAGAGAGACTGCGAGGGAGACTGCGAGGGAGACTGCAAGAGAGACAGCGAGGGAGATAGCGAGGGAGATAGCGAGGGAGATAGCGAGAGAGACTGCGAGAGAGACTGCGAGAGAGACTGCGAGAGAGGCTGCGAGAGAGACTGTGAGGGAGACAGCGAGGGAGACTGTGAGGGACACTGCGAGAGAGAATGCGAGGGAGACAGTGATTCAGACGGCGAGGGAGACGGCGAGGGAGACGGCGAGAGAGAGAGCGAGTGAGAGAGCGAGAGAGAGAGCGAGAGAGAGAGCGAGGGAGAGAGTGAGGGAGAAAGCGAGAGAGACTGCGAGGGAGACAGCGATAGAAACTGCGAGGGAGTCAGCGAGAGAGACAGCGAGAGAGACTGTGAGAGAGACCTCGAGAGAGACAGCGAGAGAGACTGTGAGGGAGACAGCGAGGGAGACAGCGAGAGAGACAGCAAGAGAGACTGCGAGTGAGACTGTGAGGGAGACAGCGAGAGAGACTGCGAGGGAGAAAGCAAGAGAAACTGCGAGAGAGACTGCTATGGAGATAGCGAGAGAGACAGCGAGGGATACAGCGAGAGACACTGCGAGAGAGAATGCGAGGGAGACGGCGATTGAGACGGCGAGGGAGACGGCGAGAGAGAGAGCGAGAGAGACAGCGAGGGAGACAGCGAGGGAGGCAGCGAGGTAGACAGCGAGGTAGACAGCGAGGGAGACAGCGAGGGAGACAGCGAGGGAGACAGCGAGGGAGACAGCGACAGAGACTGTGAGAGAGACTGCGAGGGACACAGCGAGAGAGACTGCGAGGGAGACAACGAGAGAGAATGCGAGAGAGATCGTGTGAGACAGCGAGGGAGACAGCGAGGGAGACAGTGAGAGAGACTGCGAGGGAGAAAGCGAGAGAGACTGCGAGAGAGACTGTGAGGGAGACTGCGAGGGAGACTGCGATGGAGACTGCGAGGGAGACTGCGAGGGAGAAAGCGAGAGAGACTGCGAGGGAGAAAGCGAGAGAGACTGCGAGGGAGAAAGCGAGAGAGACTGCGAGGGAGAAAGCGAGGGAGAAAGCGAGAGAGACTGCGAGGGAGACTGCAAGGGAGACAGCGAGAGATACAGCGAGAGAGACAGCGAGGGAGATAGCGAGGGAGATAGCGAGAGAGACTGCGAGAGAGACTGCAAGAGAGACTGCGAGAGAGACTGCGAGAGAGACTGCGAGAGAGACTGTGAGGGAGACAGCGAGGGAGACTGTGAGGGAGACTGCGAGAGAGACTGCGAGGGAGACAGCGAGAGAGACTGCGAGGGAGACAGCGAGAGAGACTGCGAGAGAGAATGCGAGGGAGACAGCGATTGAGACAGCGATTGAGACGGCGAGGGAGACGGCGAGGGAGACGGCGAGAGAGACAGCGAGGGAGACAGCGAGGGAGACAGCGAGGGAGACAGCGAGAGAGACAGCGAGAGAGACAGCGAGAGAGACAGCGAGAGAGACAGCGAGAGAGACAGCGAGAGAGACTGCGAGAGAGACTGCGAGAGAGACTGCGAGGGAGACAGCGAGAGAGACAGCGAGAGTGACTGAGAGGGAGACAGCGAGGGAGACAACGAGAGAGACATCGAGAGAGACATCGAGAGAGAATGCGAGAGAGACTGCGAGAGAGACATCCAGGGTGACTTCGAGGGAGACAGCGAGAGAGACAGCGAGGGAGACAGCGAGGGAGACAGCGAGGGAGACAGCGAGGGAGACAGCGAGGGAGACTGCGAGGGAGCCTGCGAGGGAGACTGCGAGGGAGACTGCGAGAGAGTCTGCGAGGGAGAGAGCGAGGGAGAAAGCGAGAGAGACTGCGAGGGAGACAGCGAGAGAGACTGCGAGGGAGACAGCGAGAGAGACTGCGAGGGAGACAGCGAGAGAGACTGCGAGAGAGAATGCGAGGGAGACAGCGATTGAGACAGCGATTGAGACGGCGAGGGAGACGGCGAGAGAGACAGCGAGGGAGACTGCGAGGGAGACAGCGAGAGAGACAGCGAGAGAGACAGCGAGAGAGACAGCGAGAGAGACAGCGAGAGAGACAGCGAGAGAGACTGCGAGAGAGACTGCGAGAGAGACTGCGAGGGAGACAGCGAGGGAGACAGCGAGGCAGACAGCGAGGGAGACAGCGAGGGAGACAGCGAGGGAGACAGCGAGGGAGACAGCGAGGGAGACAGCGAGAGAAACTGCGAGGAAGACTGCGAGAGAGACTGCGAGAGAGACTGCGAGAGAGACTGCGAGAGAGACTTCGAGAGAGACTGCGAGAGAGACTGCGAGAGAGACTGCGAGAGAGACTGCGAGAGAGACTGCGAGAGAGACTGCGTGGGAGAAAGCGAGAGAGACTGCGAGAGAGACTGCGAGAGAGACTGCGAGGGAGACTGCGAGGGAGACTGCAAGGGAGACTGCAAGGGAGACAGCGAGAGAGACAGCGAGGGAGATAGCGAGAGAGACTGCGAGAGAGACTGCGAGAGAGACTGCGAGGGAGACTGCGAGAGAGACTGCGAGAGAGACTGCTATGGAGATAGCGAGAGAGACAGCGAGGGATACAGCGAGAGAGACTGCGAGAGTGACTGCGAGGGAGACGGCGAGGGAGACGGCGAGGGAGACGGCGAGGGCGACGGCGAGAGATAGAGCGAGAGAGACAGCGAGGGAGACAGCGAGAGAGACTTCGAGAGAGACTGCGAGGGAGACGGCGAGAGAGACAGCGAGAGAGACAGCGAGAGAGACTGCGAGAGAGACTGCGAGAGAGATGGAGAGAGAGACGGCGAGAGAGATGGAGAGAGAGACGGCGAGAGAGACGGCGAGAGAGACTGCAAAGGAGACTGCGAGAGAGATGGAGAGAGAGACGGCGAGAGAGATGGAGAGAGAGACGGCGAGAGAGACGGCGAGAGAGACAGTGAGGGAGAGAGCGAGAGAGACTGCGAGGGAGACAGCGAGAGAGACAGCGAGAGAGACTGTGAGAGATACAGCGAGGGAGACTGCAAGGGAGACAGCGAGAGAGACAGCGAGAGAGACAGCGAGAGAGACTGCGAGAGAGACTGTGAGGGAGACTGCGAGAGAGACAGCGAGGGAGACAGCGAGGGATACAGCGAGAGAGACTGCGAGAGTGACTGCGAGGGCGACGGCGAGGGAGACGGCGAGGGAGACGGCGAGGGCGACGGCGAGGGCGACGGCGAGAGAGACGGCGAGAGAGACGGCGAGAGAGACAGCGAGAGAGACTTCGAGAGAGACTGCGAGGGAGACGGCGAGAGAGACTGCGAGGGAGACAGCGAGGGAGACAGCGAGGGAGACAGCGAGGGAGACAGCGAGGGAGACAGCGAGGGAGACAGCGAGAGAAACTGCGAGGCAGACTGCGAGAGAGACTGCGAGAGAGACTGCGAGGGAGAAAGCGAGAGAGACTGCGAGAGAGACTGCGAGAGAGACTGCGAGGGAGAAAGCGAGAGAGACTGCGAGGGAGACTGCGAGGGAGACTGCAAGAGAGACAGCGAGGGAGATAGCGAGGGAGATAGCGAGGGAGATAGCGAGAGAGACTGCGAGAGAGACTGCGAGAGAGACTGCGAGAGAGGCTGCGAGAGAGACTGTGAGGGAGACAGCGAGGGAGACTGTGAGGGACACTGCGAGAGAGAATGCGAGGGAGACAGTGATTCAGACGGCGAGGGAGACGGCGAGGGAGACGGCGAGAGAGAGAGCGAGTGAGAGAGCGAGAGAGAGAGCGAGAGAGAGAGCGAGGGAGAGAGTGAGGGAGAAAGCGAGAGAGACTGCGAGGGAGACAGCGATAGAAACTGCGAGGGAGTCAGCGAGAGAGACAGCGAGAGAGACTGTGAGAGAGACCTCGAGAGAGACAGCGAGAGAGACTGTGAGGGAGACAGCGAGGGAGACAGCGAGAGAGACAGCAAGAGAGACTGCGAGTGAGACTGTGAGGGAGACAGCGAGAGAGACTGCGAGGGAGAAAGCAAGAGAAACTGCGAGAGAGACTGCTATGGAGATAGCGAGAGAGACAGCGAGGGATACAGCGAGAGACACTGCGAGAGAGAATGCGAGGGAGACGGCGATTGAGACGGCGAGGGAGACGGCGAGAGAGAGAGCGAGAGAGACAGCGAGGGAGACAGCGAGGGAGGCAGCGAGGTAGACAGCGAGGTAGACAGCGAGGGAGACAGCGAGGGAGACAGCGAGGGAGACAGCGAGGGAGACAGCGAGGGAGACAGCGACAGAGACTGTGAGAGAGACTGCGAGGGACACAGCGAGAGAGACTGCGAGGGAGACAACGAGAGAGAATGCGAGAGAGATCGTGTGAGACAGCGAGGGAGACAGCGAGGGAGACAGTGAGAGAGACTGCGAGGGAGAAAGCGAGAGAGACTGCGAGAGAGACTGTGAGGGAGACTGCGAGGGAGACTGCGATGGAGACTGCGAGGGAGACTGCGAGGGAGAAAGCGAGAGAGACTGCGAGGGAGAAAGCGAGAGAGACTGCGAGGGAGAAAGCGAGAGAGACTGCGAGGGAGAAAGCGAGGGAGAAAGCGAGAGAGACTGCGAGGGAGACTGCAAGGGAGACAGCGAGAGATACAGCGAGAGAGACAGCGAGGGAGATAGCGAGGGAGATAGCGAGAGAGACTGCGAGAGAGACTGCAAGAGAGACTGCGAGAGAGACTGCGAGAGAGACTGCGAGAGAGACTGTGAGGGAGACAGCGAGGGAGACTGTGAGGGAGACTGCGAGAGAGACTGCGAGGGAGACAGCGAGAGAGACTGCGAGGGAGACAGCGAGAGAGACTGCGAGAGAGAATGCGAGGGAGACAGCGATTGAGACAGCGATTGAGACGGCGAGGGAGACGGCGAGGGAGACGGCGAGAGAGACAGCGAGGGAGACAGCGAGGGAGACAGCGAGGGAGACAGCGAGAGAGACAGCGAGAGAGACAGCGAGAGAGACAGCGAGAGAGACAGCGAGAGAGACAGCGAGAGAGACTGCGAGAGAGACTGCGAGAGAGACTGCGAGGGAGACAGCGAGAGAGACAGCGAGAGTGACTGAGAGGGAGACAGCGAGGGAGACAACGAGAGAGACATCGAGAGAGACATCGAGAGAGAATGCGAGAGAGACTGCGAGAGAGACATCCAGGGTGACTTCGAGGGAGACAGCGAGAGAGACAGCGAGGGAGACAGCGAGGGAGACAGCGAGGGAGACAGCGAGGGAGACTGCGAGGGAGCCTGCGAGGGAGACTGCGAGGGAGACTGCGAGACAGTCTGCGAGGGAGAGAGCGAGGGAGAAAGCGAGAGAGACTGCGAGGGAGACAGCGAGAGAGACTGCGAGGGAGACAGCGAGAGAGACTGCGAGGGAGACAGCGAGAGAGACTGCGAGAGAGAATGCGAGGGAGACAGCGATTGAGACAGCGATTGAGACGGCGAGGGAGACGGCGAGAGAGACAGCGAGGGAGACTGCGAGGGAGACAGCGAGAGAGACAGCGAGAGAGACAGCGAGAGAGACAGCGAGAGAGACAGCGAGAGAGACAGCGAGAGAGACTGCGAGAGAGACTGCGAGAGAGACTGCGAGGGAGACAGCGAGGGAGACAGCGAGGCAGACAGCGAGGGAGACAGCGAGGGAGACAGCGAGGGAGACAGCGAGGGAGACAGCGAGGGAGACAGCGAGGGAGACAGCGAGAGAAACTGCGAGGAAGACTGCGAGAGAGACTGCGAGAGAGACTGCGAGAGAGACTGCGAGAGAGACTTCGAGAGAGACTGCGAGAGAGACTGCGAGAGAGACTGCGAGAGAGACTGCGAGAGAGACTGCGAGAGAGACTGCGTGGGAGAAAGCGAGAGAGACTGCGAGAGAGACTGCGAGAGAGACTGCGAGGGAGACTGCGAGGGAGACTGCAAGGGAGACTGCAAGGGAGACAGCGAGAGAGACAGCGAGGGAGATAGCGAGAGAGACTGCGAGAGAGACTGCGAGAGAGACTGCGAGGGAGACTGCGAGAGAGACTGCGAGAGAGACTGCTATGGAGATAGCGAGAGAGACAGCGAGGGATACAGCGAGAGAGACTGCGAGAGTGACTGCGAGGGAGACGGCGAGGGAGACGGCGAGGGAGACGGCGAGGGCGACGGCGAGAGATAGAGCGAGAGAGACAGCGAGGGAGACAGCGAGAGAGACTTCGAGAGAGACTGCGAGGGAGACGGCGAGAGAGACAGCGAGAGAGACAGCGAGAGAGACAGCGAGAGAGACTGTGAGGGAGACTGTGAGGGAGACAGCGAGAGAGACTGCGAGAGAGACAGTGAGAGGGACTGCGAGAGAGAAAGCGAGAGAGAAAGCCAGAGAGTGCGAGGGAGACAGCGAGGGAGACAGCGAGAGAGAATGCGATAGAGACTGAGAGAGAGACTGAGAGAGAGACTGAGAGGGAGACAGCGAGGGAGACAGCGAGGGAGACAGCGAGGGAGACAGCGAGGGAGACAGCGAGGGAGACTGTGAGGGAGACTGCGAGGGAGACTGCGAGGGAGACAGCGAGAGAGACTGAGAGAGAGACTGAGAGAGACAGCGAGGGAGACAACGAGGGAGACAGTGAGAGAGTCTGCGAGGGAGAGAGCGAGGGAGAAAGCGAGAGAGACTGCGAGACAGACTGCGAGGGAGACTGCGAGGGAGACTGCGAGGGAGACAGCGATAGAGACTGCGAGGAAGACAGCGAGAGAGACTGCGAGAGAGACTGTGAGAGAGACTGCGAGGGAGACAGCGAGAGAGACTGTGAGGGAGACAGCGAGGGAGACAGCGAGAGAGACTGCGAGAGAGACTGCGAGAGAGACAGCGAGAGAGACTGTGAGGGAGAAAGCGAGAGAAACTGCGAGAGAGACAGCGAGGGATACAGCGAGAGACACTGCGAGAGAGACTGCGAGGGAGACGGCGAGGGAGAGAGCGAGGGAGAGAGCGAGGGAGAGAGCGAGGGAGAGAGCGAGGGAGAGAGCGAGGGAGAGAGCGAGGGAGACTTTGAGAGAGACTTCGAGAGAGACTGCGAGGGAGGCAGCGAGGGAGACAGCGAGGGAGACAGCGAGGGAGACAGCGAGGGAGACAGCGAGAGAGACAGCGAGAGAGACTGCGAGAGCGACTGCTAGGGAGACAGCGAGGGAGACAGCGAGGGTGACAGCGAGGGAGACAGCGAGAGAAACTGCGAGGGAGTCAGCGAGAGAGACTGCGAGAGCGACTGCTAGGGAGACAGCGAGGGAGACAGCGAGGGTGACAGCGAGGGAGACAGCGAGAGAAACTGCGAGGTAGACAGCGAGAGAGACGGCGAGGGAGACAGTGAGGGAGAGAGCGAGGGACACAGCGAGGGAGACAGCGAGGGAGACAGCGAGGGAGACAGCGAGAGAGACTGCGAGGGAGACAGCGAGAGAGACAGCGAGAGAGACAGCGAGGGAGAAAGCGAGGGAGACAGCGAGAGAGACTGCGAGAGAGACTGCGAGGGAGACAGCGTGGGAGACAGCGAGAGAGACAGCGAGAGAGACTGCGAGAGAGACTGCGAGAGAGACTGCGAGAGAGACTGCGAGAGAGACTGCAAGAGAGACTGCGAGAGAGACTGCGAGAGGGACAGCGAGAGAGACTGCGAGAGAGACTGCGAGAGAGACTGCAAAGGAGACTGCGAGAGAGACAGCGAGAGAGACTGCGAGAGGGACAGCGAGAGAGACTGCGAGAGGGACAGCGAGAGAGACTGCGAGAGAGACTGCGAGAGAGACTGCGAGAGAGACTGCAAAGGAGACTGCGAGAGAGACTGCAAAGGAGACTGCGAGAGAGACAGCGAGAGAGACTGCGAGAGGGACAGCGAGAGAGACTGCGAGAGGGACAGCGAGAGAGACTGCGAGAGAGACTGCGAGAGAGACTGCGAGAGAGACTGCGAGAGAGACTGCGAGAGAGACTGCAAAGGAGACTGCGAGAGAGATGGAGAGAGAGACGGCGAGAGAGATGGAGAGAGAGACGGCGAGAGAGACGGCGAGAGAGACAGTGAGGGAGAGAGCGAGAGAGACTGCGAGGGAGACAGCGAGAGAGACAGCGAGAGAGACAGCGAGAGAGACTGTGAGAGATACAGCGAGGGAGACTGCAAGGGAGACAGCGAGAGAGACAGCGAGAGAGACAGCGAGAGAGACTGCGAGAGAGACTGTGAGGGAGACTGCGAGAGAGACAGCGAGGGAGACAGCGAGGGATACAGCGAGAGAGACTGCGAGAGTGACTGCGAGGGCGACGGCGAGGGAGACGGCGAGGGAGACGGCGAGGGCGACGGCGAGGGCGACGGCGAGAGAGACGGCGAGAGAGACGGCGAGAGAGACAGCGAGAGAGACTTCGAGAGAGACTGCGAGGGAGACGGCGAGAGAGACTGCGAGGGAGACAGCGAGGGAGACAGCGAGGGAGACAGCGAGGGAGACAGCGAGGGAGACTGCGAGGGAGACAGCGAGGGAGACAGCGAGAGAAACTGCGAGGCAGACTGCGAGAGAGACTGCGAGAGAGACTGCGAGGGAGAAAGCGAGAGAGACTGCGAGAGAGACTGCGAGAGAGACTGCGAGGGAGAAAGCGAGGGAGACTGCAAGAGAGACAGCGAGGGAGATAGCGAGGGAGATAGCGAGAGAGACTGCGAGAGAGACTGCGAGAGAGACTGCGAGAGAGACTGTGAGGGAGACAGCGAGGGAGACAGCGAGGGAGACTGTGAGGGACACTGCGAGAGAGAATGCGAGGGAGACAGCGATTCAGACGGCGAGGGAGACGGCGAGGGAGACGGCGAGAGAGAGAGCGAGTGAGAGAGCGAGAGAGAGAGCGAGAGAGAGAGCGAGAGAGAGAGCGAGGGAGAGAGTGAGGGAGAAAGCGAGAGAGACTGCGAGGGAGACAGCGATAGAAACTGCGAGGGAGTCAGTGAGAGAGACAGCGAGAGAGACTGTGAGAGAGACCTCGAGGGAGAGAGCGAGGGAGACAGCGAGAGAGACAGCGAGAGAGACTGTGAGGGAGACAGCGAGGGAGACAGCGAGAGAGACAGCAAGAGAGACTGCGAGTGAGACTGTGAGGGAGACAGCGAGAGAGACTGAGAGGGAGAAAGCGAGAGAAACTGCGAGAGAGACTGCTATGGAGATAGCGAGAGAGACAGCGAGGGATACAGCGAGAGACACTGCGAGAGAGAATACGAGGGAGACGGCGATTGAGACGGCGAGGGAGACGGCGAGAGAGAGAGCGAGAGAGACAGCGAGGGAGACAGCGAGGGAGGCAGCGAGGTAGACAGCGAGGTAGACAGCGAGGTAGACAGCGAGGTAGACAGCGAGGGAGACAGCGAGGGAGACAGCGAGGGAGACAGCGAGGGAGACAGCGACAGAGACTGTGAGAGAGACTGCGAGGGACACAGCGAGAGAGACTGCGAGGGAGACAACGAGAGAGAATGCGAGAGAGATCGTGTGAGACAGCGAGGGAGACAGCGAGGGAGACAGTGAGAGAGACTGCGAGGGAGAAAGCGAGAGAGACTGCGAGAGAGACTGTGAGGGAGACTGCGAGGGAGACTGCGAGGGAGACTGCGAGGGAGACTGCGAGGGAGAAAGCGAGAGAGACTGCGAGGGAGAAAGCGAGAGAGACTGCGAGGGAGAAAGCGAGGGAGAAAGCGAGAGAGACTGCGAGGGAGACTGCAAGGGAGACAGCGAGAGATACAGCGAGAGAGACAGCGAGGGAGATAGCGAGGGAGATAGCGAGAGAGACTGCGAGAGAGACTGCGAGAGAGACTGCGAGAGAGACTGCGAGAGAGACTGTGAGGGAGACAGCGAGGGAGACTGTGAGGGAGACTGCGAGAGAGACTGCTATGGAGATAGCGAGAGAGACAGCGAGGGATACAGCGAGAGAGACAGCGAGAGTGACTGAGAGGGAGACTGAGAGGGAGACAGCGAGGGAGACAATGAGAGAGACATCGAGAGAGACATCGAGAGAGAATGCGAGAGAGACTGCGAGAGAGACATCCAGGGTGACTTCGAGGGAGACAGCGAGAGAGACAGCGAGGGAGACAGCGAGGGAGACAGCGAGGGAGACAGCGAGGGAGACAGCGAGGGAGACAGCGAGGGAGACTGCGAGGGAGCCTGCGAGGGAGACTGCGAGGGAGACTGCGAGGGAGAATGCGAGAGAGTCTGCGAGGGAGAGAGCGAGGGAGAAAGCGAGAGAGACTGCGAGGGAGACAGCGAGAGAGACTGCGAGGGAGACAGCGAGAGAGACTGCGAGGGAGACAGCGAGAGAGACTGCGAGAGAGAATGCGAGGGAGACAGCGATTGAGACGGCGATTGAGACGGCGAGGGAGACGGCGAGGGAGACAGCGAGGGAGACAGCGAGAGAGACAGCGAGAGAGACAGCGAGAGAGACAGCGAGAGAGACAGCGAGAGAGACTGCGAGAGAGACTGCGAGGGAGACAGCGAGGGAGACAGCGAGGGAGACAGCGAGGGAGACAGCGAGGGAGACAGCGACGGAGACAGCGACAGAGACAGCGACAGAGACTGTGAGAGAGACTGCGAGGGACACAGCGAGAGAGACTGCGAGGTAGACAACGAGAGAGAATGCGAGAGAGATCGCGTGAGACAGCGAGGGAGACAGCGAGGGAGACAGCGAGGGAGACAGCGAGGGAGACTGCGAGAGAGACAGCGAGGGAGACTGCGAGAGAGACTGCGAGGGAGACTGCGAGGGAGACTGCGAGGGAGACTGCGAGGGAGACTGCGAGGGAGACAGCGAGGGAGACAGCGAGAGAGACTGCGAGAGAGACTGCGAGAGAGACTGCGAGGGAGAAAGCGAGAGAGACTGCGAGAGAGACTGCGAGAGAGACTGCGAGGGAGAAAGCGAGAGAGACTGCGAGGGAGACAACGAGAGAGACAGCGAGGGAGATAGCGACGGAGACTGCGAGGGAGACTGCGAGAGAGACTGCGAGAGAGACTGCGAGAGAGACTGCGAGAGAGACTGCGAGAGAGACTGCGAGAGAGACTGCGAGGGAGACTGCGAGAGAGACTGCGAGGGAGACTGTGAGGGAGACTGCGAGAGAGACTGCTATGGAGATAGCGAGAGAGACAGCGAGGGATACAGCGAGAGAGACTGCGAGAGTGACTGCGAGGGAGACGGCGAGGGAGACGGCGAGGGAGACGGCGAGGGAGACGGCGAGGGAGACGGCGAGAGAGAGAGCGAGAGAGAGAGCGAGAGAGACTTCGAGAGAGACTGCGAGGGAGACGGCGAGAGAGACGGCGAGAGAGACAGCGAGAGAGGCAGCGAGAGAGACTGTGAGGGAGACAGCGAGGGAGACAACGAGAGAGACATCGAGAGAGACATCGAGAGAGAATGCGAGAGAGACATCCAGGGTGACTTCGAGGGAGACAGCGAGGGAGACAGCGAGGGAGACAGCGAGGGAGACTGCGAGGGAGACTGTGAGGGAGACTGCGAGGGAGACTGCGAGGGAGACTGCGAGGGAGACTGCGAGGGAGACTGCGCGGGAGACTGCGCGGGAGACTGCGAGGGAGACAGCGAGAGAGTCTGCGAGGGAGAGAGCGAGGGAGAAAGCGAGAGAGACTGCGAGAGAGACTGCGAGAGAGACAGCGAGGGAGACAGCGATAGAGACTGCGAGGGAGACAGCGAGAGAGACTGCGAGGGAGACAGCGAGAGGGACTGCGAGAGGGACTGCGAGAGGGACTGCGAGAGGGACAGCGATGGTGACAGCGAGAGAGACTGCGAGGGAGAAAGCGAGAGAGACTGCGAGAGAGACTGCGAGAGAGACTGCGAGGGAGAAAGCGAGAGAGACTGCGAGGGAGACAACGAGAGAGACAGCGAGGGAGATAGCGACGGAGACTGCGAGGGAGACTGCGAGAGAGACTGCGAGAGAGACTGCGAGAGAGACTGCGAGAGAGACTGCGAGAGAGACTGCGAGAGAGACTGCGAGGGAGACTGCGAGAGAGACTGCGAGGGAGACTGTGAGGGAGACTGCGAGAGAGACTGCTATGGAGATAGCGAGAGAGACAGCGAGGGATACAGCGAGAGAGACTGCGAGAGTGACTGCGAGGGAGACGGCGAGGGAGACGGCGAGGGAGACGGCGAGGGAGACGGCGAGAGAGAGAGCGAGAGAGAGAGCGAGAGAGACTTCGAGAGAGACTGCGAGGGAGACGGCGAGAGAGACGGCGAGAGAGACAGCGAGAGAGGCAGCGAGAGAGACTGTGAGGGAGACAGCGAGGGAGACAACGAGAGAGACATCGAGAGAGACATCGAGAGAGAATGCGAGAGAGACATCCAGGGTGACTTCGAGGGAGACAGCGAGGGAGACTGCGAGGGAGACTGCGAGGGAGACTGCGAGGGAGACTGCGAGGGAGACTGCGAGGGAGACTGCGAGGGAGACTGCGCGGGAGACTGCGCGGGAGACTGCGAGGGAGACAGCGAGAGAGTCTGCGAGGGAGAGAGCGAGGGAGAAAGCGAGAGAGACTGCGAGAGAGACTGCGAGGGAGACAGCGATAGAGACTGCGAGGGAGACAGCGAGAGAGACTGCGAGGGAGACAGCGAGAGGGACTGCGAGAGGGACTGCGAGAGGGACTGCGAGAGGGACAGCGAGGGTGACAGCGAGAGAGACTGCGAGAGAGACTGAGAGAGAGACTGCGAGAGAGACAGCGAGAGAGACTGCGAGAGAGACAGCGAGAGAGACTGCGAGAGAGACTGCGAGGGAGAAAGCGAGAGAAACTGCGAGAGAGACTGCTATGGAGATAGCGAGAGAGACAGCGAGGGATACAGCGAGAGACACTGCGAGAGAGAATGCGAGGGAGACAGCGATTGAGACGGCGAGAGAGAGAGCGATAGAGAGAGCGAGAGAGTGAGCGAGGGAGACAGCGAGGGAGACAGCGAGGGAGACAGCGAGGGAGACAGCGAGGGAGACAGCGAGGGAGACAGCGAGAGAGACAGCGAGAGAGACTGCGAGAGAGACTGCGAGAGAGACTGCGAGGGAGGCAGCGAGGGAGACAGCGAGGGAGACAGCGAGGGAGACAGCGACAGAGACAGCGACAGCGACAGCGAGAGAGGCAGCGACAGAGACTGTGAGAGAGACTGCGAGGGACACAGCGAGAGAGACTGCGAGGGAGACAACGAGAGAGAATGCGAGAGAGATCGCGCGAGACAGCGAGGGAGACAGCGAGGGAGATAGCGAGGGAGACAGCGAGGGAGACAGCGAGGGAGACAGCGAGAGAAACTGCGAGAGAGACTGCGAGAGAGACTGCGAGAGAGACTGCGAGAGAGACTGCGAGAGAGACTGCGTGGGAGAAAGCGAGAGAGACTGCGAGAGAGACTGCGAGAGAGACTGCGAGGGAGACTGCGAGGGAGACTGCGAGGGAGACAGCGAGAGAGACAGCGAGGGAGATAGCGAGAGAGATGGAGAGAGAGACTGCGAGGGAGACAGTGAGAGAGACAGCGAGAGAGACAGCGAGGGAGATAGCGAGAGAGACTGCGAGGGAGACTGCGAGAGAGACTGCGAGGGAGGCAGCGAGGGAGACAGCGAGGGAGACAGCGACAGAGACAGCGACAGAGACAGCGACAGCGACAGCGAGAGAGGCAGCGACAGAGACTGTGAGAGAGACTGCGAGGGACACAGCGAGAGAGACTGCGAGGGAGACAACGAGAGAGAATGCGAGAGAGATCGCGCGAGACAGCGAGGGAGACAGCGAGGGAGATAGCGAGGGAGACAGCGAGGGAGACAGCGAGGGAGACAGCGAGAGAAACTGCGAGGAAGACTGCGAGAGAGACTGCGAGAGAGACTGCGAGAGAGACTGCGAGAGAGACTGCGTGGGAGAAAGCGAGAGAGACTGCGAGAGAGACTGCGAGAGAGACTGCGAGGGAGACTGCGAGGGAGACTGCGAGGGAGACTGCGAGGGAGACTGCGAGGGAGACTGCGAGGGAGACAGCGAGAGAGACAGCGAGGGAGATAGCGAGAGAGATGGAGAGAGAGACTGCGAGGGAGACAGTGAGAGAGACAGCGAGAGAGACAGCGAGGGAGATAGCGAGAGAGACTGCGAGAGAGACTGTGAGGGAGACTGCAAGGGAGAAAGCGAGAGAGACTGCGAGGGAGAAAGCGAGGGAGAAAGCGAGAGAGACTGCGAGGGAGTCTGCAAGGGAGACAGCGAGAGATACAGCGAGAGAGACAGCGAGGGAGATAGCGAGGGAGATAGCGAGAGAGACAGCGAGGGATACAGCGAGAGAGACAGCGAGAGTGACTGCGAGGGAGACGGCGAGGGCGACGGCGAGAGAGACTTCGAGAGAGACTGCGAGGGAGACGGCGAGAGAGACAGCGAGAGAGACTGTGAGGGAGACTGTGAGGGAGACTGTGAGGGAGACAGCGAGAGAGACTGCGAGAGAGACTGCGAGGGAGACAGCGAGAGAGACTGCGAGAGAGACTGCGAGAGAGACTGCGAGAGAGACTGCGAGAGAGACTGCGAGAGGGACTGCGAGAGGGACTGCGAGAGGGACTGCGAGAGAGAAAGCGAGAGAGAAAGCCAGAGAGTGCGAGGGAGACAGCGAGGGAGACAGCGAGAGAGAATGCGAGAGAGACTGAGAGAGAGACTGAGAGAGAGACTGAGAGGGAGACTGAGAGGGAGACTGAGAGGGAGACAGCGAGGGAGACAACGAGAGAGACATCGAGAGAGACATCGAGAGAGAATGCGAGAGAGACTGCGAGAGAGACATCCAGGGTGACTTCGAGGGAGACAGCGAGAGAGACAGCGAGGGAGACTGCGAGGGAGACTGCGAGGGAGACAGCGAGAGAGTCTGCGAGAGAGTCTGCGAGGGCGAGAGCGAGGGAGAAAGCGAGAGAGACTGCGAGAGAGACTGCGAGGGAGACAGCGATAGAGACTGCGAGGGAGACAGCGAGAGAGACTGCGAGGGAGACAGCGAGGGAGACTGCGAGGGAGACAGCGAGAGAGACTGCGAGAGAGACTGCGAGAGAGACTGCGAGAGAGACTGCGAGAGAGACAGCGAGAGAGACTGCGAGAGAGACTGCGAGAGAGACAGCGAGAGAGACAGCGAGAGAGACAGCGAGAGAGACTGCGAGGGAGAAAGCGAGAGAAACAGCGAGAGAGAATGCTATGGAGATAGCGAGAGAGACAGCGAGGGATACAGCGAGAGACACTGCGAGAGAGAATGCGAGGGAGACGTCGATTGAGACGGCGAGGGAGACGGCGAGGGAGACGGCGAGAGAGACAGCGAGGGAGACAGCGAGGGAGACAGCGAGGGAGACAGCGAGGGAGACAGCGAGAGAGACAGCGAGAGAGACAGCGAGAGAGACAGCGAGAGAGACAGCGAGGGAGACAGCGAGGGAGACAGCGAGGGAGACAGCGACAGAGACAGCGACAGAGACAGCGACAGAGACTGTGAGAGAGACTGTGAGAGAGACTGTGAGAGAGACTGCGAGGGACACAGCGAGAGAGACTGCGAGGTAGACAACGAGAGAGAATGCGAGAGAGATCGCGTGAGACAGCGAGGGAGACAGCGAGGGAGACAGCGAGGGAGACAGCGAGAGAGACTGCGAGGGAGACTGCGAGGGAGACTGCGAGGGAGACTGCGAGGGAGACTGCGAGGGAGACTGCGAGAGGGACTGCGAGAGGGACTGCGAGAGGGACTGCGAGGGAGACAGCGAGGGAGACAGCGAGGGAGACAGCGAGGGAGACAGCGAGGGTGACAGCGAGAGAGACTGCGAGAGAGACTGCGAGAGAGACAGCGAGAGAGACTGCGAGAGAGACTGCGAGGGAGAAAGCGAGAGAAACTGCGAGAGAGACTGCTATGGAGATAGCGAGAGAGACAGCGAGGGATACAGCGAGAGACACTGCGAGAGAGAATGCGAGGGAGACAGCGATTGAGACGGCGAGAGAGAGAGCGATAGAGAGAGCGAGAGAGTGAGCGAGGGAGACAGCGAGGGAGACAGCGAGGGAGACAGCGAGGGAGACAGCGAGGGAGACAGCGAGGGAGACAGCAAGAGAGACAGCGAGAGAGACTGCGAGAGAGACTGCGAGAGAGACTGCGAGGGAGGCAGCGAGGGAGACAGCGAGGGAGACAGCGAGGGAGACAGCGACAGAGACAGCGACAGCGACAGCGAGAGAGGCAGCGACAGAGACTGTGAGAGAGACTGCGAGGGACACAGCGAGAGAGACTGCGAGGGAGACAACGAGAGAGAATGCGAGAGAGATCGCGCGAGACAGCGAGGGAGACAGCGAGGGAGATAGCGAGGGAGACAGCGAGGGAGACAGCGAGGGAGACAGCGAGAGAAACTGCGAGAGAGACTGCGAGAGAGACTGCGAGAGAGACTGCGAGAGAGACTGCGAGAGAGACTGCGAGAGAGACTGCGTGGGAGAAAGCGAGAGAGACTGCGAGAGAGACTGCGAGAGAGACTGCGAGGGAGACTGCGAGGGAGACTGCGAGGGAGACAGCGAGAGAGACTGCGAGGGAGATAGCGAGAGAGATGGAGAGAGAGACTGCGAGGGAGACAGTGAGAGAGACAGCGAGAGAGACAGCGAGGGAGATAGCGAGAGAGACTGCGAGGGAGACTGCGAGAGAGACTGCGAGGGAGGCAGCGAGGGAGACAGCGAGGGAGACAGCGACAGAGACAGCGACAGCGACAGCGAGAGAGGCAGCGACAGAGACTGTGAGAGAGACTGCGAGGGACACAGCGAGAGAGACTGCGAGGGAGACAACGAGAGAGAATGCGAGAGAGATCGCGCGAGACAGCGAGGGAGACAGCGAGGGAGACAGCGAGAGAAACTGCGAGGAAGACTGCGAGAGAGACTGCGAGAGAGACTGCGAGAGAGACTGCGAGAGAGACTGCGAGAGAGACTGCGTGGGAGAAAGCGAGAGAGACTGCGAGAGAGACTGCGAGAGAGACTGCGAGGGAGACTGCGAGGGAGACTGCGAGGGAGACTGTGAGGGAGACTGCGAGGGAGACAGCGAGAGAGACAGCGAGGGAGATAGCGAGAGAGATGGAGAGAGAGACTGCGAGGGAGACAGTGAGAGAGACAGCGAGAGAGACAGCGAGGGAGATAGCGAGAGAGACTGCGAGAGAGACTGTGAGGGAGACTGCAAGGGAGAAAGCGAGAGAGACTGCGAGGGAGAAAGCGAGGGAGAAAGCGAGAGAGACTGCGAGGGAGTCTGCAAGGGAGACAGCGAGAGATACAGCGAGAGAGACAGCGAGGGAGATAGCGAGGGAGATAGCGAGAGAGACAGCGAGGGATACAGCGAGAGAGACAGCGAGAGTGACTGCGAGGGAGACGGCGAGGGCGACGGCGAGAGAGACTTCGAGAGAGACTGCGAGGGAGACGGCGAGAGAGACAGCGAGAGAGACTGTGAGGGAGACTGTGAGGGAGACTGTGAGGGAGACAGCGAGAGAGACTGCGAGAGAGACTGCGAGGGAGACAGCGAGAGAGACTGCGAGAGAGACTGCGAGAGAGACTGCGAGAGAGACTGCGAGAGAGACTGCGAGAGGGACTGCGAGAGGGACTGCGAGAGGGACTGCGAGAGAGAAAGCGAGAGAGAAAGCCAGAGAGTGCGAGGGAGACAGCGAGGGAGACAGCGAGAGAGAATGCGAGAGAGACTGAGAGAGAGACTGAGAGAGAGACTGAGAGGGAGACTGAGAGGGAGACTGAGAGGGAGACAGCGAGGGAGACAACGAGAGAGACATCGAGAGAGACATCGAGAGAGAATGCGAGAGAGACTGCGAGAGAGACATCCAGGGTGACTTCGAGGGAGACAGCGAGAGAGACAGCGAGGGAGACTGCGAGGGAGACTGCGAGGGAGACAGCGAGAGAGTCTGCGAGAGAGTCTGCGAGGGAGAGAGCGAGGGAGAAAGCGAGAGAGACTGCGAGAGAGACTGCGAGGGAGACAGCGATAGAGACTGCGAGGGAGACAGCGAGAGAGACTGCGAGGGAGACAGCGAGGGAGACTGCGAGGGAGACAGCGAGAGAGACTGCGAGAGAGACTGCGAGAGAGACTGCGAGAGAGACTGCGAGAGAGACAGCGAGAGAGACTGCGAGAGAGACTGCGAGAGAGACAGCGAGAGAGACAGCGAGAGAGACAGCGAGAGAGACTGCGAGGGAGAAAGCGAGAGAAACAGCGAGAGAGAATGCTATGGAGATAGCGAGAGAGACAGCGAGGGATACAGCGAGAGACACTGCGAGAGAGAATGCGAGGGAGACGTCGATTGAGACGGCGAGGGAGACGGCGAGGGAGACGGCGAGAGAGACAGCGAGGGAGACAGCGAGGGAGACAGCGAGGGAGACAGCGAGGGAGACAGCGAGAGAGACAGCGAGAGAGACAGCGAGAGAGACAGCGAGGGAGACAGCGAGGGAGACAGCGAGGGAGACAGCGACAGAGACAGCGACAGAGACAGCGACAGAGACAGCGACAGAGACAGCGACAGAGACTGTGAGAGAGACTGTGAGAGAGACTGCGAGGGACACAGCGAGAGAGACTGCGAGGTAGACAACGAGAGAGAATGCGAGAGAGATCGCGTGAGACAGCGAGGGAGACAGCGAGGGAGACAGCGAGGGAGACAGCGAGAGAGACTGCGAGGGAGACTGCGAGGGAGACTGCGAGGGAGACTGCGAGGGAGACTGCGAGAGGGACTGCGAGAGGGACTGCGAGAGGGACTGCGAGGGAGACAGCGAGGGAGACAGCGAGGGAGACAGCGAGGGAGACAGCGAGGGTGACAGCGAGAGAGACTGCGAGAGAGACTGCGAGAGAGACAGCGAGAGAGACTGCGAGAGAGACTGCGAGGGAGAAAGCGAGAGAAACTGCGAGAGAGACTGCTATGGAGATAGCGAGAGAGACAGCGAGGGATAGAGCGAGAGACACTGCGAGAGAGAATGCGAGGGAGACAGCGATTGAGACGGCGAGAGAGAGAGCGAGAGAGAGAGCGAGAGAGTGAGCGAGGGAGACAGCGAGGGAGACAGCGAGGGAGACAGCGAGGGAGACAGCGAGGGAGACAGCGAGAGAGACAGCGAGAGAGACAGCGAGAGAGACTGCGAGAGACTGCGAGAGAGACTGCGAGAGAGACTGCGAGAGAGACTGCGAGAGAGACTGCGAGGGAGGCAGCGAGGGAGACAGCGAGGGAGACAGCGACAGAGACAGCGACAGAGACAGCGAGAGAGACAGCGAGAGAGACTGTGAGAGACACTGCGAGGGACACAGCGAGAGAGACTGCGAGGGAGACAACGAGAGAGAATGCGAGAGAGATCGCGCGAGACAGCGAGGGAGATAGCGAGGGAGACAGCGAGGGAGACAGCGAGGGAGACAGCGAGGGAGACAGCGAGGGAGACAGCGAGGGAGACAGCGAGAGAAACTGCGAGGAAGACTGCGAGAGAGACTGCGAGAGAGACTGCGAGAGAGACTGCGAGAGAGACTGCGTGGGAGAAAGCGAGAGAGACAGCGAGAGAGACAGCGAGGGAGACTGTGAGGGAGACAGCGAGAGAGACTGCGAGAGAGACTGCGAGAGAGACTGCGAGAGAGACTGCGAGAGAGACTGCGAGGGAGACTGCTATGGAGATAGCGAGAGAGACAGCGAGGGATACATCGAGAGAGACTGCGAGAGAGACTGCGAGAGAGACTGCGAGAGAGAGTGCTATGGAGATAGCGAGAGAGACAGCGAGGGATACATCGAGAGAGACTGCGAGAGTGACTGCGAGGGAGACGGCGAGGGAGACGGCGAGGGAGATGGCGAGGGAGACGGCGAGGGAGACGGCGAGGGCGACGGCGAGGGCGACGGCGAGAGAGACGGCGAGAGAGACAGCGAGGGAGACAGCGAGAGAGACTTCGAGAGAGACTGCGAGGGAGACGGCGAGAGAGACAGCGAGAGAGACTGTGAGGGAGACTGTGAGGGAGACAGCGAGAGAGACTGCGAGAGAGACAGTGAGAGAGAAAGCCAGAGAGTGCGAGGGAGACAGCGAGAGAGAATGCGAGAGAGACTGAGAGAGAGACTGAGAGAGAGACTGAGAGAGAGACTGAGAGGGAGACTGAGAGGGAGACTGAGAGGGAGACTGAGAGGGAGACAGCGAGGGAGACAGCGAGAGGGACTGCGAGAGAGAAAGCGAGAGAGAAAGCCAGAGAGTGCGAGGGAGACAGCGAGGGAGACAGCGAGAGAGAATGCGAGAGAGACTGAGAGAGAGACTGAGAGAGAGACTGAGAGAGAGACTGAGAGGGAGACTGAGAGGGAGACTGAGAGGGAGACTGAGAGGGAGACTGAGAGGGAGACATCGAGGGAGACATCGAGAGAGACATCGAGAGAGACATCGAGAGAGACAGCGAAAGAGAATGCGAGAGAGACTGCGAGAGAGACTGCGAGAGAGACTGCGAGAGAGACTGCGAGAGAGACATCCAGGGTGACTTCGAGGGAGACTTCGAGGGAGACTTCGAGGGAGACTTCGAGGGAGACTGCGAGGGAGACTGCGAGAGAGACTGAGAGAGAGACTGAGAGAGAGACTGAGAGAGACAGTGAGGGAGACAGCAAGGGAGACAGTGAGGGAGACAGCGAGGGAGACAGCGAGAGAGTCTGCGAGGGAGAGAGCGAGGGAGAAAGCAAGAGAGACTGCGAGAGAGACTGCGAGGGAGACTGCGAGGGAGACTGTGAGGGAGACAGCGATAGAGACTGCGAGGGAGACGGCGAGAGAGACTGCGAGAGAGACTGTGAGAGAGACTACGAGGGAGACAGCGAGAGAGACTGTGAGGGAGACAGCGAGAGAGACAGCGAGAGAGACTGCGAGAGAGACTGCGAGAGAGTCTGCGAGAGAGACTGCGAGAGAGACTGCGAGGGAGACAGCGAGAGAGACAGCGAGAGAGACAGCGAGAGAGACAGCGAGAGAGACTGCGAGAGAGACTGCGAGGGATACAGCGAGAGACACTGCGAGAGAGACTGCGAGGGAGACGGCGAGAGAGAGGGCGAGGGAGAGAGCGAGGGAGAGAGCGAGGGAGAGAGCGAGAGAGACTTCGAGAGAGACTGCGAGGGAGGCAGCGAGGGAGACAGCGAGGGAGACAGCGAGGGATACAGCGAGAGACACTGCGAGAGAGAATGCGAGGGAGACAGCGATTGAGACGGCGAGAGAGAGAGCGAGAGAGAGAGCGAGAGAGTGAGCGAGGGAGACAGCGAGGGAGACAGCGAGGGAGACAGCGAGGGAGACAGCGAGGGAGACAGCGAGAGAGACAGCGAGAGAGACTGCGAGAGACTGCGAGAGAGACTGCGAGAGAGACTGCGAGAGAGACTGCGAGAGAGACTGCGAGGGAGGCAGCGAGGGAGACAGCGAGGGAGACAGCGACAGAGACAGCGACAGAGACAGCGAGAGAGACAGCGAGAGAGACTGTGAGAGAGACTGCGAGGGACACAGCGAGAGAGACTGCGAGGGAGACAACGAGAGAGAATGCGAGAGAGATCGCGCGAGACAGCGAGGGAGATAGCGAGGGAGACAGCGAGGGAGACAGCGATGGAGACAGCGAGGGAGACAGCGAGGGAGACAGCGAGGGAGACAGCGAGAGAAACTGCGAGGAAGACTGCGAGAGAGACTGCGAGAGAGACTGCGAGAGAGACTGCGAGAGAGACTGCGTGGGAGAAAGCGAGAGAGACAGCGAGAGAGACAGCGAGGGAGACTGTGAGGGAGACAGCGAGAGAGACAGCGAGAGAGACTGCGAGAGAGACTGCGAGAGAGACTGCGAGAGAGACTGCGAGAGAGACTGCGAGAGAGACTGCGAGGGAGACTGCTATGGAGATAGCGAGAGAGACAGCGAGGGATACATCGAGAGAGACTGCGAGAGAGACTGCGAGAGAGACTGCGAGAGAGAGTGCTATGGAGATAGCGAGAGAGACAGCGAGGGATACATCGAGAGAGACTGCGAGAGTGACTGCGAGGGAGACGGCGAGGGAGACGGCGAGGGAGACGGCGAGGGAGACGGCGAGGGAGACGGCGAGGGCGACGGCGAGGGCGACGGCGAGAGAGACGGCGAGAGAGACAGCGAGGGAGACAGCGAGAGAGACTTCGAGAGAGACTGCGAGGGAGACGGCGAGAGAGACAGCGAGAGAGACTGTGAGGGAGACTGTGAGGGAGACAGCGAGAGAGACTGCGAGAGAGACAGTGAGAGAGAAAGCCAGAGAGTGCGAGGGAGACAGCGAGAGAGAATGCGAGAGAGACTGAGAGAGAGACTGAGAGAGAGACTGAGAGAGAGACTGAGAGGGAGACTGAGAGGGAGACTGAGAGGGAGACTGAGAGGGAGACTGAGAGGGAGACAGCGAGGGAGACAGTGAGAGGGACTGCGAGAGAGAAAGCCAGAGAGAAAGCCAGAGAGTGCGAGGGAGACAGCGAGGGAGACAGCGAGAGAGAATGCGAGAGAGACTGAGAGAGAGACTGAGAGAGAGACTGAGAGAGAGACTGAGAGGGAGACTGAGAGGGAGACTGAGAGGGAGACTGAGAGGGAGACTGAGAGGGAGACTGAGAGGGAGACATCGAGAGAGACATCGAGAGAGACATCGAGAGAGACAGCGAAAGAGAATGCGAGAGAGACTGCGAGAGAGACTGCGAGAGAGACTGCGAGAGAGACTGCGAGAGAGACATCCAGGGTGACTTCGAGGGAGACTTCGAGGGAGACTTCGAGGGAGACTTCGAGGGAGACTTCGATTGAGACTGCGAGGGAGACTGCGAGAGAGACTGAGAGAGAGACTGAGAGAGAGACTGAGAGAGACAGTGAGGGAGACAGCGAGGGAGACAGCGAGGGAGACAGCGAGGGAGACAGCGAGAGAGTCTGCGAGGGAGAGAGCGAGGGAGAAAGCAAGAGAGACTGCGAGAGAGACTGCGAGGGAGACTGCGAGGGAGACTGCGAGGGAGACAGCGATAGAGACTGCGAGGGAGACGGCGAGAGAGACTGCGAGAGAGACTGTGAGAGAGACTACGAGGGAGACAGCGAGAGAGACTGTGAGGGAGACAGCGAGAGAGACTGCGAGAGAGACTGCGAGAGAGACTGCGAGAGAGACTGCGAGGGAGACAGCGAGAGAGACAGCGAGAGAGACAGCGAGAGAGACAGCGAGAGAGACTGCGAGAGAGACTGCGAGGGATACAGCGAGAGACACTGCGAGAGAGACTGCGAGGGAGACGGCGAGAGAGAGGGCGAGGGAGAGAGCGAGGGAGAGAGCGAGGGAGAGAGCGAGAGAGACTTCGAGAGAGACTGCGAGGGAGGCAGCGAGGGAGACAGCGAGGGAGACAGCGAGGGAGACAGCGAGAGAGACTGCGAGAGCGACTGCTAGGGAGACAGCGAGGGAGACAGCGAGGGTGACAGCGAGGGAGACAGCGAGAGAAACTGCGAGGAAGACAGCGAGGGAGACAGTGAGGGAGAGAGCGAGGGACACAGCGAGGGAGACAGCGAGGGAGACAGCGAGGGAGACAGCGAGGGAGACAGCGAGGGAGACAGCGAGAGAGACTGCGAGGGAGACAGCGAGAGAGACAGCGAGAGAGACAGCGAGGGAGAAAGCGAGGGAGACAGCGAGAGAGACTGCGAGAGAGACTGCGAGAGAGACTGCGAGAGAGACAGCGAGAGAGACAGCGAGAGAGACTGCGAGAGGGACAGCGAGAGAGACTGCGAGAGAGACTGCGAGAGAGACAGCGAGAGAGACTGCGAGAGAGACTGCGAGAGAGACTGCGAGAGAGACAGCGAGAGAGACAGCGAGAGAGACTGCGAGAGAGACTGCGAGAGAGACAGCGAGAGAGACTGCGAGAGGGACTGCGAGAGGGACAGCGAGAGAGACTGCGAGAGAGACTGCGAGAGAGACTGCGAGAGAGACTGCGAGAGAGACAGCGAGAGAGACTGCGAGAGAGACTGCGAGAGAGACTGCGAGAGAGACTGCGAGAGAGACAACGAGAGAGACTGCGAGGGAGACAGCGAGGGAGATAGCGAGGGAGATAGCGAGCGAGACAGCGAGGGAGACAGCGAGAGAAACTGCGAGGAAGACTGCGAGAGAGACTGCGAGAGAGACTGCGAGAGAGACTGCGAGAGAGACTGCGAGAGAGACTGCGTGGGAGAAGGCGAGAGAGACTGCGAGAGAGACTGCGAGAGAGACTGCGAGGGAGACAGTGAGAGAGACAGCGAGGGAGATAGCGAGAGAGACTGCGAGAGAGACTGCGAGAGAGACTGTGAGGGAGACTGCGAGAGAGACTGTGAGGGAGACTGCGAGAGAGACTGCTTTGGAGATAGCGAGAGAGACAGCGAGGGAGATAGCGAGAGAGACTGCGAGAGAGACTGCGAGAGAGACTGTGAGGGAGACTGCGAGAGAGACTGCTTTGGAGATAGCGAGAGAGACAGCGAGGGATACAGCGAGAGAGACTGCGAGAGTGACTGCGAGGGAGACGGCGAGGGAGACGGCGAGGGCGATGGCGAGGGCGACGGCGAGAGAGAGAGCGAGAGAGACTGTGAGGGAGACTGTGAGGGAGACAGCGAGAGAGACTGCGAGAGAGACTGCGAGAGAGACAGTGAGAGGGACTGCGAGAGAGAAAGCGAGAGAGAAAGCCAGAGAGTGCGAGGGAGACAGCGAGAGAGAATGCGATAGAGACTGAGAGAGAGACTGAGAGAGAGACTGAGAGAGAGACAGCGAGGGAGACGGCGAGAGAGACAGCGAGAGAGACTGTGAGGGAGACTGTGAGGGAGACAGCGAGAGAGACTGCGAGAGAGACTGCGAGAGAGACTGCGAGGGAGACGGCGAGGGAGACGGCGAGAGAGACAGCGAGAGAGACTGTGAGGGAGACTGTGAGGGAGACAGCGAGAGAGACTGCGAGAGAGACTGCGAGAGAGACAGTGAGAGGGACTGCGAGAGAGAAAGCGAGAGAGAAAGCCAGAGAGTGCGAGGGAGACAGCGAGAGAGAATGCGATAGAGACTGAGATAGAGACTGAGAGAGAGACTGAGAGAGAGACTGAGAGAGAGACTGAGAGGGAGACAGCGAGGGAGACATCGAGGGAGACATCGAGGGAGACATCGAGGGAGACTGCGAGGGAGACTGCGAGGGAGACAGCGAGAGAGACTGAGAGAGACAGCGAGGGAGACAACGAGGGAGACAACGAGGGAGACAGTGAGAGAGTCTGCGAGGGAGAGAGCGAGGGAGAAAGCGAGAGAGACTGCGAGAGAGACTGCGATGGGAGACTGCGAGGGAGACAGCGATAGAGACTGCGAGGGAGACAGCGAGAGAGACTGCGAGAGAGACTGTGAGAGAGACTGCGAGGGAGACAGCGAGAGAGACTGTGAGGGAGACAGCGAGGGAGACAGCGAGAGAGACTGCGAGAGAGACTGCGAGAGAGTCTGCGAGAGAGACTGCGAGAGAGACTGTGAGGGAGAAAGCGAGAGAGACAGCGAGGGATACAGCGAGGGAGACAGCGAGAGAGACTGTGAGGGAGAAAGCGAGAGAAACTGCGAGAGAGACAGCGAGGGATACAGCGAGAGACACTGTGAGAGAGAGCGAGGGAGAGAGCGAGGGAGAGAGCGAGGGAGACAGCGAGGGAGACTTCGAGGGAGACTGCGAGGGAGACTGCGAGAGAGACTGAGAGAGAGACTGAGAGAGAGACTGAGAGAGACAGTGAGGGAGACAGCGAGGGAGACAGCGAGGGAGACAGCGAGGGAGACAGCGAGAGAGTCTGCGAGGGAGAGAGCGAGGGAGAAAGCAAGAGAGACTGCGAGAGAGACTGCGAGGGAGACTGCGAGGGAGACTGCGAGGGAGACTGCGAGGGAGACAGCGATAGAGACTGCGAGGGAGACAGCGAGAGAGTCTGCGAGGGAGAGAGCGAGGGAGAAAGCAAGAGAGACTGCGAGAGAGACTGCGAGGGAGACTGCGAGGGAGACTGCGAGGGAGACTGCGAGGGAGACAGCGATAGAGACTGCGAGGGAGACGGCGAGAGAGACTGCGAGAGAGACTGTGAGAGAGACTACGAGGGAGACAGCGAGAGAGACTGTGAGGGAGACAGCGAGAGAGACTGCGAGAGAGACTGCGAGAGAGACTGCGAGAGAGACTGCGAGAGAGACTGCGAGGGAGACAGCGAGAGAGACAGCGAGAGAGACAGCGAGAGAGAAAGCGAGAGAGACTGCGAGAGAGACTGCGAGGGATACAGCGAGAGACACTGCGAGAGAGACTGCGAGAGAGACTGCGAGGGAGACGGCGAGAGAGAGGGCGAGGGAGAGAGCGAGGGAGAGAGCGAGGGAGAGAGCGAGAGAGACTTCGAGAGAGACTGCGAGGGAGGCAGCGAGGGAGACAGCGAGGGAGACAGCGAGGGAGACAGCGAGAGAGACTGCGAGAGCGACTGCTAGGGAGACAGCGAGGGAGACAGCGAGGGTGACAGCGAGGGAGACAGCGAGAGAAACTGCGAGGAAGACAGCGAGGGAGACAGTGAGGGAGAGAGCGAGGGACACAGCGAGGGAGACAGCGAGGGAGACAGCGAGGGAGACAGCGAGGGAGACAGCGAGGGAGACAGCGAGGGAGACAGCGAGAGAGACTGCGAGGGAGACAGCGAGAGAGACAGCGAGAGAGACAGCGAGGGAGAAAGCGAGGGAGACAGCGAGAGAGACTGCGAGAGAGACTGCGAGAGAGACTGCGAGAGAGACAGCGAGAGAGACAGCGAGAGAGACAGCGAGAGAGACTGCGAGAGGGACAGCGAGAGAGACTGCGAGAGAGACTGCGAGAGAGACAGCGAGAGAGACTGCGAGAGAGACTGCGAGAGAGACTGCGAGAGAGACTGCGAGAGAGACAGCGAGAGAGACAGCGAGAGAGACTGCGAGAGAGACTGCGAGAGAGACTGCGAGAGAGACTGCGAGAGGGACAGCGAGAGAGACTGCGAGAGAGACTGCGAGAGAGACTGCGAGAGAGACTGCGAGAGAGACAGCGAGAGAGACAGCGAGAGAGACTGCGAGAGAGACTGCGAGAGAGACTGCGAGAGAGACTGCGAGAGAGACTGCGAGGGAGACAACGAGAGAGACTGCGAGGGAGACAGCGAGGGAGATAGCGAGGGAGATAGCGAGCGAGACAGCGAGGGAGACAGCGAGGGAGACAGCGAGAGAAACTGCGAGGAAGACTGCGAGAGAGACTGCGAGAGAGACTGCGAGAGAGACTGCGAGAGAGACTGCGTGGGAGAAAGCGAGAGAGACTGCGAGAGAGACTGCGAGAGAGACTGCGAGGGAGACAGTGAGAGAGACAGCGAGGGAGATAGCGAGAGAGACTGCGAGAGAGACTGCGAGAGAGACTGTGAGGGAGACTGCGAGAGAGACTGTGAGGGAGACTGCGAGAGAGACTGCTTTGGAGATAGCGAGAGAGACAGCGAGGGAGATAGCGAGAGAGACTGCGAGAGAGACTGCGAGAGAGACTGTGAGGGAGACTGCGAGAGAGACTGCTTTGGAGATAGCGAGAGAGACAGCGAGGGATACAGCGAGAGAGACTGCGAGAGTGACTGCGAGGGAGACGGCGAGGGAGACTGCGAGGGCGATGGCGAGGGCGACGGCGAGAGAGAGAGCGAGAGAGACTGTGAGGGAGACTGTGAGGGAGACAGCGAGAGAGACTGCGAGAGAGACTGCGAGAGAGACAGTGAGAGGGACTGCGAGAGAGAAAGCGAGAGAGAAAGCCAGAGAGTGCGAGGGAGACAGCGAGAGAGAATGCGATAGAGACTGAGAGAGAGACTGAGAGAGAGACTGAGAGAGAGACAGCGAGGGAGACGGCGAGAGAGACAGCGAGAGAGACTGTGAGGGAGACTGTGAGGGAGACAGCGAGAGAGACTGCGAGAGAGACTGCGAGGGAGACGGCGAGAGAGACAGCGAGAGAGACTGTGAGGGAGACTGTGAGGGAGACAGCGAGAGAGACTGCGAGAGAGACTGCGAGAGAGACAGTGAGAGGGACTGCGAGAGAGAAAGCGAGAGAGAAAGCCAGAGAGTGCGAGGGAGACAGCGAGAGAGAATGCGATAGAGACTGAGAGAGAGACTGAGAGAGAGACTGAGAGAGAGACAGCGAGGGAGACGGCGAGAGAGACAGCGAGAGAGACTGTGAGGGAGACTGTGAGGGAGACAGCGAGAGAGACTGCGAGAGAGACTGCGAGAGAGACTGCGAGGGAGACGGCGAGGGAGACGGCGAGAGAGACAGCGAGAGAGACTGTGAGGGAGACTGTGAGGGAGACAGCGAGAGAGACTGCGAGAGAGACTGCGAGAGAGACAGTGAGAGGGACTGCGAGAGAGAAAGCGAGAGAGAAAGCCAGAGAGTGCGAGGGAGACAGCGAGAGAGAATGCGATAGAGACTGAGATAGAGACTGAGAGAGAGACTGAGAGAGAGACTGAGAGAGAGACTGAGAGGGAGACAGCGAGGGAGACATCGAGGGAGACATCGAGGGAGACATCGAGGGAGACTGCGAGGGAGACTGCGAGGGAGACAGCGAGAGAGACTGAGAGAGACAGCGAGGGAGACAACGAGGGAGACAACGAGGGAGACAGTGAGAGAGTCTGCGAGGGAGAGAGCGAGGGAGAAAGCGAGAGAGACTGCGAGAGAGACTGCGATGGGAGACTGCGAGGGATACAGCGATAGAGACTGCGAGGGAGACAGCGAGAGAGACTGCGAGAGAGACTGTGAGAGAGACTGCGAGGGAGACAGCGAGAGAGACTGTGAGGGAGACAGCGAGGGAGACAGCGAGAGAGACTGCGAGAGAGACTGCGAGAGAGACTGCGAGAGAGACTGCGAGAGAGACTGCGAGAGAGACTGTGAGGGAGAAAGCGAGAGAGACAGCGAGGGATACAGCGAGGGAGACAGCGAGAGAGACTGTGAGGGAGAAAGCGAGAGAAACTGCGAGAGAGACAGCGAGGGATACAGCGAGAGACACTGCGAGAGAGAGCGAGGGAGAGAGCGAGGGAGAGAGCGAGGGAGACAGCGAGAGAGACTTCGAGAGAGACTTCGAGAGAGACTTCGAGAGAGACTGCGAGGGAGGCAGCGAGGGAGACAGCGAGGGAGACAGCGAGGGAGACAGCGAGGGAGGCAGCGAGAGAGACAGCGAGAGAGACAGCGAGAGAGACTGCGAGAGAGACTGCGAGAGCGACTGCTAGGGAGACAGCGAGGGTGACAGCGAGGGAGACAGCGAGAGAAACTGCGAGGAAGACAGCGAGAGAGACTGCGAGAGAGACGGCGAGGGAGACAGTGAGGGAGAGAGCGAGGGACACAGCGAGGGAGACAGCGAGGGAGACAGCGAGGGAGACAGCGAGGGAGACAGCGAGGGAGACAGCCAGGGAGACAGCCAGGGAGACAGCGAGAGAGACTGCGAGGGAGACAGCGAGAGAGACAGCGAGAGAGACAGCGAGGGAGAATGCAAAGGAGACTGCGAGAGAGACTGCGAGAGGGACAGCGAGAGAGACTGCGAGAGAGACTGCGAGAGAGACTGCGAGAGAGACTGCGAGAGAGACTGCAAAGGAGACTGCGAGAGAGATGGAGAGAGAGATGGAGAGAGAGATGGAGAGAGAGACGGCGAGAGAGACAGTGAGGGAGAGAGCGAGAGAGACTGCGAGGGAGACAGTGAGAGAGACTGCGAGAGGGACAGCGAGAGAGACTGCGAGAGAGACTGCGAGAGAGACTGCGAGAGAGACTGCGAGAGAGACTGCAAAGGAGACTGCGAGAGAGATGGAGAGAGAGACGGCGAGAGAGACGGCGAGAGAGATGGAGAGAGAGAAGGCGAGAGAGACGGCGACAGAGACGGCGAGAGAGACAGTGAGGGAGAGAGCGAGAGAGTCTGCGAGGGAGACAGCGAGAGAGACGGCCAGGGAGACGGCCAGGGAGACGGCCAGGGAGACGGCCAGGGAGACGGCCAGGGAGACAGCAAGGGAGAAGGCCAGGGAGACGGCCAGGGAGACGGCCAGGGAGACAGCGACGGAGACAGCGACGGAGACAGCGACAGAGACAGCGACAGAGACAGCGACAGAGACAGCGACAGAGACAGCGACAGAGACAGCGACAGCGAGGGAGACAGCGAGGGAGACAGCGAGGGAGACAGCGAGAGAGACAGCCGGGGATACAGAGAGAGTGACTGCAAGGGAGACGGCGAGGGAGACGACGAGGGAGACAGCGAGGGAGACAGCGAGGGAGACAGCGAGGGAGACAGCGAGAGAGACTGCGAGAGAGACTGCGAGAGAGACTGCGAGAGAGACTGCGAGAGAGACTGCGAGGGAGGCAGCGAGGGAGGCAGCGAGGGAGGCAGCGAGGGAGACAGCGAGGGAGACAGCGAGGGACACAGCGAGGGAGACAGCGAGGGACACAGCGAGGGACACAGCGAGGGACACAGCGAGGGACACCGCGAGGGACACCGCGAGGGACACAGCGAGGGACACAGCGAGGGACACAGCGAGGGAGACAGCGAGGGAGACAGCGAGGGAGACAGCGAGAGAGACAGCAAGAGAGACTGCGAGAGAGAGCGCGTGAGACAGCGAGGGAGACAGCGAGGGAGACAGCGAGGGAGAGAGCGAGAGACACAGCGAGGGGGACAGCGAGAGAGACTGCAAGAGAGACTGCAAGGGAGACAGCGAGAGAGACAGCGAGGGAGAAAGCGATGGAGACAGCGAGAGAGACGGAGAGAGAGACGGCGAGAGAGACGGCGAGAGAGACGGCGAGAGAGACGGCGAGAGAGAATGTGAGGGTGACAGCGCTGGAGACAGCGTGAGAGACTGCGAGAAGGACTGCGAGAAGGACTGCGAGAGAGACAGCGAGGGAGAAAGCGAGAGAGACAGCGAGAGACAAAGCGAGGGAGACAGCGAGAGAGACTGCGAGAGAGACTGCGAGGGAGACAGCGAGAGAGACAGCGAGAGACAAAGCGAGGGAGACAGCGAGAGAGACTGCGAGAGAGACTGCGAGGTAGACTGCGAGGGAGACTGCGAGGGAGACAGCGTGGGAGACAGCGAGAGAGACAGCGAGAGAGAATGCAAAGGAGACTGCGAGAGAGACAGCGAGAGAGACTGCGAGAGGGACAGCGAGAGAGACTGCGAGAGAGACTGCGAGAGAGACTGCGAGAGAGACTGCGAGAGAGACTGCGAGGGAGACAGCGAGGGAGACAGCGAGGGAGACTGCGAGAGAGACAGTGAGGGAGAGAGCGAGAGAGACTGCGAGGGAGACAGCGAGAGAGACAGCGAGAGAGACTGCGAGAGAGACTGCGAGAGAGACAGTGAGGGAGAGAGCGAGAGAGACTGCGAGGGAGACAGCGAGAGAGACAGCGAGAGAGACTGCGAGAGAGACTGCGAGAGAGACAGCGAGGGATTGAGCGAGTGAGACAGCGAGGGAGACAGCGAGAGTACATTGAGAGAGACAGCGAGAGAGACTGCGAGAGAGACTGCGAGGGAGACGGCGAGGGAGACGGCGAGGGAGACGGCGAGGGAGACGGCGAGGGAGACAGCGAGGGAGACAGCGAGGGAGACAGCGAGGGAGACAGCGAGGGAGACAGTGACAGAGACAGCGACAGAGACAGCGAGGTAGACAGTGAGAGAGACTGCTATGGAGATAGCGAAAGAGACAGCCGGGGATACAGAGAGTGTGACTGCAAGGGAGACGGCGAGGGAGCCGGCGAGGGAGACAGCGAGGGAGACTGCGAGAGAGACAGCGAGGGACACAGCGAGGGACACAGTGAGGGAGACAGCGAGAGAGAATGCGAGAGAGAGCGCATGAGACAGCGAGGGAGGCAGCGAGGGAGAGAGCAAGAGACACAGTGATGGAGACAGCGAGGGAGACAGCGAGAGAGACTGCAAGAGAGACTGCAAGGGAGACAGCGAGAGAGACAGCGAGAGAGGCAGCGAGAGAGGCAGCGAGAGGGACAGCGAGAGAGACAGCGAGAGAGACAGCGAGAGAGACAGCGAGAGAGACAGCGAGGGAGAAAGCGATGGAGACAGCGAGAGAGACAGCGAGAGAGACAGCGAGAGAGACAGCGAGGGAGACAGCGAGGGAGACAGCGAGGGAGACAGCGAGGGAGACAGCGAGGGAGACAGCGCTGGAGACAGCGAGAGAGACTGCGAGAAGGACTGCGAGAGAGACAGCGAGGGAGAAAGCGAGAGCGACTTCGAGAGAGACTGCGAGGGAGACAGCGAGAGAGACTGTGAGGGAGACTGCGAGGGAGACTGCGAGAGAGACTGCGAGAGTGACTGCGAGAGAGACAGCGAGGGAGACTGCAAGAGAGACAGCGAGAGAGACTGCGAGAGAGACTGCGAGAGAGACTGCGAGAGATACAGCGAGGGATAGAGCGAGTGAGACAGCGAGGGAGACAGCGAGAGGACATTGAGAGAGACAGCGAGAGAGACGGGGAGAGAGACTGCGAGAGAGACTGCGAGGGAGACGGCCAGGGAGACGGCCAGGGAGACGGCCAGGGAGACGGCCAGGGAGACGGCCAGGGAGACGACGAGGGAGACGACGAGGGAGACAGCGAGGGAGACAGCAAGGGAGACAGCAAGGGAGACAGCAAGGGAGACAGCGACAGAGACAGCGACAGAGACAGCGACAGAGACAGTGAGAGAGACTGCTATGGAGATAGCGAGAGACACAGCCGGGGATACAGAGAGAGTGACTGCAAGGGAGACGGCGAGGGAGACGGCGAGGGAGACGGCGAGGGAGACAGCGAGGGAGACTGCGAGGGACACAGCGAGGGAGACTGCGAGGGACACAGCGAGGGAGACTGCGAGGGACACAGCGAGGGACACAGCGAGAGAGACAGCGAGAGAGACTGCGAGAGAGAGCGCGTGAGACAGCGAGGGAGACAGCGAGAGAGACAGCGAGGGAGACAGCGAGAGAGACTGCAAGGGAGACTGCAAGAGAGACTGCGAGGGAGACAGCGAGAGAGACAGCGAGAGAGACAGCGAGGGAGAAAGCGAGGGAGACAGCGAGAGAGACTGCGAGAGAGACTGCGAGAGAGACTGCGAGAGAGACAGCGTGGGAGACAGCGAGGGAGACTGCGAGAGAGACTGCGAGAGAGACTGCGAGAGAGACTGCGAGAGAGACTGCGAGAGAGACTGCGAGGGAGACAGCGAGGGAGACTGCGAGAGAGACTGCGAGAAACACTGCGAGAGAGACTGCGAGGGAGACTGCGAGGGAGACTGCGAGGGAGACTGCGAGGGAGACAGCGAGGGAGACTGCGAGGGAGACTGCGAGGGAGACAGCGAGGGAGACTGCGAGAGAGATGGCGAGAGAGATGGAGAGAGAGACGGCGAGAGAGACGGCGAGAGAGACGGCGAGAGAGACGGCGAGAGAGACGGCGAGAGAGACGGTGAGGGAGAGAGCGAGAGAGACTGCGAGGGAGACAGCGAGAGAGACAGCGAGAGAGACTGTGAGAGAGACTGCGAGAGATACAGCGAGGGATAGAGCGAGTGAGACAGCGAGAGAGACTGCGAGAGAGACTGCGAGGGAGACGGCCAGTGAGACGGCCAGGGAGACGGCCAGGGAGATGGCCAGGGAGACGGCCAGGGAGACGGCCAGGGAGACGGCGAGGGAGACAGCGAGGGAGACAGCGACAGAGACAGCGACAGAGACAGCGACAGAGACAGAGACAGAGACAGAGACAGCGACAGAGACAGCGACAGAGACAGCGACAGAGACAGCGACAGAGACAGAGACAGCGGGGGAGACAGTGAGAGAGACTGCTATGGAGATAGCGAGAGAGACAGCCGGGGATACAGAGAGTGTGACTGCAAGGGAGACGGCGAGGGAGACGACGAGGGAGACAGCGAGGGAGACAGCGAGGGAGACAGCGAGGGAGACAGCGAGAGAGACTGCGAGGGAGACAGCGAGGGAGACAGCGAGGGAGACAGCGAGGGAGATAGTGAGGGAGACAGCGAGGGAGACTGCGAGAGAGACAGCGAGGGACACAGCGAGGGACACAGCGAGGGACACAGCGAGGGACACAGCGAGGGACACAGCGAGGGAGACAGCGAGAGAGAGAGCGAGAGAGACAGAGAGAGAGCGCGTGAGACAGCGAGGGAGAGAGCGAGGGAGAGAGTGAGAGATACAGCGAGGGAGACAGCGAGAGAGACTGCAAGAGAGACAGCGAGAGAGACAGCGAGAGAGACAGCGAGAGAGACAGCGAGAGAGACAGCGAGGGAGAAAGCCATGGAGACAGCGAGAGAGACAGCGAGAGAGACAGCGTGGGAGACAGCGAGGGAGACAGCGAGGGAGACAGCGAGGGAGACAGCGAGGGAGACAGCGAGGGAGACAGCGCTGGAGACAGCGAGAGAGACTGCGAGAAGGACTGCGAGAAGGACTGCGAGAAGGACTGCGAGAAGGACTGCGAGAAGGACAGCGAGAGAGACAGCGAGGGAGAAAGCGAGAGCGACTTCGAGAGAGACTGCGAGGGAGACAGCGAGAGAGAATGCGAGAGAGATCGCGTGAGACAGCGAGGGAGACAGCGTGGGAGGCAGCGAGGGAGACAGCGAGGGAGACAGCGAGAGAAACTGCGAGAGAAACTGCGAGGAAGACTGCGAGAGAGACTGCGAGAGAGACTGCGAGAGAGACTGCGAGAGAGACTGCGAGAGAGACTGCGAGAGAGACTGCGAGGGACACAGCGAGGAAGACAGCGAGAGAGACTGCGAGAGCGACTGCTAGGGAGACAGCGAGGGAGGCAGCGAGGGAGACAGCGAGGGAGACAGCGAGGGAGACAGCGAGGGAGACAGCGAGGGAGACAGCGAGAGAAACTGCGAGGAAGACAGCGAGAGAGACTGCGAGAGCGACTGCGAGAGCGACTGCTAGGGAGGCAGCGAGGGAGGCAGCGAGGGAGGCAGCGAGGGAGACAGCGAGGGAGACAGCGAGAGAAACTGCGAGGAAGACAGCGAGAGAGACTGCGAGAGAGATGGCGAGGGCGACGGCGAGGGAGACGGCGAGGGAGACGGCGAGGGAGACTGCGAGGGAGAGAGCGAGGGAGACAGCGAGGGAGACTGCGAGGGAGACTGCGAGGGAGACTGCGAGAGAGACTGCGAGAGAGACTGCGAGAGAGACTGCGAGAGAGACTGCGAGAGAGGCAGCGAGAGAGACAGCGAGAGAGACAGCGAGAGAGACAGCGAGAGAGACTGCAAAGGAGACTGCGAGAGAGACTGCGAGGGAGACAGCGAGAGAGACTGCGAGAGGGACAGCGAGAGAGACAGCGAGGGAGACTGCGAGAGAGACAGCGAGAGAGACTGCGAGAGGGACAGCGAGAGGGACAGCGAGAGAGACTGCGAGAGAGACTGCGAGAGAGACTGCGAGAGAGACTGCGAGAGAGATGGCGAGAGAGACGGCGAGAGAGACTGCGAGAGAGACAGTGAGGGAGAGAGCGAGAGAGACTGCGAGGTAGACAGCGAGAGAGACTGTGAGAGAGACTGCGAGAGAGACTGCGAGAGATACAGCGAGGGATAGAGCGAGTGAGACAGCGAGAGAGACAGCGAGAGTACATTGAGAGAGACAGCGAGAGAGACGACGAGGGAGACAGCGACAGAGACAGCGACAGAGACAGCGACAGAGACAGCGACAGATACAGCGACAGAGACAGCGACAGAGACAGCGACAGAGACAGCGACAGTGAGAGCGAGGGAGACAGTGAGAGAGACTGCTATGGAGATAGCGAGAGAGACAGCCGGGGATACAGAGAGAGTGACTGCAAGGGACACGGCGAGGGAGACGGCGAGGGAGACGGCGAGGGAGACGGCGAGGGAGACGGCGAGGGCGACGGCGAGGGCGACGGCGAGGGAGACAGCGAGGGAGACTGTGAGGGAGACTGCGAGGGAGACTGCGAGGGACACAGTGAGGGAGACAGCGAGAGAGACTGCGAGAGAGAGCGCATGAGACAGCGAGGGAGACAGCGAGGGAGAGAGCGAGAGACACAGCGAGGGAGACAGCGAGGGAGACAGCGAGGGAGACAGCGAGGGAGACTGCGAGAGAGACTGCAAGAGAGACTGCAAGAGAGACTGCAAGGGAGACAGCGAGAGAGAGAGCGAGAGAGACAGCGAGGGAGAAAGCGATTGAGACAGCGAGAGAGCCAGCGAGAGAGACTGCGTGGGAGACAGCGAGGGAGACAGCGAGGGAGACAGCGAGGGAGACAGCGAGGGAGACAGCGAGGGAGACAGCGAGGGAGACAGCGCTGGAGACAGCGAGAGAGACTGCGAGAAGGACTGCGAGAGAGACAGCGAGGGAGAAAGCGAGAGCGACTTCGAGAGAGACTGCGAGGGATAGAGCGAGTGAGACAGCGAGGGAGACAGCGAGAGTACATTGAGAGAGACAGCGAGAGAGACTGCGAGAGAGACTGCGAGGGAGACGGCCAGGGAGACGGCCAGGGAGACGGCCAGGGAGACGGCCAGGGAGACGGCCAGGGAGACAGCGAGGGAGACAGCGAGGGAGACAGCGACAGAGACAGCGACAGAGACAGCGACAGAGACAGAGACAGCGAGGGAGACAGTGAGAGAGACTGCTATGGAGATAGCGAGAGAGACAGCCGGGGATACAGAGAGAGTGACTGCAAGGGAGACGGCGAGGGAGACGACGAGGGAGACAGCGAGGGAGACAGCGAGGGAGACAGCGAGGGAGACAGCGAGAGAGACTGCGAGGGAGACAGCGAGGGAGACAGCGAGGGAGACTGCGAGGGAGACTGCGAGTGAGACAGCGAGGGACACAGCGAGGGACACAGCGAGGGACACAGCGAGGGACACAGCGAGGGAGACAGCGAGAGAGACTGCGAGAGAGAGCGCATGAGACAGCGAGGGAGACAGCGAGGGAGAGAGCGAGAGACACAGTGAGGGAGACAGCGAGAGAGACTGCAAGAGAGACTGCAAGGGAGACAGCGAGAGAGACAGCGAGAGAGACAGCGAGGGAGAAAGCGATTGAGACAGCGAGAGAGCCAGCGAGAGAGACTGCGTGGGAGACAGCGAGGGAGACAGCGAGGGAGACAGCGAGGGAGACAGCGAGGGAGACAGCGAGGGAGACAGCGAGGGAGACAGCGCTGGAGACAGCGAGAGAGACTGCGAGAAGGACTGCGAGAGAGACAGCGAGGGAGAAAGCGAGAGCGACTTCGAGAGAGACTGCGAGGGATAGAGCGAGTGAGACAGCGAGGGAGACAGCGAGAGTACATTGAGAGAGACAGCGAGAGAGACTGCGAGAGAGACTGCGAGGGAGACGGCCAGGGAGACGGCCAGGGAGACGGCCAGGGAGACGGCCAGGGAGACGGCCAGGGAGACAGCGAGGGAGACAGCGAGGGAGACAGCAACAGAGACAGCGACAGAGACAGCGACAGTGACAGAGACAGCGAGGGAGACAGTGAGAGAGACTGCTATGGAGATAGCGAGAGAGACAGCCGGGGATACAGAGAGAGTGACTGCAAGGGAGACGGCGAGGGAGACGACGAGGGAGACAGCGAGGGAGACAGCGAGGGAGACAGCGAGGGAGACAGCGAGAGAGACTGCGAGGGAGACAGCGAGGGAGACAGCGAGGGAGACTGCGAGGGAGACTGCGAGTGAGACAGCGAGGGACACAGCGAGGGACACAGCGAGGGACACAGCGAGGGACACAGCGAGGGACACAGCGAGGGAGACAGCGAGAGAGACTGCGAGAGAGAGCGCATGAGACAGCGAGGGAGACAGCGAGGGAGAGAGCGAGAGACACAGTGAGGGAGACAGCGAGAGAGACTGCAAGAGAGACTGCAAGGGAGACAGCGAGAGAGACAGCGAGAGAGACAGCGAGAGAGACAGCGAGGGAGAAAGCCATGGAGACAGCGAGAGAGACAGCGAGAGAGACTGCATGGGAGACAGCGAGAGAGACAGCGAGAGAGACAGCGAGGGAGAAAGCCATGGAGACAGCGAGAGAGACAGCGAGAGAGACTGCATGGGAGACAGCGAGGGAGACAGCGAGGGAGACAGCGAGGGAGACAGCGAGGGAGACAGCGAGGGAGACAGCGCTGGAGACAGCGAGAGAGACTGCGAGAAGGACTGCGAGAAGGACTGCGAGAAGGACTGCGAGAGAGACAGCGAGGGAGAAAGCGAGAGCGACTTCGAGAGAGACTGCGAGGGAGACAGCGAGAGAGACTGCGAGGGAGACTGCGAGGGAGACAACGAGAGACACTGCGAGAGAGAATGCGAGGGAGACAGCGATTAAGACAGCGAGGGAGACAGCGAGAGAGAGCGAGAGAGAGAGCGAGGGAGACAGCGAGGTAGACAGCGAGAGAGACTTCGAGAGAGGCAGTGAGGGAGACAGCGAGGGAGACAGCGACAGAGACAGCAATAGAGACTGCGAGAGAGACTGCGAGGGACACAGCGAGAGAGACTGCAAGGGAGACAACGAGAGAGAATGCGAGAGAGATCGCGTGAGACAGCGAGGGAGACAGCGTGGGAGGCAGCGAGGGAGACAGCGAGAGAAACTGCGAGTAAGACTGCGAGAGAGACTGCGAGAGAGACTGCGAGAGAGACTGCGTGAGAGACTGCGAGGGACACAGCGAGGAAGACAGCGAGAGAGACTGCGAGGGAGACAGCGAGAGAGACTGCGAGAGCGACTGCGAGAGCGACTGCTTGGGAGACAGCGAGGGAGGCAGCGAGGGAGGCAGCGAGGGAGGCAGCGAGGGAGACAGCGAGGGAGACAGCGAGGGAGACAGCGAGAGAAACTGCGAGAGAGATGGCGAGAGAGACGGCGAGAGAGACTGCGAGAGAGACAGTGAGGGAGAGAGCGAGAGAGACTGCGAGGTAGACAGCGAGAGAGACAGCGAGAGAGACTGCGAGAGAGACTGCGAGAGAGACTGCGAGAGATACAGCGAGGGATAGAGCGAGTGAGACAGCGAGAGAGACTGCGAGAGTACATTGAGAGAGACAGCGAGAGAGACTGTGAGGGAGACAGCGAGGGAGACTGCGAGAGAGACTGCGAGGGAGACAGCGAGGGAGACAGCGAGGGAGACTGCGAGAGAGATGGCGAGAGAGACGGCGAGAGAGACTGCGAGAGAGACAGCGAGGGAGAGAGCGAGAGAGACTGCGAGAGAGACAGCGAGAGAGACAGTGAGAGAGACTGCGAAAGAGACTGCGAAAGAGACTGCGAGAGATACAGCGAGGGATAGAGCGAGTGAGACAGCGAGAGAGACTGCGAGAGTACATTGAGAGAGACAGCGAGAGAGACGACGAGGGAGACAGCGAGGGAGACAGCGACAGAGACAGCGACAGTGACAGCGACAGAGACAGCGACAGAGACAGCGACAGAGACAGCGACAGAGACAGCGACAGCGACAGAGACAGAGACAGCGACAGAGACAGCGAGGGAGACAGCGAGGGAGACAGTGAGAGAGACTGCTATGGAGATAGCGAGAGAGACAGCCGGGGATACAGAGAGAGTGACGGCGAGGGAGACGGCGAGGGAGACGGCGAGGGAGACGACGAGGGAGACAGCGAGGGAGACAGCGAGGGAGACTGCGAGGGAGACTGCGAGGGAGACTGCGAGGGACACAGTGAGGGAGACAGCGAGAGAGACTGCGAGAGAGAGCGCATGAGACAGCGAGGGAGACAGCGAGGGAGAGAGCGAGAGACACAGCGAGGGAGACAGCGAGGGAGACAGCGAGGGAGACAGCGAGGGAGACAGCGAGAGAGACTGCGAGAGAGACTGCAAGAGAGACTGCAAGAGAATATGCAAGGGAGACAGCGAGAGAGACAGCGCGAGAGGCAGCGAGAGAGACAGCGAGAGAGACAGCGAGAGAGACAGCGAGAGAGACAGCGAGAGAGACAGCGAGGGAGAAAGCGATTGAGACAGCGAGAGAGCCAGCGAGAGAGACTGCGTGGGAGACAGCGAGGGAGACAGCGAGGGAGACAGCGAGGGAGACAGCGAGGGAGACAGCGAGGGAGACAGCGCTGGAGAAAGCGAGAGAGACTGCGAGAAGGACTGCGAGAAGGACTGCGAGAGAGACAGCGAGGGAGAAAGCGAGAGCGACTTCGAGAGAGACTGCGAGGGAGACAGCGAGAGAGACTGTGAGAGAGACTGTGAGAGAGACTGCGAGAGATACAGCGAGGGATAGAGCGAGTGAGACAGCGAGGGAGACAGCGAGAGTACATTGAGAGAGACAGCGAGAGAGACTGCGAGAGAGACGGCCAGGGAGACGGCCAGGGAGACAGCGACCGAGACAGCGACCGAGACAGCGACAGAGACAGCGACAGAGACAGCGACATAGACAGCGACAGAGACAGAGACAGCGAGGGAGACAGTGAGAGAGACTGCTATGGAGATAGCGAGAGAGACAGCCGGGGATACAGAGAGAGTGACTGCAAGGGAGACGGCGAGGGAGACGAAGAGGGAGACAGCGAGAGAGACTGCGAGGGAGACAGCGAGGGAGACAGCGAGGGAGACAGCGAGGGAGACAGCGAGGGAGACTGCGAGAGAGACAGCGAGGGACACAGCGAGGGACACAGCGAGGGACACAGCGAGGGAAACAGCGAGGGAGACAGCGAGGGGGACAGCGAGAGAGACTGCGAGAGAGAGCGCATGAGACAGCGAGGGAGACAGCGAGGGAGAGAGCGAGAGACACAGTGAGGGAGACAGCGAGAGAGATTGCAAGAGAGACAGCAAGGGAGACAGCGAGAGAGACAGCGAGAGAGGCAGCGAGAGAGACAGCGAGAGAGACAGCGAGAGAGACAGCGAGAGAGACAGCGAGAGAGACAGCGAGGGAGAAAGCCATGGAGACAGCGAGAGAGACAGCGAGAGAGACTGCATGGGAGACAGCGAGGGAGACAGCGAGGGAGACAGCGAGGGAGACAGCGAGGGAGACAGCGAGGGAGACAGCGCTGGAGACAGCGAGAGAGACTGCGAGAAGGACTGCAAGAAGGACTGCGAGAGAGACAGCGAGGGAGAAAGCGAGAGCGACTTCGAGAGAGACTGCGAGGGAGACAGCGAGAGAGACTGCGAGGGAGACTGCGAGGGAGACTGCGAGAGACACTGCGAGAGAGAATGCGAGGGAGACAGCGATTAAGACGGCGAGGGAGACGGCGAGAGAGAGAGCGAGAGAGAGAGCGAGGGAGACAGCGAGGTAGACAGCGAGAGAGACTTCGAGAGAGGCAGCGAGGGAGACAGCGAGGGAGACAGCGACAGAGACAGCAATAGAGACTGCGAGAGAGACTGCGAGGGACACAGCGAGAGAGACTGCAAGGGAGACAACGAGAGAGAATGCGAGAGAGATCGCGTGAGACAGCGAGGGAGACAGCGTGGGAGAAAGCGAGGGAGACAGCGTGGGAGGCAGCGAGGGAGACAGCGAGAGAAACTGCGAGTAAGACTGCGAGAGAGACTGCGAGAGAGACTGCGAGGGACACAGCGAGGAAGACAGCGAGAGAGACTGCGAGAGCGACTGCTAGGGAGACAGCGAGGGAGGCAGTGAGGGAGACAGCGAGGGAGACAGCGAGAGAGACTGCGAGAGCGACTGCGAGAGCGACTGCGAGAGCGACTGCTTGGGAGACAGCGAGGGAGGCAGCGAGGGAGATAGCGAGGGAGGCAGCGAGGGAGACAGCGAGGGAGACAGCGAGAGAGACTGCGAGGAAGACAGCGAGAGAGACTGCGAGAGAGACGGCGAGGTAGACGGTGAGGGAGACTGCGAGGGAGAGAGCGAGGGACACAGTGAGGGAGACAGCGAGGGAGACAGCGAGGGAGACAGCGAGGGAGACAGTGAGGGAGAAAGCGAGGGAGACAGCGAGAGAGACAGCGAGAGAGACAGCGAGGGAGAAAGCGAGGGAGACAGCGAGGGAGACTGCGAGGGAGACTGCGAGGGAGACTGCGAGGGAGACTGCGAGGGAGACAGCGTGGGAGACAGTGAGGGAGACAGTGAGGGAGACAGTGAGGGAGACAGCGAGGGAGACAGCGAGGGAGACAGCGAGAGAGACAGCGAGAGAGACAGCGAGAGAGACTGCGAGAAGGACTGCGAGAGAGACAGCGAGGGAGAAAGTGAGAGCGACTGCGAGAGAGACTGCGAAGGAGACTGCGAGGGAGACAGCGAAAGAGACTGTGAGGGAAACAGCGAGGGAGACAGCGAAAGAGACTGCGAGGGAGACTGCGAGGGAGACTGCGAGAGAGACTGCGAGAGAGACAGCGAGAGAGACAGCGAGAGAGACAGCGAGAGAGACAGCGAGAGAGACAGCGAGAGAGACTGCAAAGGAGACTACGAGAGAGACTGCGAGAGAGACTGCGAGGGAGACTGCGAGAGAGACAGCGAGAGAGACAGCGAGAGAGACTGCGAGAGAGACTGCGAGAGAGACTGCGAGAGAGACTGCGAGAGAGACTGCGAGAGAGACTGCGAGGGAGAAAGCGAGGGAGAAAGCGTGAGAGACTGTGTGGGAGACTGCAAGGGAGACAGCAAGAGAGACTGTGAGGGAGACAGCGAGGGAGACTGCGAGAGAGACTGCGAGAGAGACTGCGAGAGAGACTGCGAGAGAGACTGCGAGAGAGACTGCGAGAGAGACTGCGAGGGAGACTGCGAGGGAGACTGCGAGGGAAACAGCGAGGGAGACAGCGAGGGAGACTGCGAGAGAGATGGCTAGAGAGATGGCGAGAGAGATGGAGAGAGAGACGGCGAGAGAGACTGCGAGAGAGACAGTGAGGGAGAGAGCGAGAGAGACTGCGAGGGAGACAGCGAGAGAGACAGTGAGAGAGACTGCGAGAGAGACTGTGAGAGAGACTGCGAGAGAGACTGCGAAAGATACAGCGAGGGATAGAGCGAGTGAGACAGTGAGGGAGACAGCGAGAGTACATTGAGAGAGACAGCGAGAGAGACTGCGAGAGAGACTGCGAGGGAGACGGCGAGGGAGACAGCGACGGAGACAGCGACAGAGACAGCGACAGAGACAGCGACAGAGACAGCGACAGAGACAGCGACAGAGACAGCGAGGGAGACAGTGAGAGAGACTGCTATGGAGATAGCGAGAGAGACAGCCGGGGATACAGAGAGAGTGACTGCAAGGGAGACGGCGAGGGAGACGATGAGGGAGACAGCGAGGGAGACAGCGAGGGAGACTGCGAGGGACACAGTGAGGGAGACAGCGAGGGAGACAGCGAGAGAGACAGCGAGAGGGACAGCGAGAGAGACAGCGAGAGAGATTGCGAGAGAGACTGCGAGAGAGACTGCGAGGGAGACAGCGAGGGAGACAGCGAGGGAGACAGCGAGAGAGACAGCGAGAGAGACAGCGAGAGAGACAGCGAGAGAGACAGCGAGAGAGACAGCGAGAGAGACTTCGAGAGAGACTTCGAGAGAGACTGCGAGAGAGACTGCGAGGGAGACAGCGAGGGAGACAGCGAGGGAGACAGCGAGGGAGACAGCGACAGAGACAGCGACAGAGACAGCGACAGAGACTGTGAGAGAGACTGCGAGGGACACTGCGAGAGAGACTGCGAGGTAGACAACGAGAGAGAATGCGAGAGAGATCGCGTGAGACAGCGAGGGAGACAGCGAGGGAGACAGCGAGGGAGACTGCGAGGGAGACTGCGAGGGAGACTGCGAGGGAGACTGCGAGGGAGACAGCTAGGGAGACAGCGAGGGAGACAGCGAGGGAGACAGCGAGAGAAACTGCGAGGAAGACTGCGAGAGAGACTGCGAGAGAGACTGCGAGGGAGAAAGCGAGAGAGACTGCGAGAGAGACTGCGAGAGAGACTGCGAGAGAGACTGCGAGGGAGAAAGCGAGAGAGACTGCGAGGGAGACAACGAGAGAGACAGCGAGGGAGATAGCGAGGGAGACTGCGAGGGAGACTGCGAGAGAGACTGCGAGAGAGACTGCGAGAGAGACTGCGAGAGAGACTGCGAGGGAGACAGCGAGGGAGACTGTGAGGGAGACTGCGAGAGAGACTGCTATGGAGATAGCGAGAGAGACAGCGAGGGATACAGCGAGAGAGACTGCGAGGGAGACGGCGAGGGAGACGGCGAGGGAGACGGCGAGGGAGACGGCGAGGGAGACGGCGAGGGAGACGGCGAGAGAGACTTCGAGAGAGACTGCGAGGGAGACGGCGAGAGAGACGGCGAGAGAGACAGCGAGAGAGACAGCGAGAGAGGCAGCGAGAGAGACTGTGAGGGTTACATCGAGAGAGACATCGAGAGAGACATCGAGAGAGAATGCGAGAGAGACATCCAGGGTGACTTCGAGGGAGACAGCGAGAGAGACAGCGAGGGAGACAGCGAGGGAGACAGCGAGGGAGACTGCGAGGGAGACTGCGAGGGAGACATCGAGAGAGACAGCGAAAGAGAATGCGAGAGAGACTGCGAGAGAGACTGCGAGAGAGACTGCGAGAGAGACTGCGAGAGAGACATCCAGGGTGACTTCGAGGGAGACTTCGAGGGAGACAGCGAGGGAGACAGCGAGGGAGACAGCGAGGGAGACAGCGAGGGAGACAGCGAGGGAGACAGCGAGAGAGTCTGCGAGGGAGAGAGCGAGGGAGAAAGCGAGGGAGAAAGCGAGAGAGACTGCGAGAGAGTCTGCGAGGGAGACTGCGAGGGAGACTGCGAGGGAGACAGCGATAGAGACTGCGAGGGAGACAGCGATAGAGACTGCGAGGGAGACAGCGAGAGAGACTGCGAGAGAGACTGTGAGGGAGACAGCGAGAGAGACTGTGAGGGAGACAGCGAGAGAGACTGCGAGAGAGACTGCGAGAGAGACTGCGAGAGAGACTGCGAGGGAGACTGCGAGAGAGACTGCGAGAGAGACAGCGAGAGAGACTGTGAGGGAGAAAGCGAGAGAAACTGCGAGAGAGACTGCGAGGGAGACGGCGAGAGAGAGAGCGAGGGAGAGAGCGAGGGAGACAGCGAGAGAGACTTCGAGAGAGACTGCGAGGGAGGCAGCGAGGGAGACAGCGAGGGAGACAGCGAGGGAGACAGCGAGGGAGACTGCGAGAGCGACTGCTAGGGAGACAGCGAGGGAGACAGCGAGGGTGACAGCGAGGGAGACAGCGAGAGAAACTGCGAGGATGACAGCGAGGGAGACAGTGAGGGAGAGAGCGAGGGACACAGCGAGGGAGACAGCGAGGGAGACAGCGAGGGAGACAGCAAGGGAGACAGCGAGGGAGACAGCGAGGGAGACAGCGAGGGAGACAGCGAGGGAGACAGCGAGAGAGACTGCGAGGGAGACAGCGAGATAGACAGCGAGAGAGACAGCGAGAGAGACAGCGAGAGAGACAGCGAGAGAGACAGCGAGGGAGACAGCGAGGGAGACAGCGAGAGAGACTGCGAGAGAGACTGCGAGAGAGACAGCGAGAGAGACTGCGAGAGGGACAGCGAGAGAGACTGCGAGAGAGACTGCGAGAGAGACTGCGAGAGAGACTGCGAGAGAGACAGCGAGAGAGACTGCGAGAGAGACTGCGAGAGAGACTGCGAGAGAGACTGCGAGAGAGACTGCGAGGGAGACAGCGAGGGAGACAGCGAGAGAGACAGCGAGAGAGACAGCGAGAGAGACAGCGAGGGAGAAAGCGAGGGAGACTGCGAGAGAGACTGCGAGAGAGACAGCGAGAGAGACTGCGAGAGAGACAGCGAGAGAGACTGCGAGAGGGACAGCGAGAGAGACTGCGAGAGAGACTGCGAGAGAGACTGCGAGAGAGACTGCGAGAGAGACTGCGAGAGAGACAGCGAGAGAGACTGCGAGAGAGACTGCGAGAGAGACTGCGAGAGAGACTGCGAGAGAGACTGCGAGGGAGACATCGAGGGAGACAGCGAGGGAGACAGCGAGGGAGACAGCGAGGGAGACAGCGAGGGAGACAGCGACAGAGACAGCGACAGAGACTGTGAGAGAGACTGCGAGGGACTCAGCGAGAGAGACTGCGAGGGAGACAACGAGAGAGAATGCGAGAGAGATCGCGTGAGACAGCGAGGGAGATAGCGAGGGAGATAGCGAGGGAGACAGCGAGGGAGACAGCGTGGGAGACAGCGAGGGAGACAGCGAGGGAGACAGCGAGGGAGACAGCGAGGGAGACAGCGAGAGAAACTGCGAGGAAGACTGCGAGAGAGACTGCAAGAGAGACTGCGAGAGAGACTGCGAGAGAGACTTCGAGAGAGACTGCGAGAGAGACTGCGAGAGAGACTGCGAGAGAGACTGCGTGGGAGAAAGCGAGAGAGACTGCGAGAGAGACTGCGAGAGAGACTGCGAGGGAGACTGCAAGGGAGACTGCAAGGGAGACAGCGAGAGAGACAGCGAGGGAGATAGCGAGAGAGACTGCGAGAGAGACTGCGAGAGAGACTGTGAGGGAGACTGCGAGAGAGACTGCGAGAGAGACTGCTATGGAGATAGCGAGAGAGACAGCGAGGGATACAGCGAGAGAGACTGCGAGAGTGACTGCGAGGGAGACGGCGAGGGAGACGGCGAGGGAGACGGCGAGGGCGACGGCGAGAGAGAGAGCGAGAGAGACAGCGAGGGAGACAGCGAGAGAGACTTCGAGAGAGACTGCGAGGGAGACGGCGAGAGAGACAGCGAGAGAGACAGCGAGAGAGACAGCGAGAGAGACTGTGAGGGAGACTGTGAGGGAGACAGCGAGAGAGACTGCGAGAGAGACTGAGAGAGAGACTGAGAGAGAGACTGAGAGGGAGACAGCGAGGGAGACGGCGAGGGAGACAGCGAGGGAGACAGCGAGGGAGACATCGAGGGAGACTGTGAGGGAGACTGCGAGGGAGACTGCGAGGGAGACAGCGAGAGAGACTGAGAGAGAGACTGAGAGAGACAGCGAGGGAGACAACGAGGGAGACAGTGAGAGAGTCTGCGAGGGAGAGAGCGAGGGAGAAAGCGAGAGAGACTGCGAGACAGACTGCGAGGGAGACTGCGAGGGAGACTGCGAGGGAGACTGCGAGGGAGACTGCGAGGGAGACAGCGATAGAGACTGCGAGGAAGACAGCGAGAGAGACTGCGAGAGAGACTGTGAGAGAGACTGCGAGGGAGACAGCGAGAGAGACTGTGAGGGAGACAGCGAGGGAGACAGCGAGAGAGACTGCGAGAGAGACTGCGAGAGAGACTGCGAGAGAGACTGCGAGAGAGACTGCGAGGGAGACAGCGAGAGAGACTGTGAGGGAGAAAGCGAGAGAAACTGCGAGAGAGACAGCGAGGGATACAGCGAGAGACACTGCGAGAGAGACTGCGAGGGAGACGGCGAGGGAGAGAGCGAGGGAGAGAGCGAGGGAGAGAGCGAGGGAGAGAGCGAGGGAGAGAGCGAGGGAGACTTTGAGAGAGACTTCGAGAGAGACTGCGAGGGAGGCAGCGAGGGAGACAGCGAGGGAGACAGCGAGGGAGACAGCGAGGGAGACAGCGAGAGAGACAGCGAGAGAGACCTCGAGAGCGACTGCTAGGGAGACAGCGAGGGAGACAGCGAGGGTGACAGCGAGGGAGACAGCGAGAGAAACTGCGAGGGAGTCAGCGAGAGAGACTGCGAGAGCGACTGCTAGGGAGACAGCGAGGGATACAGCGAGGGTGACAGCGAGGGAGAAAGCGAGAGAAACTGCGAGGTAGACAGCGAGAGAGACGGCGAGGGAGACAGTGAGGGAGAGAGCGAGGGACACAGCGAGGGAGACAGCGAGGGAGACAGCGAGGGAGACAGCGAGAGAGACTGCGAGGGAGACAGCGAGAGAGACAGCGAGAGAGACAGCGAGGGAGAAAGCGAGGGAGACAGCGAGAGAGACTGCGAGAGAGACTGCGAGGGAGACAGCGTGGGAGACAGCGAGAGAGACAGCGAGAGAGACTGCGAGAGAGACTGCGAGAGAGACTGCGAGAGAGACTGCGAGAGAAACTGCGAGAGAGACTGCGAGAGGGACAGCGAGAGAGACTGCGAGAGAGACTGCGAGAGAGACTGCAAAGGAGACTGCGAGAGAGACAGCGAGAGAGACTGCGAGAGGGACAGCGAGAGAGACTGCGAGAGGGACAGCGAGAGAGACTGCGAGAGAGACTGCGAGAGAGACTGCAAAGGAGACTGCGAGAGAGACTGCAAAGGAGACTGCGAGAGAGACAGCGAGAGAGACTGCGAGAGGGACAGCGAGAGAGACTGCGAGAGGGACAGCGAGAGAGACTGCGAGAGAGACTGCGAGAGAGACTGCGAGAGAGACTGCGAGAGAGACTGCGAGAGAGACTGCAAAGGAGACTGCGAGAGAGATGGAGAGAGAGACGGCGAGAGAGATGGAGAGAGAGACGGCGAGAGAGACAGTGAGGGAGAGAGCGAGAGAGACTGCGAGGGAGACAGCGAGAGAGACAGCGAGAGAGACAGCGAGAGAGACTGTGAGAGATACAGCGAGGGAGACTGCAAGGGAGACAGCGAGAGAGACAGCGAGAGAGACAGCGAGAGAGACTGCGAGAGAGACTGTGTGGGAGACTGCGAGAGAGACAGCGAGGGAGACAGCGAGGGATACAGCGAGAGAGACTGCGAGAGTGACTGCGAGGGCGACGGCGAGGGAGACGGCGAGGGAGACGGCGAGGGCGACGGCGAGGGCGACGGCGAGAGAGACGGCGAGAGAGACGGCGAGAGAGACAGCGAGAGAGACTTCGAGAGAGACTGCGAGGGAGACGGCGAGAGAGACTGCGAGGGAGACAGCGAGGGAGACAGCGAGGGAGACAGCGAGGGAGACAGCGAGGGAGACAGCGAGGGAGACAGCGAGAGAAACTGCGAGGCAGACTGCGAGAGAGACTGCGAGAGAGAATGCGAGGGAGAAAGCGAGAGAGACTGCGAGAGAGACTGCGAGAGAGACTGCGAGGGAGAAAGCGAGAGAGACTGCGAGGGAGACTGCGAGGGAGACTGCAAGAGAGACAGCGAGGGAGATAGCGAGGGAGATAGCGAGGGAGATAGCGAGAGAGACTGCGAGAGAGACTGCGAGAGAGACTGCGAGAGAGACTGCGAGAGAGAATGCGAGGGAGACAGCGATTCAGACGGCGAGGGAGACGGCGAGGGAGACGGCGAGAGAGAGAGCGAGTGAGAGAGCGAGAGAGAGAGCGAGAGAGAGAGCGAGGGAGAGAGTGAGGGAGAAAGCGAGAGAGACTGCGAGGGAGACAGCGATAGCAACTGCGAGGGAGTCAGCGAGAGAGACAGCGAGAGAGACTGTGAGAGAGACCTCGAGGGAGAGAGCGAGGGAGACAGCGAGAGAGACAGCGAGAGAGACTGTGAGGTAGACAGCGAGGGAGAGAGCGAGAGAGACAGCAAGAGAGACTGCGAGTGAGACTGTGAGGGAGACAGCGAGAGAGACTGCGAGGGAGAAAGCGAGAGAAACTGCGAGAGAGACTGCTATGGAGATAGCGAGAGAGACAGCGAGGGATACAGCGAGAGACACTGCGAGAGAGAATGCGAGGGAGACGGCGATTGAGACGGCGAGGGAGACGGCGAGAGAGAGAGCGAGAGAGACAGCGAGGGAGACAGCGAGGGAGGCAGCGAGGTAGACAGCGAGGTAGACAGCGAGGTAGACAGCGAGGGAGACAGCGAGGGAGACAGCGAGGGAGACAGCGAGGGAGACAGCGACAGAGACTGTGAGAGAGACTGCGAGGGACACAGCGAGAGAGACTGCGAGGGAGACAACGAGAGAGAATGCGAGAGAGATCGTGTGAGACAGTGAGGGAGACAGCGAGGGAGACAGTGAGAGAGACTGCGAGGGAGAAAGCGAGAGAGACTGCGAGAGAGACTGTGAGGGAGACTGCGAGGGAGACTGCGAGGGAGACTGCGAGGGAGACTGCGAGGGATAAAGCGAGAGAGACTGCGAGGGAGAAAGCGAGAGAGACTGCGAGGGAGAAAGCGAGGGAGAAAGCGAGAGAGACTGCGAGGGAGACTGCAAGGGAGACAGCGAGAGATACAGCGAGAGAGACAGCGAGGGAGATAGCGAGGGAGATAGCGAGAGAGACTGCGAGAGAGACTGCGAGAGAGACTGTGAGGGAGACAGCGAGGGAGACTGTGAGGGAGACTGCGAGAGAGACTGCTATGGAGATAGCGAGAGAGACAGCGAGAGTGACTGAGAGGGAGACTGAGAGGGAGACAGCGAGGGAGACAACGAGAGAGACAGCGAGGGAGACAGCGAGGGAGACAGCGAGGGAGACAGCGAGGGAGACTGCGAGGGAGCCTGCGAGGGAGACTGCGAGAGAGTCTGCGAGGGAGAGAGCGAGGGAGAAAGCGAGAGAGACTGCGAGGGAGACAGCGAGAGAGACTGCGAGGGAGACAGCGAGAGAGACTGCGAGGGAGACAGCGAGAGAGACTGCGAGAGAGAATGCGAGGGAGACAGCGATTGAGACGGCGATTGAGACGGCGAGGGAGACGGCGAGAGAGACAGCGAGGGAGACAGCGAGGGAGACAGCGAGGGAGACAGCGAGAGAGACAGCGAGAGAGACAGCGAGAGAGACAGCGAGAGAGACAGCGAGAGAGACAGCGAGAGAGACTGCGAGAGAGACTGCGAGAGTGACTGCGAGGGAGACAGCGAGGGAGACAGCGAGGGAGACAGCGAGGGAGACAGCGAGGGAGACAGCGAGAGAAACTGCGAGGAAGACTGCGAGAGAGACTGCGAGAGAGACTGCGAGAGAGACTGCGAGAGAGACTTCGAGAGAGACAGCGAGAGAGACTGCGAGAGAGACTGCGAGAGAGACTGCGAGAGAGACTGCGAGAGAGACTGCGTGGGAGAAAGCGAGAGAGACTGCGAGAGAGACTGCGAGAGAGACTGCGAGGGAGACTGCAAGGGAGACTGCAAGGGAGACAGCGAGAGAGACAGCGAGGGAGATAGCGAGAGAGACTGCGAGAGAGACTGCGAGAGAGACTGTGAGGGAGACTGCGAGAGAGACTGCGAGAGAGACTGCTATGGAGATAGCGAGAGAGACAGCGAGGGATACAGCGAGAGAGACTGCGAGAGTGACTGCGAGGGAGACGGCGAGGGAGACGGCGAGGTAGACGGCGAGGGCGACGGCGAGAGAGAGAGCGAGAGAGACAGCGAGGGAGACAGCGAGAGAGACTTCGAGAGAGACTGCGAGGGAGACGGCGAGAGAGACAGCGAGAGAGACAGCGAGAGAGACAGCGAGAGAGACTGTGAGGGAGACTGTGAGGGAGACAGCGAGAGAGACTGCGAGAGAGACAGTGAGAGGGACTGCGAGAGAGAAAGCGAGAGAGAAAGCCAGAGAGTGCGAGGGAGACAGCGAGGGAGACAGCGAGAGAGAATGCGATAGAGACTGAGAGAGAGACTGAGAGAGAGACTGAGAGGGAGACAGCGAGGGAGACAGCGAGGGAGACAGCAAGGGAGACAGCGAGGGAGACAGCGAGAGAGACAGCGAGAGAGACTGCGAGAGCGACTGCTAGGGAGACAGCGAGGGAGACAGCGAGGGTGACAGCGAGGGAGACAGCGAGAGAAACTGCGAGGGAGTCAGCGAGAGAGACTGCGAGAGCGACTGCTAGGGAGACAGCGAGGGAGACAGCGAGGGTGACAGCGAGGGAGACAGCGAGAGAAACTGCGAGGTAGACAGCGAGAGAGACGGCGAGGGAGACAGTGAGGGAGAGAGCGAGGGACACAGCGAGGGAGACAGCGAGGGAGACAGCGAGGGAGACAGCGAGAGAGACTGCGAGGGAGACAGCGAGAGAGACAGCGAGAGAGACAGCGAGGGAGAAAGCGAGGGAGACAGCGAGAGAGACTGCGAGAGAGACTGCGAGGGAGACAGCGTGTGAGACAGCGAGAGAGACAGCGAGAGAGACTGCGAGAGAGACTGCGAGAGAGACTGCGAGAGAGACTGCGAGAGAGACTGCGAGAGGGACAGCGAGAGAGACTGCGAGAGAGACTGCGAGAGAGACTGCAAAGGAGACTGCGAAAGAGACAGCGAGAGAGACTGCGAGAGGGACAGCGAGAGAGACTGCGAGAGGGACAGCGAGAGAGACTGCGAGAGAGACTGCGAGAGAGACTGCGAGAGAGACTGCAAAGGAGACTGCGAGAGAGACTGCAAAGGAGACTGCGAGAGAGACAGCGAGAGAGACTGCGAGAGGGACAGCGAGAGAGACTGCGAGAGGGACAGCGAGAGAGACTGCGAGAGAGACTGCGAGAGAGACTGCGAGAGAGACTGCGAGAGAGACTGCAAAGGAGACTGCGAGAGAGATGGAGAGAGAGACGGCGAGAGAGATGGAGAGAGAGACGGCGAGAGAGACGGCGAGAGAGACAGTGAGGGAGAGAGCGAGAGAGACTGCGAGGGAGACAGCGAGAGAGACAGCGAGAGAGACAGCGAGAGAGACTGTGAGAGATACAGCGAGGGAGACTGCAAGGGAGACAGCGAGAGAGACAGCGAGAGAGACAGCGAGAGAGACTGCGAGAGAGACTGTGAGGGAGACTGCGAGAGAGACAGCGAGGGAGACAGCGAGGGAGACAGCGAGAGAGACTGCGAGAGTGACTGCGAGGGCGACGGCGAGGGAGACGGCGAGGGAGACGGCGAGGGCGACGGCGAGGGCGACGGCGAGAGAGACGGCGAGAGAGACGGCGAGAGAGACAGCGAGAGAGACTTCGAGAGAGACTGCGAGGGAGACGGCGAGAGAGACTGCGAGGGAGACAGCGAGGGAGACAGAGAGGGAGACAGCGAGGGAGACAGCGAGGGAGACAGCGAGGGAGACAGCGAGAGAAACTGCGAGGCAGACTGCGAGAGAGACTGCGAGAGAGACTGCGAGGGAGAAAGCGAGGGAGAAAGCGAGAGAGACTGCGAGGGAGACTGCGAGGGAGACTGCAAGAGAGACAGCGAGGGAGATAGCGAGGGAGATAGCGAGGGAGATAGCGAGAGAGACTGCGAGAGAGACTGCGAGAGAGACTGCGAGAGAGACTGAGAGTGAGACTGCGAGAGAGACTGTGAGGGAGACAGCGAGGGAGACTGTGAGGGACACTGCGAGAGAGAATGCGAGGGAGACAGCGATTCAGACGGCGAGGGAGACGGCGAGGGAGACGGCGAGAGAGAGAGCGAGTGAGAGAGCGAGAGAGAGAGGGAGAGAGAGAGCGAGGGAGAGAGTGAGGGAGAAAGCGAGCGAGACTGCGAGGGAGACAGCGATAGAAACTGCGAGGGAGTCAGCGAGAGAGACAGCGAGAGAGACTGTGAGAGAGACCTCGAGGGAGAGAGCGAGGGAGACAGCGAGAGAGACAGCGAGAGAGACTGTGAGGGAGACAGCGAGGCAGACAGCGAGGGAGACAGCGAGAGAGACAGCAAGAGAGACTGCGAGTGAGACTGTGAGGGAGACAGCGAGAGAGACTGCGAGGGAGAAAGCGAGAGAAACTGCGAGAGAGACTGCTATGGAGATAGCGAGAGAGACAGCGAGGGATACAGCGAGAGACACTGCGAGAGAGAATGCGAGGGAGACGGCGATTGAGACGGCGAGGGAGACGGCGAGAGAGAGAGCGAGAGAGACAGCGAGAGAGACAGCGAGAGAGACAGCGAGGGAGACAGCGATGGAGGCAGCGAGGTAGACAGCGAGGTAGACAGCGAGGTAGACAGCGAGGGAGACAGCGAGGGAGACAGCGAGGGAGACAGCGAGGGAGACAGCGACAGAGACTGTGAGAGAGACTGCGAGGGACACAGCGAGAGAGACTGCGAGGGAGACAACGAGAGAGAATGCGAGAGAGATCGTGTGAGACAGCGAGGGAGACAGCGAGGGAGACAGTGAGAGAGACTGCGAGGGAGAAAGCGAGAGAGACTGCGAGAGAGACTGTGAGGGAAACTGCGAGGGAGACTGCGAGGGAGACTGCGAGGGAGACTGCGAGGGAGAAAGCGAGAGAGACTGCGAGGGAGAAAGCGAGAGAGACTGCGAGGGAGAAAGCGATGGAGAAAGCGAGAGAGACTGCGAGGGAGACTGCAAGGGAGACAGCGAGAGATACAGCGAGAGAGACAGCGAGGGAGATAGCGAGGGAGATAGCGAGAGAGACTGCGAGAGAGACTGCGAGAGAGACTGCGAGAGAGACTGCGAGAGAGACTGTGAGGGAGACAGCGAGGGAGACTGTGAGGGAGACTGCGAGAGAGACTGCTATGGAGATAGCGAGAGAGACAGCGAGGGATACAGCGAGAGAGACAGCGAGAGTGACTGAGAGGGAGACTGAGAAGGAGACAGCGAGGGAGACAACGAAAGAGACATCGAGAGAGAATGCGAGAGAGACTGCGAGAGAGACATCCAGGGTGACTTCGAGGGAGACAGCGAGAGAGACAGCGAGGGAGACAGCGAGGGAGACAGCGAGGGAGACAGCGAGGGAGACTGCGAGGGAGCCTGCGAGGGAGACTGCGAGGGAGACTGCGAGAGAGTCTGCGAGGGAGAGAGCGAGGGAGAAAGCGAGAGAGACTGCGAGGGAGACAGCGAGAGAGACTGCGAGGGAGACAGCGAGAGAGACTGCGAGGGAGACAGCGAGAGAGACTGCGAGAGAGAATGCGAGGGAGACAGCGATTGAGACAGCGATTGAGACGGCGAGGGAGACGGCGAGGGAGACGGCGAGAGAGACAGCGAGGGAGACAGCGAGGGAGACAGCGAGGGAGACAGCGAGAGAGACAGCGAGAGAGACAGCGAGAGAGACAGCGAGAGAGACAGCGAGAGAGACTGCGAGAGAGACTGCGAGGGAGACTGCGAGGGAGACAGCGAGGGAGACAGCGAGGGAGACAGCGAGGGAGACAGCGACAGAGACAGCGACAGAGACTGTGAGAGAGACTGCGACGGACACAGCGAGAGAGACTGCGAGGTAGACAACGAGAGAGAATGCGAGAGAGATCGCGTGAGACAGCGAGGGAGACAGCGAGGGAGACAGCGAGGGAGACTGCGAGAGAGACTGCGAGGGAGACTGCGAGGGAGACTGCGAGGGAGACAGCGAGAGAGACTGCGAGAGAGACTGCGAGAGAGACTGCGAGGGAGAAAGCGAGAGAGACTGCGAGAGAGACTGCGAGAGAGACTGCGAGGGAGAAAGCGAGAGAGACTGCGAGGGAGACAACGAGAGAGACAGCGAGGGAGATAGCGACGGAGACTGCGAGGGAGACTGCGAGAGACACTGCGAGAGAGACTGCGAGAGAGACTGCGAGAGAGACTGCGAGGGAGACTGCGAGAGAGACTGCGAGGGAGACTGTGAGGGAGACTGCGAGAGAGACTGCTATGGAGATAGCGAGAGAGACAGCGAGGGATACAGCGAGAGAGACTGCGAGAGTGACTGCGAGGGAGACGGCGAGGGAGACGGCGAGGGAGACGGCGAGGGAGACGGCGAGGGAGACGGCGAGAGAGAGAGCGAGAGAGAGAGCGAGAGAGACTGCGAGGGAGACGGCGAGAGAGACGGCGAGAGAGACAGCGAGAGAGGCAGCGAGAGAGACTGTGAGGGAGACAGCGAGGGAGACAACGAGAGAGACATCGAGAGAGACATCGAGAGAGAATGCGAGAGAGACATCCAGGGTGACTTCGAGGGAGACTGCGAGGGAGACTGCGAGGGAGACTGCGAGGGAGACTGCGCGGGAGTCTGCGCGGGAGACTGCGCGGGAGACTGCGAGGGAGACAGCGAGAGAGTCTGCGAGGGAGAGAGCGAGGGAGAAAGCGAGAGAGACTGCGAGAGAGACTGCGAGAGAGACTGCGAGGGAGACAGCGATAGAGACTGCGAGGGAGACAGCGAGAGAGACTGCGAGGGAGACAGCGAGAGGGACTGCGAGAGGGACTGCGAGAGGGACAGCGAGGGTGACAGCGAGAGAGACTGCGAGAGAGACTGAGAGAGAGACTGCGAGAGAGACAGCGAGAGAGACTGCGAGAGAGACAGCGAGAGAGACTGCGAGAGAGACTGCGAGGGAGAAAGCGAGAGAAACTGCGAGAGAGACTGCTATGGAGATAGCGAGAGAGACAGCGAGGGATACAGCGAGGGAGATAGCGAGGGAGACAGCGAGGGAGACAGCGAGGGAGACAGCGAGAGAAACTGCGAGGAAGACTGCGAGAGAGACTGCGAGAGAGACTGCGAGAGAGACTGCGAGAGAGACTGCGAGAGAGACTGCGTGGGAGAAAGCGAGAGAGACTGCGAGAGAGACTGCGAGGGAGACTGCGAGGGAGACTGCGAGGGAGACAGCGAGAGAGACAGCGAGGGAGATAGCGAGAGAGATGGAGAGAGAGACTGCGAGGGAGACAGTGAGAGAGACAGCGAGAGAGACAGCGAGGGAGATAGCGAGAGAGACTGCGAGAGAGACTGTGAGGGAGACTGCGAGAGAGACTGCGAGGGAGGCAGCGAGGGAGACAGCGAGGGAGACAGCGACAGCGAGAGAGGCAGCGACAGAGACTGTGAGAGAGACTGCGAGGGACACAGCGAGAGAGACTGCGAGGGAGACAACGAGAGAGAATGCGAGAGAGATCGCGCGAGACAGCGAGGGAGACAGCGAGGGAGATAGCGAGGGAGACAGCGAGGGAGACAGCGAGGGAGACAGCGAGAGAAACTGCGAGGAAGACTGCGAGAGAGACTGCGAGAGAGACTGCGAGAGAGACTGCGTGGGAGACTGCGAGGGAGACTGCGAGGGAGACTGCGAGGGAGACAGCGAGAGAGACAGCGAGGGAGATAGCGAGAGAGATGGAGAGAGAGACTGCGAGGGAGACAGTGAGAGAGACAGCGAGAGAGACAGCGAGGGAGATAGCGAGAGAGACTGCGAGAGAGACTGTGAGGGAGATAGCGAGAGAGACTGCGAGAGAGACTGTGAGGGAGACTGCGAGGGAGAAAGCGAGAGAGACTGCGAGGGAGAAAGCGAGGGAGAAAGCGAGAGAGACTGCGAGGGAGACTGCAAGGGAGACAGCGAGAGATACAGCGAGAGAGACAGCGAGGGAGATAGCGAGGGAGATAGCGAGAGAGACTGCGAGAGAGACTGTGAGGGAGACAGCGAGGGAGACTGTGAGGGAGACTGCGAGAGAGACTGCTATGGAGATAGCGAGAGAGACAGCGAGGGATACAGCGAGAGAGACAGCGAGAGTGACTGCGAGGGAGACGGCGAGGGCGACGGCGAGAGAGACTTCGAGAGAGACTGCGAGGGAGACGGCGAGAGAGACAGCGAGAGAGACTGTGAGGGAGACTGTGAGGGAGACTGTGAGGGAGACAGCGAGAGAGACTGCGAGAGAGACTGTGAGGGAGACAGCGAGAGAGACTGCGAGAGAGACTGCGAGAGAGACTGCGAGAGAGACTGCGAGAGGGACTGCGAGAGGGACTGCGAGAGAGAAAGCGAGAGAGAAAGCCAGAGAGTGCGAGGGAGACAGCGAGGGAGACAGCGAGAGAGAATGCGAGAGAGACTGAGAGGGAGACTGAGAGGGAGACTGAGAGGGAGACAGCGAGGGAGACAACGAGAGAGACATCGAGAGAGAATGCGAGAGAAACTGCGAGAGAGACTGCTATGGAGATAGCGAGAGAGACAGCGAGGGATACAGCGAGAGACACTGCGAGAGAGAATGCGAGGGAGACAGCGATTGAGACGGCGAGAGAGAGAGCGATAGAGAGAGCGAGAGAGTGAGCGAGGGAGACAGCGAGGGAGACAGCGAGGGAGACAGCGAGGGAGCCAGCGAGGGAGACAGCGAGGGAGACAGCGAGGGAGACAGCGAGAGAGACAGCGAGAGAGACTGCGAGAGAGACTGCGAGAGAGACTGCGAGAGAGGCAGCGAGGGAGGCAGCGAGGGAGACAGCGAGGGAGACAGCGACAGAGACAGCGACAGCGACAGCGAGAGAGGCAGCGACAGAGACTGTGAGAGAGACTGCGAGGGACACAGCGAGAGAGACTGCGAGGGAGACAACGAGAGAGAATGCGAGAGAGATCGCGCGAGACAGCGAGGGAGACAGCGAGGGAGATAGCGAGGGAGACAGCGAGGGAGACAGCGAGAGAGACTGCGAGAGAGACTGCGAGAGAGACTGCGAGAGAGACTGCGAGAGAGACTGCGAGAGAGACTGCGAGAGAGACTGCGTGGGAGAAAGCGAGAGAGACTGCGAGAGAGACTGCGAGAGAGACTGCGAGGGAGACTGCAAGGGAGACTGCGAGGGAGACAGCGAGAGAGACAGCGAGGGAGATAGCGAGAGAGATGGAGAGAGAGACTGCGAGGGAGACAGTGAGAGAGACAGCGAGAGAGACAGCGAGGGAGATAGCGAGAGAGACTGCGAGAGAGACTGTGAGGGAGACTGCGAGAGAGACTGCGAGGGAGGCAGCGAGGGAGACAGCGAGGGAGACAGCGACAGAGACAGCGACAGCGACAGCGAGAGAGGCAGCGACAGAGACTGTGAGAGAGACTGCGAGGGACACAGCGAGAGAGACTGCGAGGGAGACAACGAGAGAGAATGCGAGAGAGATCGCGCGAGACAGCGAGGGAGACAGCGAGGGAGATAGCGAGGGAGACAGCGAGGGAGACAGCGAGGGAGACAGCGAGAGAAACTGCGAGGAAGACTGCGAGAGAGACTGCGAGAGAGACTGCGAGAGAGACTGCGAGAGAGACTGCGAGAGAGACTGCGAGAGAGACTGCGAGAGAGACTGCGTGGGAGAAAGCGAGAGAGACTGCGAGAGAGACTGCGAGAGAGACTGCGAGGGAGACTGCGAGGGAGACTGCGAGGGAGACAGCGAGAGAGACAGCGAGGGAGATAGCGAGAGAGATGGAGAGAGAGACTGCGAGGGAGACAGTGAGAGAGACAGCGAGAGAGACAGCGAGGGAGATAGCGAGAGAGACTGCGAGAGAGACTGTGAGGGAGACTGCGAGGGAGAAAGCGAGAGAGACTGCGAGGGAGAAAGCGAGGGAGAAAGCGAGAGAGACTGCGAGGGAGACTGCAAGGGAGACAGCGAGAGATACAGCGAGAGAGACAGCGAGGGAGATAGCGAGGGAGATAGCGAGAGAGACTGCGAGAGAGACTGTGAGGGAGACAGCGAGGGAGACTGTGAGGGAGACTGCGAGAGAGACTGCTATGGAGATAGCGAGAGAGACAGCGAGGGATACAGCGAGAGAGACAGCGAGAGTGACTGCGAGGGAGACGGCGAGGGCGACGGCGAGAGAGACTTCGAGAGAGACTGCGAGGGAGACGGCGAGAGAGACAGCGAGAGAGACTGTGAGGGAGACTGTGAGGGAGACAGCGAGAGAGACTGCGAGAGAGACTGTGAGGGAGACAGCGAGAGAGACTGCGAGAGAGACTGCGAGAGAGACTGCGAGAGGGACTGCGAGAGGGACTGCGAGAGAGAAAGCGAGAGAGAAAGCCAGAGAGTGCGAGGGAGACAGCGAGGGAGACAGCGAGAGAGAATGCGAGAGAGACTGAGAGAGAGACTGAGAGGGAGACTGAGAGGGAGACTGAGAGGGAGACTGAGAGGGAGACAGCGAGGGAGACAACGAGAGAGACATCGAGAGAGACATCGAGAGAGAATGCGAGAGAGACTGCGAGAGAGACTGCGAGAGAGACATCCAGGGTGACTTCGAGGGAGACAGCGAGAGAGACAGCGAGGGAGACAGCGAGGGAGACAGCGAGGGAGACAGCGAGGGAGACAGCGAGGGAGACTGCGAGGGAGACTGCGAGGGAGACTGCGAGGGAGACTGCGAGGGAGACAGCGAGAGAGTCTGCGAGAGAGTCTGCGAGGGAGAGAGCGAGGGAGAAAGCGAGAGAGACTGCGAGAGAGTCTGCGAGGGAGACAGCGATAGAGACTGCGAGGGAGACAGCGAGAGAGACTGCGAGGGAGACAGCGAGGGAGACTGCGAGGGAGACAGCGAGAGAGACTGCGAGAGAGACTGCGAGAGAGACTGCGAGAGAGACTGCGAGAGAGACAGCGAGAGAGACTGCGAGAGAGACTGCGAGAGAGACAGCGAGAGAGACAGCGAGAGAGACTGCGAGGGAGAAAGCGAGAGAAACAGCGAGAGAGAATGCTATGGAGATAGCGAGAGAGACAGCGAGGGATACAGCGAGAGACACTGCGAGAGAGAATGCGAGGGAGACGTCGATTGAGACGGCGAGAGAGACGGCGAGGGAGACAGCGAGGGAGACAGCGAGGGAGACAGCGAGAGAGACAGCGAGAGAGACAGCGAGAGAGACAGCGAGGGAGACAGTGAGGGAGACAGCGAGGGAGACAGCGAGGGAGACAGCGACAGAGACAGCGACAGAGACAGCGACAGAGACAGCGACAGAGACTGTGAGAGAGACTGTGAGAGAGACTGTGAGAGAGACTGCGAGGGACACAGCGAGAGAGACTGCGAGGTAGACAACGAGAGAGAATAGCGAGAGAGATCGCGTGAGACAGCGAGGGAGACAGCGAGGGAGACAGCGAGGGAGACAGCGAGGGAGACTGCGAGAGAGACTGCGAGGGAGACTGCGAGGGAGACTGCGAGGGAGACTGCGAGAGGGACTGCGAGAGGGACTGCGAGGGAGACAGCGAGGGAGACAGCGAGGGAGACAGCGAGGGAGACAGCGAGGGTGACAGCGAGAGAGACTGCGAGAGAGACTGCGAGAGACAGCGAGAGAGACAGCGAGAGAGACTGCGAGAGAGACTGCGAGGGAGAAAGCGAGAGAAACTGCGAGAGAGACTGCTATGGAGATAGCGAGAGAGACAGCGAGGGATACAGCGAGAGACACTGCGAGAGAGAATGCGAGGGAGACAGCGATTGAGACGGCGAGAGAGAGAGCGAGAGAGAGAGCGAGAGAGTGAGCGAGGGAGACAGCGAGGGAGACAGCGAGGGAGACAGCGAGGGAGACAGCGAGAGAGACAGCGAGAGAGACTGCGAGAGACTGCGAGAGAGACTGCGAGAGAGACTGCGAGAGAGACTGCGAAAGAGTCTGCGAGGGAGGCAGCGAGGGAGACAGCGAGGGAGACAGCGACAGAGACAGCGACAGAGACAGCGAGAGAGACAGCGAGAGAGACTGTGAGAGAGACTGCGAGGGACACAGCGAGAGAGACTGCGAGGGAGACAACGAGAGAGAATGCGAGAGAGATCGCGCGAGACAGCGAGGGAGATAGCGAGGGAGACAGCGAGGGAGACAGCGAGGGAGACAGCGAGGGAGACAGCGAGAGAAACTGCGAGGAAGACTGCGAGAGAGACTGCGAGAGAGACTGCGAGAGAGACTGCGTGGGAGAAAGCGAGAGAGACAGCGAGAGAGACATCGAGGGAGACAGCGAGAGAGACAGCGAGGGATACATCGAGAGAGACTGCGAGAGAGACTGCGAGAGAGACTGCGAGAGAGACTGCTATGGAGATAGCGAGAGAGACAGCGAGGGATACATCGAGAGAGACTGCGAGAGTGACTGCGAGGGAGACGGCGAGGGAGACGGCGAGGGAGACGGCGAGGGAGACGGCGAGGGCGACGGCGAGGGCGACGGCGAGAGAGACAGCGAGAGAGACAGCGAGGGAGACAGCGAGAGAGACTTCGAGAGAGACTGCGAGGGAGACGGCGAGAGAGACAGCGAGAGAGACTGTGAGGGAGACTGTGAGGGAGACAGCGAGAGAGACTGCGAGAGAGACAGTGAGAGAGAAAGCCAGAGAGTGCGAGGGAGACAGCGAGAGAGAATGCGAGAGAGACTGAGAGAGAGACTGAGAGGGAGACTGAGAGGGAGACTGAGAGGGAGACTGAGAGGGAGACTGAGAGGGAGACTGAGAGGGAGACAGCGAGGGAGACAGTGAGAGGGACTGCGAGAGAGAAAGCCAGAGAGTGCGAGGGAGACAGCGAGGGAGACAGCGAGAGAGAATGCGAGAGAGACTGAGAGAGAGACTGAGAGAGAGACTGAGAGGGAGAATGAGAGGGAGACTGAGAGGGAGACTGAGAGGGAGACTGAGAGGGAGACATCGAGGGAGACATCGAGGGAGACATCGAGAGAGACATCGAGAGAGACAGCGAAAGAGAATGCGAGAGAGACTGCGAGAGAGACTGCGAGAGAGACTGCGAGAGAGACTGCGAGAGAGACATCCAGGGTGACTTCGAGGGAGACTTCGAGGGAGACTTCGAGGGAGACTTCGAGGGAGACTTCGAGGGAGACTGCGAGGGAGACTGCGAGAGAGACTGAGAGAGAGACTGAGAGAGAGATTTAGAGAGACAGTGAGGGAGACAGCGAGGGAGACAGCGAGGGAGACAGCGAGGGAGACAGCGAGAGAGTCTGCGAGGGAGAGAGCGAGGGAGAAAGCAAGAGAGACTGCGAGAGAGACTGCGAGGGAGACTGCGAGGGAGACTGCGAGGGAGACAGCGATAGAGACTGCGAGGGAGACGGCGAGAGAGACTGCGAGAGAGACTGTGAGAGAGACTACGAGGGAGACAGCGAGAGAGACTGTGAGGGAGACAGCGAGAGAGACTGCGAGAGAGACTGCGAGAGAGACTGCGAGAGAGACTGCGAGGGAGACAGCGAGAGAGACAGCGAGAGAGACAGCGAGAGAGACAGCGAGAGAGACTGCGAGAGAGACTGCGAGGGATACAGCGAGAGACACTGCGAGAGAGACTGCGAGGGAGACGGCGAGAGAGAGGGCGAGGGAGAGAGCGAGGGAGAGAGCGAGGGAGAGAGCGAGAGAGACTTCGAGAGAGACTGCGAGGGAGGCAGCGAGGGAGACAGCGAGGGAGACAGCGAGGGAGACAGCGAGAGAGACTGCGAGAGCGACTGCTAGGGAGACAGCGAGGGAGACAGCGAGGGTGACAGCGAGGGAGACAGCGAGAGAAACTGCGAGGAAGACAGCGAGGGAGACAGTGAGGGAGAGAGCGAGGGACACAGCGAGGGAGACAGCGAGGGAGACAGCGAGGGAGACAGCGAGAGAGACTGCGAGGGAGACAGCGAGAGAGACAGCGAGGGAGACAGCGAGGGAGAAAGCGAGGGAGACAGCGAGAGAGACTGCGAGAGAGACTGCGAGAGAGACTGCGAGAGAGACAGCGAGAGAGACAGCGAGAGAGACTGCGAGAGGGACAGCGAGAGAGACTGCGAGAGAGACTGCGAGAGAGACAGCGAGAGAGACTGCGAGAGAGACTGCGAGAGAGACTGCGAGAGAGACAGCGAGAGAGACTGCGAGAGAGACTGCGAGAGAGACTGCGAGAGGGACAGCGAGAGAGACTGCGAGAGAGACTGCGAGAGAGACTGCGAGAGAGACAGCGAGAGAGACAGCGAGAGAGACTGCGAGAGAGACTGCGAGAGAGACTGCGAGAGAGACTGCGAAAGAGACTGCGAGAGAGACTGCGAGGGAGACAACGAGAGAGACTGCGAGGGAGACAGCGAGGGAGATTGCGAGGGAGATAGCGAGCGAGACAGCGAGGGAGACAGCGAGGGAGACAGCGAGAGAAACTGCGAGGAAGACTGCGAGAGAGACTGCGAGAGAGACTGCGACAGAGACTGCGTGGGAGAAAGCGAGAGAGACTGCGAGAGAGACTGCGAGGGAGACAGTGAGAGAGACAGCGAGGGAGATAGCGAGAGAGACTGCGAGAGAGACTGTGAGGGAGACTGCGAGAGAGACTGTGAGGGAGACTGCGAGAGAGACTGCTTTGGAGATAGCGAGAGAGACAGCGAGGGAGATAGCGAGAGAGACTGCGAGAGAGACTGCGAGAGAGACTGTGAGGGAGACTGCGAGAGAGACTGCTTTGGAGATAGCGAGAGAGACAGCGAGGGATACAGCGAGAGAGACTGCGAGAGTGACTGCGAGAGAGACTGCTTTGGAGATAGCGAGAGAGACAGCGAGGGATACAGCGAGAGAGACTGCGAGAGTGACTGCGAGGGAGACGGCGAGGGAGACGGCGAGGGCGATGGCGAGGGCGACGGCGAGAGAGAGAGCGAGAGAGACTGTGAGGGAGACTGTGAGGGAGACAGCGAGAGAGACTGCGAGAGAGACTGCGAGAGAGACAGTGAGAGGGACTGCGAGAGAGAAAGCGAGAGAGAAAGCCAGAGAGTGCGAGGGAGACAGCGAGAGAGAATGCGATAGAGACTGAGAGAGAGACTGAGAGAGAGACTGAGAGAGAGACAGCGAGGGAGACGGCGAGAGAGACAGCGAGAGAGACTGTGAGGGAGACTGTGAGGGAGACAGCGAGAGAGACTGCGAGAGAGACTGCGAGGGAGACGGCGAGAGAGACAGCGAGAGAGACTGTGAGGGAGACTGTGAGGGAGACAGCGAGAGAGACTGCGAGAGAGACTGCGAGAGAGACAGTGAGAGGGACTGCGAGAGAGAAAGCGAGAGAGAAAGCCAGAGAGTGCGAGGGAGACAGCGAGAGAGAATGCGATAGAGACTGAGAGAGAGACTGAGAGAGAGACTGAGAGAGAGACTGAGAGAGAGACTGAGAGAGAGACTGAGAGGGAGACAGCGAGGGAGACATCGAGGGAGACATCGAGGGAGACTGCGAGGGAGACTGCGAGGGAGACAGCGAGAGAGACTGAGAGAGACAGCGAGGGAGACAACGAGGGAGACAACGAGGGAGACAACGAGGGAGACTGCGAGAGAGACTGCGATGGGAGACTGCGAGGGAGACAGCGATAGAGACTGCGAGGGAGACAGCGAGAGAGACTGCGAGAGAGACTGTGAGAGAGACTGCGAGGGAGACAGCGAGAGAGACTGTGAGGGAGACAGCGAGGGAGACAGCGAGAGAGACTGCGAGAGAGACTGCGAGAGAGACTGCGAGAGAGACAGCGAGAGAGACTGTGAGGGAGAAAGCGAGAGAGACAGCGAGGGATACAGCGAGGGAGACAGCGAGAGAGACTGTGAGGGAGAAAGCGAGAGAAACTGCGAGAGAGACAGCGAGGGATACAGCGAGAGACACTGCGAGAGAGAGCGAGGGAGAGAGCGAGGGAGAGAGCGAGGGAGAGAGCGAGGGAGACAGCGAGGGAGACTTCGAGGGAGACTGCGAGGGAGACTGCGAGAGAGACTGAGAGAGAGACTGAGAGAGAGACTGAGAGAGACAGTGAGGGAGACAGCGAGGGAGACAGCGAGGGAGACAGCGAGAGAGTCTGCGAGGGAGAGAGCGAGGGAGAAAGCAAGAGAGACTGCGAGAGAGACTGCGAGGGAGACTGCGAGGGAGACTGCGAGGGAGACAGCGATAGAGACTGCGAGGGAGACGGCGAGAGAGACTGCGAGAGAGACTGCGAGAGAGACTGTGAGAGAGACTACGAGGGAGACAGCGAGAGAGACTGTGAGGGAGACAGCGAGAGAGACTGCGAGAGAGACTGCGAGAGAGACTGCGAGAGAGACTGCGAGGGAGACAGCGAGAGAGACAGCGAGAGAGACAGCGAGAGAGACAGCGAGAGAGACAGCGAGAGAGACTGCGAGAGAGACTGCGAGGGATACAGCGAGAGACACTGCGAGAGAGACTGCGAGGGAGACGGCGAGAGAGAGGGCGAGGGAGAGAGCGAGGGAGAGAGCGAGGGAGAGAGCGAGAGAGACTTCGAGAGAGACTGCGAGGGAGGCAGCGAGGGAGACAGCGAGGGAGACAGCGAGGGAGACAGCGAGAGAGACTGCGAGAGCGACTGCTAGGGAGACAGCGAGGGAGACAGCGAGGGTGACAGCGAGGGAGACAGCGAGAGAAACTGCGAGGAAGACAGCGAGGGAGACAGTGAGGGAGAGAGCGAGGGAGACAGCGAGGGAGACAGCGAGGGAGACAGCGAGGGAGACAGCGAGAGAGACTGCGAGGGAGACTGCGAGGGAGACAGCGAGAGAGACAGCGAGAGAGACAGCGAGGGAGAAAGCGAGGGATACAGCGAGAGAGACTGCGAGAGAGACTGCGAGAGAGACTGCGAGAGAGACAGCGAGAGAGACAGCGAGAGAGACTGCGAGAGGGACAGCGAGAGAGACTGCGAGAGAGACTGCGAGAGAGACAGCGAGAGAGACAGCGAGAGAGACTGCGAGAGAGACTGCGAGAGAGACAGCGAGAGAGACTGCGAGAGAGACTGCGAGAGAGACAGCGAGAGAGACAGCGAGAGAGACTGCGAGAGAGACTGCGAGAGAGACAGCGAGAGGGACTGCGAGAGGGACAGCGAGAGAGACTGCGAGGGAGACAACGAGAGAGACAGCGAGAGAGACTGCGAGAGAGACAGCGAGAGAGACAGCGAGAGAGACTGCGAGAGAGACTGCGAGAGAGACTGCGAGGGAGACAACGAGAGAGACTGCGAGGGAGACAGCGAGGGAGATAGCGAGCGAGACAGCGAGGGAGACAGCGAGGGAGACAGCGAGAGAAACTGCGAGGAAGACTGCGAGAGAGACTGCGAGAGAGACTGCGAGAGAGACTGCGTGGGAGAAAGCGAGAGAGACTGCGAGAGAGACTGCGAGGGAGACAGTGAGAGAGACAGCGAGGGAGATAGCGAGAGAGACTGCGAGAGAGACTGCGAGAGAGACTGTGAGGGAGACTGCGAGAGAGACTGTGAGGGAGACTGCGAGAGAGACTGCTTTGGAGATAGCGAGAGAGACAGCGAGGGAGATAGCGAGAGAGACTGCGAGAGAGACTGCGAGAGAGACTGTGAGGGAGACTGCGAGAGAGACTGCGAGAGTGACTGCGAGGGAGACGGCGAGGGAGACGGCGAGGGCGATGGCGAGGGCGACGGCGAGAGAGAGAGCGAGAGAGACTGTGAGGGAGACTGCGAGGGAGACAGCGAGAGAGACTGCGAGAGAGACTGCGAGAGAGACAGTGAGAGGGACTGCGAGAGAGAAAGCGAGAGAGAAAGCCAGAGAGTGCGAGGGAGACAGCGAGAGAGAATGCGATAGAGACTGAGAGAGAGACTGAGAGAGAGACTGAGAGAGAGACAGCGAGGGAGACGGCGAGAGAGACAGCGAGAGAGACTGTGAGGGAGACTGTGAGGGAGACAGCGAGAGAGACTGCGAGAGAGACTGCGAGGGAGACGGCGAGAGAGACAGCGAGAGAGACTGTGAGGGAGACTGTGAGGGAGACAGCGAGAGAGACTGCGAGAGAGACAGTGAGAGGGACTGCGAGAGAGAAAGCGAGAGAGAAAGCCAGAGAGTGCGAGGGAGACAGCGAGAGAGAATGCGATAGAGACTGAGAGAGAGACTGAGAGAGAGACTGAGAGAGAGACTGAGAGGGAGACAGCGAGGGAGACATCGAGGGAGACATCGAGGGAGACTGCGAGGGAGACTGCGAGGGAGACAGCGAGAGAGACTGAGAGAGACAGCGAGGGAGACAACGAGGGAGACAACGAGGGAGACAGTGAGAGAGTCTGCGAGGGAGAGAGCGAGGGAGAAAGCGAGAGAGACTGCGAGAGAGACTGCGATGGGAGACTGCGAGGGAGACAGCGATAGAGACTGCGAGGGAGACAGCGAGAGAGACTGCGAGAGAGACTGTGAGAGAGACTGCGAGGGAGACAGCGAGAGAGACTGTGAGGGAGACAGCGAGGGAGACAGCGAGAGAGACTGTGAGAGAGACTGCGAGAGAGACTGCGAGAGAGACTGCGAGAGAGACTGTGAGGGAGAAAGCGAGAGAGACAGCGAGGGATACAGCGAGGGAGACAGCGAGAGAGACTGTGAGGGAGAAAGCGAGAGAAACTGCGAGAGAGACAGCGAGGGATACAGCGAGAGACACTGCGAGAGAGAGCGAGGGAGAGAGCGAGGGAGAGAGCGAGGGAGACAGCGAGAGAGACTTCGAGAGAGACTTCGAGAGAGACTGCGAGGGAGGCAGCGAGGGAGACAGCGAGGGAGACAGCGAGGGAGACAGCGAGGGAGACAGCGAGAAAGACAGCGAGAGAGACAGCGAGAGAGACTGCGAGAGAGACTGCGAGAGCGACTGCTAGGGAGACAGCGAGGGTGACAGCGAGGGAGACAGCGAGAGAAACTGCGAGGAAGACAGCGAGAGAGACTGCGAGAGAGACGGCGAGGGAGACAGTGAGGGAGAGAGCGAGGGACACAGCGAGGGAGACAGCGAGGGAGACAGCGAGGGAGACAGCGAGGGAGACAGCGAGGGAGACAGCGAGGGAGACAGCCAGGGAGACAGCCAGGGAGACAGCGAGAGAGACTGCGAGGGAGACAGCGAGAGAGACAGCGAGAGAGACAGCGAGGGAGAAAGCGAGGGAGACAGCGAGAGAGACTGCGAGAGAGACTGCGAGGGAGACTGCGAGGGAGACAGCGAGAGAGACAGCGAGAGAGAATGCAAAGGAGACTGCGAGAGAGACTGCGAGAGGGACAGCGAGAGAGACTGCGAGAGAGACTGCAAAGGAGACTGCGAGAGAGATGGAGAGAGAGATGGAGAGAGAGACGGCGAGAGAGACAGTGAGGGAGAGAGCGAGAGAGACTGCGAGAGAGACAGCGAGAGAGACTGCGAGAGAGACTGCGAGAGAGACTGCGAGAGAGACTGCGAGAGAGACTGCAAAGGAGACTGCGAGAGAGATGGAGAGAGAGATGGAGAGAGAGACGGCGAGAGAGACAGTGAGGGAGAGAGCGAGAGAGACTGCGAGGGAGACAGTGAGAGAGACTGCGAGAGGGACAGCGAGAGAGGCTGCGAGAGAGACTGCGAGAGAGATGGAGAGAGAGACGGCGAGAGAGATGGAGAGAGAGACGGCGAGAGAGATGGAGAGAGAGACGGCGAGAGAGATGGAGAGAGAGACGGCGAGAGAGACGGCGAGAGAGAAGGTGAGGGAGAGAACGAGAGAGACTGCGAGGGAGACAGCGAGAGAGACGGCCAGGGAGACGGCCAGGGAGACGGCCAGGGAGACGGCCAGGGAGACAGCCAGGGAGAAGGCCAGGGAGACGGCCAGGGAGACGGCCAGGGAGACAGCGAGGGAGACAGCGAGGGAGACAGCGACAGAGACAGCGACAGAGACAGCGACAGAGACAGCGACAGAGACAGCGACAGCGAGGGAGACAGCGAGGGAGACAGCGAGAGAGACAGCCGGGGATACAGAGAGAGTGACTGCAAGGGAGACGGCGAGGGAGACGACGAGGGAGACAGCGAGGGAGACAGCGAGGGAGACAGCGAGGGAGACTGCGAGAGAGACTGCGAGAGAGACTGCGAGAGAGACTGCGAGAGAGACTGCGAGAGAGACTTCGAGGGAGGCAGCGAGGGAGGCAGCGAGGGAGGCAGCGAGGGAGACAGCGAGGGAGACAGCGAGGGAGACAGCGAGGGAGACAGCGAGGGACACAGCGAGGGACACCGCGAGGGACACCGCGAGGGACACAGCGAGGGACACAGCGAGGGACACCGCGAGGGACACAGCGAGGGACACAGCGAGGGACACAGCGAGGGAGACAGCGAGGGAGACAGCGAGAGAGACAGCAAGAGAGACTGCGAGAGAGAGCGCGTGAGACAGCGAGGGAGACAGCGAGGGAGACTGCAAGAGAGACTGCAAGGGAGACAGCGAGAGAGACAGCGAGGGAGAAAGCGATGGAGACAGCGAGAGAGACGGCGAGAGAGACGGAGAGAGAGACGGCGAGAGAGACGGCGAGAGAGACGGCGAGAGAGACGGCGAGAGAGAATGTGAGGGTGACAGCGCTGGAGACAGCGAGAGAGACTGCGAGAAGGACTGCGAGAAGGACTGCGAGAGAGACAGCGAGGGAGAAAGCGAGAGAGACAGCGAGAGACAAAGCGAGGGAGACAGCGAGAGAGACTGCGAGAGAGACTGCGAGGGAGACAGCGAGAGAGACAGCGAGAGACAAAGCGAGGGAGACAGCGAGAGAGACTGCGAGAGAGACTGCGAGGGAGACTGCGAGGGAGACAGCGTGGGAGACAGCGAGAGAGACAGCGAGAGAGAATGCAAAGGAGACTGCGAGAGAGACAGCGAGAGAGACTGCGAGAGGGACAGCGAGAGAGACTGCGAGAGAGACTGCGAGAGAGACTGCGAGAGAGACTGCGAGAGAGACTGCGAGGGAGACAGCGAGGGAGACAGCGAGGGAGACAGCGAGGGAGACTGCGAGAGAGACAGTGAGGGAGAGAGCGAGAGAGACTGCGAGGGAGACAGCGAGAGAGACAGCGAGAGAGACTGCGAGAGAGACTGCGAGAGAGACAGTGAGGGAGAGAGCGAGAGAGACTGCGAGGGAGACAGCGAGAGAGACAGCGAGAGAGACTGCGAGAGAGACTGCGAGAGAGACAGCGAGGGATTGAGCGAGTGAGACAGCGAGGGAGACAGCGAGAGTACATTGAGAGAGACAGCGAGAGAGACTGCGAGAGAGACGGCGAGGGAGACGGCGAGGGAGACGGCGAGGGAGACGGCGAGGGAGACGGCGAGGGAGACGGCGAGGGAGACAGCGAGGGAGACAGCGAGGGAGACAGCGAGGGAGACAGCGAGGGAGACAGCGAGGGAGACAGCGAGAGAGACTGCGAGAGAGAGCGCATGAGACAGCGAGGGAGACAGCGAGGGAGAGAGCGAGAGACACAGTGAGGGAGACAGCGAGAGAGACTGCAAGAGAGACTGCAAGGGAGACAGCGAGAGAGACAGCGAGAGAGACAGCGAGGGAGAAAGCGAGAGAGACAGCGAGAGACAAAGCGAGGGAGACAGCGAGAGAGACTGCGAGAGAGACTGCGAGGGAGACAGCGAGAGAGACAGCGAGAGACAAAGCGAGGGAGACAGCGAGAGAGACTGCGAGAGAGACTGCAAGGGAGACTGCGAGGGAGACAGCGTGGGAGACAGCGAGAGAGACAGCGAGAGAGAATGCAAAGGAGACTGCGAGAGAGACAGCGAGAGAGACTGCGAGAGGGACAGCGAGAGAGACTGCGAGAGAGACTGCGAGAGAGACTGCGAGAGAGACTGCGAGAGAGACTGCGAGGGAGACAGCGAGGGAGACAGCGAGGGAGACAGCGAGGGAGACTGCGAGAGAGACAGTGAGGGAGAGAGCGAGAGAGACTGCGAGGGAGACAGCGAGAGAGACAGCGAGAGAGACTGCGAGAGAGACTGCGAGAGAGACAGTGAGGGAGAGAGCGAGAGAGACTGCGAGGGAGACAGCGAGAGAGACAGCGAGAGAGACTGCGAGAGAGACTGCGAGAGAGACAGCGAGGGATTGAGCGAGTGAGACAGCGAGGGAGACAGCGAGAGTACATTGAGAGAGACAGCGAGAGAGACTGCGAGAGAGACGGCGAGGGAGACGGCGAGGGAGACGGCGAGGGAGACGGCGAGGGAGACGGCGAGGGAGACGGCGAGGGAGACAGCGAGGGAGACAGCGAGGGAGACAGCGAGGGAGACAGCGAGGGAGACAGCGAGAGAGACTGCGAGAGAGAGCGCATGAGACAGCGAGGGAGACAGCGAGGGAGAGAGCGAGAGACACAGTGAGGGAGACAGCGAGAGAGACTGCAAGAGAGACTGCAAGGGAGACAGCGAGAGAGACAGCGAGAGAGACAGCGAGAGAGACTGCAAGAGAGACTGCAAGAGAGACTGCAAGGGAGACAGCGAGAGAGACAGCGAGAGAGACAGCGAGGGAGAGAGCGAGAGACACAGCGAGGGAGACAGCGAGGGAGACAGCGAGGGAGACAGCGAGGGAGACTGCGAGAGAGACTGCAAGAGAGACTGCAAGAGAGACTGCAAGGGAGACAGCGAGAGAGACAGCGAGAGAGACAGCGAGGGAGAAAGCGATTGAGACAGCGAGAGAGCCAGCGAGAGAGACTGCGTGGGAGACAGCGAGGGAGACAGCGAGGGAGACAGCGAGGGAGACAGCAAGGGAGACAGCGAGGGAGACAGCGAGGGAGACAGCGCTGGAGACAGTGAGAGAGACTGCGAGAAGGACTGCGAGAGAGACAGCGAGGGAGAAAGCGAGAGCGACTTCGAGAGAGACTGCGAGGGAGACAGCGAGAGAGACTGTGAGAGAGACTGTGAGAGAGACTGCGAGAGATACAGCGAGGGATAGAGCGAGTGAGACAGCGAGGGAGACAGCGAGAGTACATTGAGAGAGACAGCGAGAGAGACTGCGAGAGAGACTGCGAGGGAGACGGCCAGGGAGACGGCCAGGGAGACGGCCAGGGAGACGGCCAGGGAGACAGCGAGGGAGACAGCGAGGGAGACAGCGACAGAGACAGCGACAGAGACAGCGACAGAGACAGAGACAGCGAGGGAGACAGTGAGAGAGACTGCTATGGAGATAGCGAGAGAGACAGCCGGGGATACTGCGAGAGAGACTGAGAGAGAGACTGCGAGAGAGACAGCGAGAGAGACTGCGAGAGAGACAGCGAGAGAGACTGCGAGAGAGACTGCGAGAGAGACTGCGAGGGAGAAAGCGAGAGAAACTGCGAGAGAGACTGCTATGGAGATAGCGAGAGAGACAGCGAGGGATACAGCGAGAGACACTGCGAGAGAGAATGCGAGGGAGACAGCGATTGAGACGGCGAGAGAGAGAGCGATAGAGAGAGCGAGAGAGTGAGCGAGGGAGACAGCGAGGGAGACAGCGAGGGAGACAGCGAGGGAGACAGCGAGGGAGACAGCGAGGGAGACAGCGACAGAGACTGTGAGAGAGACTGCGAGGGACACAGCGAGAGAGACTGCGAGGGAGACAACGAGAGAGAATGCGAGAGAGATCGCGCGAGACAGCGAGGGAGACAGCGAGGGAGATAGCGAGGGAGACAGCGAGGGAGACAGCGAGGGAGACAGCGAGAGAAACTGCGAGGAAGACTGCGAGAGAGACTGCGAGAGAGACTGCGAGAGAAACTGCGAGAGAGACTGCGAGAGAGACTGCGAGAGAGACTGCGTGGGAGAAAGCGAGAGAGACTGCGAGAGAGACTGCGAGAGAGACTGCGAGGGAGACTGCGAGGGAGACTGCGAGGGAGACAGCGAGAGAGACAGCGAGGGAGATAGCGAGAGAGATGGAGAGAGAGACTGCGAGGGAGACAGTGAGAGAGACAGCGAGAGAGACAGCGAGGGAGATAGCGAGAGAGACTGCGAGAGAGACTGTGAGGGAGACTGCGAGAGAGACTGCGAGGGAGGCAGCGAGGGAGACAGCGAGGGAGACAGCGACAGAGACAGCGACAGCGACAGCGAGAGAGGCAGCGACAGAGACTGTGAGAGAGACTGCGAGGGACACAGCGAGAGAGACTGCGAGGGAGACAACGAGAGAGAATGCGAGAGAGATCGCGCGAGACAGCGAGGGAGACAGCGAGGGAGATAGCGAGGGAGACAGCGAGGGAGACAGCGAGGGAGACAGCGAGAGAAACTGCGAGGAAGACTGCGAGAGAGACTGCGAGAGAGACTGCGAGAGAGACTGCGAGAGAGACTGCGAGAGAGACTGCGAGAGAGACTGCGTGGGAGAAATCGAGAGAGACTGCGAGAGAGACTGCGAGAGAGACTGCGAGGGAGACTGCGAGGGAGACTGCGAGGGAGACAGCGAGAGAGACAGCGAGGGAGATAGCGAGAGAGATGGAGAGAGAGACTGCGAGGGAGACAGTGAGAGAGACAGCGAGAGAGACAGCGAGGGAGATAGCGAGAGAGACTGCGAGAGAGACTGTGAGGGAGACTGCGAGGGAGAAAGCGAGAGAGACTGCGAGGGAGAAAGCGAGGGAGAAAGCGAGAGAGACTGCGAGGGAGACTGCAAGGGAGACAGCGAGAGATACAGCGAGAGAGACAGCGAGGGAGATAGCGAGGGAGATAGCGAGAGAGACTGCGAGAGAGACTGTGAGGGAGACAGCGAGGGAGACTGTGAGGGAGACTGCGAGAGAGACTGCAATGGAGATAGCGAGAGAGACAGCGAGGGATACAGCGAGAGAGACAGCGAGAGTGACTGCGAGGGAGACGGCGAGGGCGACGGCGAGAGAGACTTCGAGAGAGACTGCGAGGGAGACGGCGAGAGAGACAGCGAGAGAGACTGTGAGGGAGACTGTGAGGGAGACTGTGAGGGAGACAGCGAGAGAGACTGCGAGAGAGACTGTGAGGGAGACAGCGAGAGAGACTGCGAGAGAGACTGCGAGAGAGACTGCGAGAGAGACTGCGAGAGAGACTGCGAGAGGGACTGCGAGAGGGACTGCGAGAGAGAAAGCGAGAGAGAAAGCCAGAGAGTGCGAGGGAGACAGCGAGGGAGACAGCGAGAGAGAATGCGAGAGAGACTGAGAGAGAGACTGAGAGAGAGACTGAGAGGGAGACTGAGAGGGAGACTGAGAGGGAGACAGCGAGGGAGACAACGAGAGAGACATCGAGAGAGAATGCGAGAGAAACTGCGAGAGAGACTGCTATGGAGATAGCGAGAGAGACAGCGAGGGATACAGCGAGAGACACTGCGAGAGAGAATGCGAGGGAGACAGCGATTGAGACGGCGAGAGAGAGAGCGATAGAGAGAGCGAGAGAGTGAGCGAGGGAGACAGTGAGGGAGACAGCGAGGGAGACAGCGAGGGAGCCAGCGAGGGAGACAGCGAGGGAGACAGCGAGGGAGACAGCGAGAGAGACAGCGAGAGAGACTGCGAGAGAGACTGCGAGAGAGACTGCGAGAGAGGCAGCGAGGGAGGCAGCGAGGGAGACAGCGAGGGAGACAGCGACAGAGACAGCGACAGCGACAGCGAGAGAGGCAGCGACAGAGACTGTGAGAGAGACTGCGAGGGACACAGCGAGAGAGACTGCGAGGGAGACAACGAGAGAGAATGCGAGAGAGATCGCGCGAGACAGCGAGGGAGACAGCGAGGGAGATAGCGAGGGAGACAGCGAGGGAGACAGCGAGGGAGACAGCGAGAGAAACTGCGAGGAAGACTGCGAGAGAGACTGCGAGAGAGACTGCGAGAGAGACTGCGAGAGAGACTGCGAGAGAGACTGCGAGAGAGACTGCGTGGGAGAAAGCGAGAGAGACTGCGAGAGAGACTGCGAGAGAGACTGCGAGGGAGACTGCGAGGGAGACTGCGAGGGAGACAGCGAGAGAGACAGCGAGGGAGATAGCGAGAGAGATGGAGAGAGAGACTGCGAGGGAGACAGTGAGAGAGACAGCGAGAGAGACAGCGAGGGAGATAGCGAGAGAGACTGCGAGAGAGACTGTGAGGGAGACTGCGAGAGAGACTGCGAGGGAGGCAGCGAGGGAGACAGCGAGGGAGACAGCGACAGAGACAGCGACAGCGACAGCGAGAGAGGCAGCGACAGAGACTGTGAGAGAGACTGCGAGGGACACAGCGAGAGAGACTGCGAGGGAGACAACGAGAGAGAATGCGAGAGAGATCGCGCGAGACAGCGAGGGAGACAGCGAGGGAGATAGCGAGGGAGACAGCGAGGGAGACAGCGAGGGAGACAGCGAGAGAAACTGCGAGAGAGACTGCGAGAGAGACTGCGAGAGAGACTGCGAGAGAGACTGCGAGAGAGACTGCGAGAGAGACTGCGAGAGAGACTGCGTGGGAGAAAGCGAGAGAGACTGCGAGAGAGACTGCGAGAGAGACTGCGAGAGAGACTGCGAGGGAGACTGCGAGGGAGACTGCGAGGGAGACTGCGAGGGAGACAGCGAGAGAGACAGCGAGGGAGATAGCGAGAGAGATGGAGAGAGAGACTGCGAGGGAGACAGTGAGAGAGACAGCGAGAGAGACAGCGAGGGAGATAGCGAGAGAGACTGCGAGAGAGACTGTGAGGGAGACTGCGAGGGTGAAAGCTAGAGAGACTGCGAGGGAGAAAGCGAGGGAGAAAGCGAGAGAGACTGCGAGGGAGACTGCAAGGGAGACAGCGAGAGATACAGCGAGAGAGACAGCGAGGGAGATAGCGAGGGAGATAGCGAGAGAGACTGCGAGAGAGACTGTGAGGGAGACAGCGAGGGAGACTGTGAGGGAGACTGCGAGAGAGACTGCTATGGAGATAGCGAGAGAGACAGCGAGGGATACAGCGAGAGAGACAGCGAGAGTGACTGCGAGGGAGACGGCGAGGGCGACGGCGAGAGAGACTTCGAGAGAGACTGCGAGGGAGACGGCGAGAGAGACAGCGAGAGAGACTGTGAGGGAGACTGTGAGGGAGACTGTGAGGGAGACAGCGAGAGAGACTGCGAGAGAGACTGTGAGGGAGACAGCGAGAGAGACTGCGAGAGAGACTGCGAGAGAGACTGCGAGAGAGACTGCGAGAGGGACTGCGAGAGGGACTGCGAGAGAGAAAGCGAGAGAGAAAGCCAGAGAGTGCGAGGGAGACAGCGAGGGAGACAGCGAGAGAGAATGCGAGAGAGACTGAGAGAGAGACTGAGAGGGAGACTGAGAGGGAGACTGAGAGGGAGACTGAGAGGGAGACTGAGAGGGAGACAGCGAGGGAGACAACGAGAGAGACATCGAGAGAGACATCGAGAGAGAATGCGAGAGAGACTGCGAGAGAGACTGCGAGAGAGACATCCAGGGTGACTTCGAGGGAGACAGCGAGAGAGACAGCGAGGGAGACAGCGAGGGAGACAGCGAGGGAGACAGCGAGGGAGACAGCGAGGGAGACTGCGAGGGAGACTGCGAGGGAGACTGCGAGGGAGACAGCGAGAGAGTCTGCGAGAGAGTCTGCGAGGGAGAGAGCGAGGGAGAAAGCGAGAGAGACTGCGAGAGAGACTGCGAGGGAGACAGCGATAGAGACTGCGAGGGAGACAGCGAGAGAGACTGCGAGGGAGACAGCGAGGGAGACTGCGAGGGAGACAGCGAGCGAGACTGCGAGAGAGACTGCGAGAGAGACTGCGAGAGAGACAGCGAGAGAGACTGCGAGAGAGACTGCGAGAGAGACAGCGAGAGAGACAGCGAGAGAGACTGCGAGGGAGAAAGCGAGAGAAACAGCGAGAGAGAATGCTATGGAGATAGCGAGAGAGACAGCGAGGGATACAGCGAGAGACACTGCGAGAGAGAATGCGAGGGAGACGTCGATTGAGACGGCGAGGGAGACGGCGAGGGAGACGGCGAGAGAGACAGCGAGGGAGACAGCGAGGGAGACAGCGAGGGAGACAGCGAGGGAGACAGCGAGAGAGACAGCGAGGGAGACAGCGAGAGAGACAGCGAGAGAGACAGCGAGAGAGACAGCGAGGGATACAGCGAGAGACACTGCGAGAGAGAATGCGAGGGAGATGTCGATTGAGACGGCGAGGGAGACGGCGAGGGAGACGGCGAGAGAGACAGCGAGGGAGACAGCGAGGGAGACAGCGAGGGAGACAGCGAGAGAGACAGCGAGAGAGACAGCGAGAGAGACAGAGAGGGAGACAGCGAGGGAGACAGCGAGGGAGACAGCGACAGAGACAGCGACAGAGACAGCGACAGAGACAGCGACAGAGACTGTGAGAGAGACTGTGAGAGAGACTGTGAGAGAGACTGCGAGGGACACAGCGAGAGAGACTGCGAGGTAGACAACGAGAGAGAATGCGAGAGAGATCGCGTGAGACAGCGAGGGAGACAGCGAGGGAGACAGCGAGGGAGACTGCGAGAGAGACTGCGAGGGAGACTGCGAGGGAGACTGCGAGGGAGACTGCGAGGGAGACTGCGAGGGAGACTGCGAGAGGGACTGCGAGAGGGACTGCGAGGGAGACAGCGAGGGAGACAGCGAGGGAGACAGCGAGGGAGACAGCGAGGGTGACAGCGAGAGAGACTGCGAGAGAGACTGCGAGAGAGACAGCGAGAGAGACAGCGAGAGAGACTGCGAGAGAGACTGCGAGGGAGAAAGCGAGAGAAACTGCGAGAGAGACTGCTATGGAGATAGCGAGAGAGACAGCGAGGGATACAGCGAGAGACACTGCGAGAGAGAATGCGAGGGAGACAGCGATTGAGACGGCGAGAGAGAGAGCGAGAGAGTGAGCGAGGGAGACAGCGAGGGAGACAGCGAGGGAGACAGCGAGGGAGACAGCGAGGGAGACAGCGAGAGAGACAGCGAGAGAGACAGCGAGAGAGACTGCGAGAGACTGCGAGAGAGACTGCGAGAGAGACTGCGAGAGAGACTGCGAAAGAGTCTGCGAGGGAGGCAGCGAGGGAGACAGCGAGGGAGACAGCGACAGAGACAGCGACAGAGACAGCGAGAGAGACAGCGAGAGAGACTGTGAGAGAGACTGCGAGGGACACAGCGAGAGAGACTGCGAGGGAGACTGCGAGGGAGACAACGAGAGAGAATGCGAGAGAGATCGCGCGAGACAGCGAGGGAGATAGCGAGGGAGACAGCGAGGGAGACAGCGAGGGAGACAGCGAGGGAGACAGCGAGAGAAACTGCGAGGAAGACTGCGAGAGAGACTGCGAGAGAGACTGCGAGAGAGACTGCGAGAGAGACTGCGTGGGAGAAAGCGAGAGAGACAGCGAGAGAGACAGCGAGGGAGACTGTGAGGGAGACAGCGAGAGAGACTGCGAGAGAGACTGCGAGAGAGACTGCGAGAGAGACTGCGAGAGAGACTGCGAGGGAGACTGCTATGGAGATAGCGAGAGAGACAGCGAGGGATACATCGAGAGAGACTGCGAGAGAGACTGCGAGAGAGACTGCGAGAGAGACTGCTATGGAGATAGCGAGAGAGACAGCGAGGGATACATCGAGAGAGACTGCGAGAGTGACTGCGAGGGAGACGGCGAGGGAGACGGCGAGGGAGACGGCGAGGGAGACGGCGAGGGCGACGGCGAGGGCGACGGCGAGAGAGACGGCGAGAGAGACAGCGAGGGAGACAGCGAGAGAGACTTTGAGAGAGACTGCGAGGGAGATGGCGAGAGAGACAGCGAGAGAGACTGTGAGGGAGACTGTGAGGGAGACAGCGAGAGAGACTGCGAGAGAGACAGTGAGAGAGAAAGCCAGAGAGTGCGAGGGAGACAGCGAGAGAGAATGCGAGAGAGACTGAGAGAGAGACTGAGAGAGAGACTGAGAGGGAGACTGAGAGGGAGACAGCGAGGGAGACAGTGAGAGGGACTGCGAGAGAGAAAGCCAGAGAGTGCGAGGGAGACAGCGAGGGAGACAGCGAGAGAGAATGCGAGAGAGACTGAGAGAGAGACTGAGAGAGAGACTGAGAGGGAGACTGAGAGGGAGACTGAGAGGGAGACTGAGAGGGAGACATCGAGGGAGACATCGAGAGAGACATCGAGAGAGACATCGAGAGAGACAGCGAAAGAGAATGAGAGAGAGACTGCGAGAGAGACTGCGAGAGAGACTGCGAGAGAGACTGCGAGAGAGACATCCAGGGTGACTTCGAGGGAGACTTCGAGGGAGACTTCGAGGGAGACTTCGAGGGAGACTTCGAGGGAGACTTCGAGGGAGACTGCGAGGGAGACTGCGAGAGAGACTGAGAGAGAGACTGAGAGAGAGACTGAGAGAGACAGTGAGGGAGACAGCGAGGGAGACAGCGAGGGAGACAGCGAGGGAGACAGCGAGAGAGTCTGCGAGGGAGAGAGCGAGGGAGAAAGCAAGAGAGACTGCGAAAGAGACTGCGAGGGAGACTGCGAGGGAGACTGCGAGGGAGACAGCGATAGAGACTGCGAGGGAGACGGCGAGAGAGACTGCGAGAGAGACTGTGAGAGAGACTACGAGGGAGACAGCGAGAGAGACTGTGAGGGAGACAGCGAGAGAGACTGCGAGAGAGACTGCGAGAGAGACTGCGAGAGAGACTGCGAGAGAGACTGCGAGGGAGACAGCGAGAGAGACAGCGAGAGAGACAGCGAGAGAGACAGCGAGAGAGACTGCGAGAGAGACTGCGAGGGATACAGCGAGAGACACTGCGAGAGAGACTGCGAGGGAGACGGCGAGAGAGAGGGCGAGGGAGAGAGCGAGGGAGAGAGCGAGGGAGAGAGCGAGAGAGACTTCGAGAGAGACTGCGAGGGAGGCAGCGAGGGAGACAGCGAGGGAGACAGCGAGGGAGACAGCGAGAGAGACTGCGAGAGCGACTGCTAGGGAGACAGCGAGGGAGACAGCGAGGGTGACAGCGAGGGAGACAGCGAGAGAAACTGCGAGGAAGACAGCGAGGGAGACAGTGAGGGAGAGAGCGAGGGACACAGCGAGGGAGACAGCGAGGGAGACAGCGAGGGAGGCAGCGAGGGAGACAGCGAGAGAGACTGCGAGGGAGACAGCGAGAGAGACAGCGAGGGAGACAGCGAGGGAGAAAGCGAGGGAGACAGCGAGAGAGACTGCGAGAGAGACTGCGAGAGAGACTGCGAGAGAGACAGCGAGAGAGACAGCGAGAGAGACTGCGAGAGGGACAGCGAGAGAGACTGCGAGAGAGACTGCGAGAGAGACAGCGAGAGAGACTGCGAGAGAGACTGCGAGAGAGACTGTGAGAGAGACAGCGAGAGAGACAGCGAGAGAGACTGCGAGAGAGACTGCGAGAGAGACAGCGAGAGAGACTGCGAGAGGGACAGCGAGAGAGACTGCGAGAGAGACTGCGAGAGAGACTGCGAGAGAGACAGCGAGAGAGACAGCGAGAGAGACAGCGAGAGAGACTGCGAGAGAGACTGCGAGAGAGACTGCGAGAGAGACTGCGAGAGAGACTGCGAAAGAGACTGCGAGAGAGACTGCGAGGGAGACAACGAGAGAGACTGCGAGGGAGACAGCGAGGGAGATAGCGAGGGAGATAGCGAGCGAGACAGCGAGGGAGACAGCGAGGGAGACAGCGAGAGAAACTGCGAGGAAGACTGCGAGAGAGACTGCGAGAGAGACTGCGAGAGAGACTGCGTGGGAGAAAGCGAGAGAGACTGCGAGAGAGACTGCGAGAGAGACTGCGAGGGAGACAGTGAGAGAGACAGCGAGGGAGATAGCGAGAGAGACTGCGAGAGAGACTGCGAGAGAGACTGTGAGGGAGACTGCGAGAGAGACTGTGAGGGAGACTGCGAGAGAGACTGCTTTGGAGATAGCGAGAGAGACAGCGAGGGAGATAGCGAGAGAGACTGCGAGAGAGACTGCGAGAGAGACTGTGAGGGAGACTGCGAGAGAGACTGCTTTGGAGATAGCGAGAGAGACAGCGAGGGATACAGCGAGAGAGACTGCGAGAGTGACTGCGAGAGAGACTGCTTTGGAGATAGCGAGAGAGACAGCGAGGGATACAGCGAGAGAGACTGCGAGAGTGACTGCGAGGGAGACGGCGAGGGAGACGGCGAGGGCGATGGCGAGGGCGACGGCGAGAGAGAGAGCGAGAGAGACTGTGAGGGAGACTGTGAGGGAGACAGCGAGAGAGACTGCGAGAGAGACTGCGAGAGAGACAGTGAGAGGGACTGCGAGAGAGAAAGCGAGAGAGAAAGCCAGAGAGTGCGAGGGAGACAGCGAGAGAGAATGCGATAGAGACTGAGAGAGAGACTGAGAGAGAGACTGAGAGAGAGACTCTCTATCACTCTCTAGCACGCTCTGACACTCTCTGTCACTCTCCATCACTCTCTGACACTCACTGACACTCTCAGACACTCACTATCACTCTCTGACACTCAATATCACTCTCTGACACTCACTATCACTCTCTGATGCTCTCTATCGCTCTCTGACACTCTCTATCACTCTCAGACACTCTCAGAGACTCACTATCCCTCTCTGACACTCTCTATCACTCTCTGACACTGTCAGACACTCACGATCACTCTCTGACACTCACTATCAAACGCTGACTCTCTCTGACACTCTCTGACATTCTCTATCACTCTCTGACACTCTCTGACACTCTCAGACACTCTCAGAGACTCACTATCACTCTCTGACACTCTCTGTCACTCTCAGACACTCTCAGAGACTCACTATCCCTCTCTGACACTCTCTATCACTCTCTGACACTCTCAGACACTCACGATCACTCTCTGACACTCTCTATCAAACGCTGACTCTCTCTGACACTCTCCGACACTCTCTATCACTCTCTGACACTCTCTGACACTCTCAGACACTCTCAGAGACTCACTATCACTCTCTGACACTCTCTGTCACTCTCTGACACTCTCTGACACTCTCTGACACTCTCTGACACTCTCTATCACTCTCTATCACTCTCTGTCACTCTCTGACACTCTCTGACACTCTCTGACACTCTCAGACACTCTCAGGGACTCATGATCACTCTCTGACACACTCTGACTCTGTCTGACACTCTCTGACACTCTCAGACACTCACTATCACTCTCTGACACTCTCTGACACTCACTATCACTCTCTGACACTGTCTGACACTCTCTGGCACTCACTATCACTCTCTAACACTCTCAGACTCTCACTATCACTCTCTGACACTCTCTGACACTCACTATCACTCTCTGACACTGTCTGAAACTCTCTGACACTCTCTGACATTCTCTATCACTCTCTGACACTCTCGGACACTCCCTATCACTCTCTGACACTCTCTGACACTCTATCACTCTCTGACACACTCTGACTCTCTCTGACACTCTCAGACACTCACTATCACTCTCTGACACTCTCTGACACTCTATATCACTCTCTGACACTCTCTGACGCTCTCTGACTTTCTCTGACACTCTCAGACACTCTCAGACACTCTCTGACACTCACTATCACTCTCTGACACTCTCTGACACTCTATATCACTCTCTGACACTCTCTGACGCTCTCTGACTTTCTCTGACACTCTCAGACACTCTCAGACACTCTCTGACACTCACTATCACTCTCTGACACTCTCCGACGCTCTCAGACACTCACTATCACCCTCTGACACTCTCTATCGCTCTCTGACACTCTCTGACACTCTCTGACACTCTGTATCACTCTCTGTCACTCTCTGTCACACTCTGACACTCACTATCACTCCCTGACACTCTCAGACACTCACTATCACTCTCTGACACTCTCTGAATCTCACTATCACTCTCTGACACACTCTTTCACTCTCTGACACTCTCTACACTCTCTGATAATCTCTATCACTCTATATCACTCTCTATCACTGTCTGACACACTCTGACACACTCTGACAATCTCAGTCACTCTCTGACACTCACTATCACTCTCTGACACTCTCTATCACTCTCTGACACTCTCTGACACTCTCTATCACTCTCTGACACACTCTGACACTCTCAGATACACTCAGAGACTCACTATCACTCTCTGACACTCTCTATCACTCTCTATCCCTCTCTGAAACTCTCTGACACTCTCTGACACTCACTATCACTCTCTATCACCCTCTGACACTCATTATCACTCTCTGACACTCTCTATCACTCTCTGACACTCTCTGACACTCTCAGACACTCACTATCACTCTCTGACACTCTCTGACACTCACTATCACTCTCTGACACTGTCATACAATCTCTGACAATCTCTGACACTCTCTATCACTCTCTGACACTCTCTATCACTCTCTATCACTCTCCGACACTCTCGGACACTCTCTGAAACACTCAGACACTCACTATCACTCTCTGACACACACTATCACTCTTTGACACTCACTATCACTCTCTATCTCTCTCTGACACTCTCTGGCACTCTCTGACACTCTCTATCACTCTGTATCACTCTCTGACACTCTCAGACAATCACTATCACTCTCTGACACTCTCTATCAATCTCTGATATTCTCTGACACTCTCTATCACTCTCTGACAATCTCTGACACTCACTATCACTCTCTGACACTCTCTATCAATCTCTGATATTCTCTGACACTCTCTATCACTCTCTGACACTCTCTATCACTCTCTATCACTCTCTGACACTCTCAGACACTCACTATCACTCACTGACCCTCTTTATCACTCTCTGACGCTCTCTATCACTCTCTGTCTCTCTCTGACACTCTCTGACACTCACTATCACTCTCTGACACTCTCTATCAATCTCTGATATTCTCTGACACTCTATATCACGCTCTGACACTCTCTATCACTCTCCATCACTCTCTGACACTCACTGACACTCTCAGACACTCACTATCACTCTCTGACACTCACTATCACTCTCTGACACTCACTATCACTCTCTGACGCTCTCTATCACTCTCTGACACTCTCTGTCACTCTCAGACACTCTCAGAGACTCGCTATCACTCTCTGACACTCTCTATCACTCTCTGACACAGTCTGACACACTCATTCACTCTCTGACACTCTCAGACTCTCACTATCACTCTCTGTCACTCTCTATCACACGCTGACTCTCTCTGACACTCTCTGACACTCTCTATCACTCTCTCACACTCTCTGACACTCTCAGACACTCTCTGACACTCTCAGACACTCTCAGAGACTTACTATCACTCTCTGACACTCTCTATCACTCTCTGACACTGTCTGACACTCTCTGACACTCTCGGACACTCACTATCACTCTCTGACACTCTCTGACACTCACTATCACTCTCTGACATTGTCTGACACGCTCTGGCCCTCACTACCACTCTCTGACACTCTCAGACTCTCACTATCACTCTCTGACACTCTCTGACACTCACTATCACTCTCTGACACTGTCTGAAACTCTCTGACACTCTCTGACATTCTCTATCACTCTCTGAAATTCTCGGACACTCTCTGACACTCTCAGACACTCTCTATCACTCTCTGACACTCTCTGACACTCTCTGACTCTCTCTGACACTCTCAGACACTCTCAGACACTCTCTGACTCTCTCTGACACTCACTATCACTCTCTACACTCTCTGACGCTCTCAGACCCTCACTATCACCCTCTGACACTCTCTATCACTCTCTAACACTCTCTGACACTCTCTGACACTCTGTATCACTCTCTGTCACTCTCTGTCACACTCTGGCACTCACTATCACTCTCTGACACTCTCAGACACTCACTATCACTCTCTGACACTCTCTGAATCTCACTATCACTCTGTGACACACTCTTTCACTCTCTGACACTCTCTGACACTCTCTGACAATCTCTATCACTCTCTATCACTCTCTATCACTCTCTGACACACTCTGACACACTCTGACAATCTCAGTCACTCTCTGACACTCACTATCACTCTCTGACACTCTCTGACACTCTCTGACACTCTCTGACAATCTCTGACACTCTCTATCACTCTCTATCACTCTCTGACACTCTCTGACACTCTCTGACACTCTCTATCACACTCTATCACTCTCTGACACACTCTGACACTCTCAGACACACTCAGAGACTCACTATCACTCTCTGACACTCTCTTTCGCTCTCTGAAACTCTCTGACACTCTCTGACACTCTCTATCACTCCCTGACACTCTCTATCACTCTCTGACACTCTCAGAGACTCACTATCACTCTCTGATATTCTCTGACACTCTCTATCACTCTCTGACACTCTCCATCACTCTCTGACATTCTCTGACACACTCTGACACTCTCAGACTCTCACAATCACTCTCTGACACTCTCTGACACTCACTATCACTCTCTGACACTGTCTTACACTCTCTGACACTCTCTGAAACTCTCTATCACTCTCTGGCACTCACTATCACGCTCTGACTCTTGCTAACACTCTCTGACACTCTCTATCACTCTCTGACACTCTCTGACACTCTCAGACACTCTCTGACACTCTCTATCACTCTCTATCACTCTCTGACACTCTACCACTCTCTATCACTCTCTGACACTCTCTTTCACTCTCTATCTCCCTCTGACATTCTCTGACACTCTCTATCACTCTGTATCACTCTCTGACACTCTCAGACACTCACTATCACTCGCTGACACTCTCTAACACTCTCTGACACTCTATCACTCTCTGACAAACTCAGACACTCACTATCACTCTCTGATACTCTCTGACACTCTCTATCACTCTCTGACACTCTCTATCACTCTCTGACACGCTTTGACACTCTGAGACACTCACTATCACTCCCTGACACTCTCTGACACTCACTATCACTCTCTGACACTGTCATACAATCTCAGACACTCTCTGACACTCTCTATCACTCTCTGACACTCTCTATCACTCTCTATCACTCTCCGACACTCTCGGACTCTCTCTGAAACTCTCAGACACTCACTGTCACTCTCTGACACTCACTATCACTCTCCATCACTCTCTGACACTCACTGACACTCTCAGACACTCACTATCACTCTCTGACACTCACTATCACTCTCTGACACTCACTATCACTCTCTGACGCTCTCTATCACTCTCTGACACTCTCTGTCACTCTCAGACACTCTCAGAGACTCGCTATCACTCTCTGACACTCTCTATCACTCTCTGACACAGTCTGACACACTCATTCACTCTCTGACACTCTCAGACTCTCACTATCACTCTCTGTCACTCTCTATCACACGCTGACTCTCTCTGACACTCTCTGACACTCTCTATCACTCTCTCACACTCTCTGACACTCTCAGACACTCTCTGACACTCTCAGACACTCTCAGAGACTTACTATCACTCTCTGACACTCTCTATCACTCTCTGACACTGTCTGACACTCTCTGACACTCTCGGACACTCACTATCACTCTCTGACACTCTCTGACACTCACTATCACTCTCTGACATTGTCTGACACGCTCTGGCCCTCACTACCACTCTCTGACACTCTCAGACTCTCACTATCACTCTCTGACACTCTCTGACACTCACTATCACTCTCTGACACTGTCTGAAACTCTCTGACACTCTCTGACATTCTCTATCACTCTCTGAAATTCTCGGACACTCTCTGACACTCTCAGACACTCTCTATCACTCTCTGACACTCTCTGACACTCTCTGACTCTCTCTGACACTCTCAGACACTCTCAGACACTCACTGTCACTCTCTGACACTCACTATCACTCTCCATCACTCTCTGACACTCACTGACACTCTCAGACACTCACTATCACTCTCTGACACTCACTATCACTCTCTGACACTCACTATCACTCTCTGACGCTCTCTATCACTCTCTGACACTCTCTGTCACTCTCAGACACTCTCAGAGACTCGCTATCACTCTCTGACACTCTCTATCACTCTCTGACACAGTCTGACACACTCATTCACTCTCTGACACTCTCAGACTCTCACTATCACTCTCTGTCACTCTCTATCACACGCTGACTCTCTCTGACACTCTCTGACACTCTCTATCACTCTCTCACACTCTCTGACACTCTCAGACACTCTCTGACACTCTCAGACACTCTCAGAGACTTACTATCACTCTCTGACACTCTCTATCACTCTCTGACACTGTCTGACACTCTCTGACACTCTCGGACACTCACTATCACTCTCTGACACTCTCTGACACTCACTATCACTCTCTGACATTGTCTGACACGCTCTGGCCCTCACTACCACTCTCTGACACTCTCAGACTCTCACTATCACTCTCTGACACTCTCTGACACTCACTATCACTCTCTGACACTGTCTGAAACTCTCTGACACTCTCTGACATTCTCTATCACTCTCTGAAATTCTCGGACACTCTCTGACACTCTCAGACACTCTCTATCACTCTCTATCACTCTCTGACACTCTCTGACACTCTCTGACTCTCTCTGACACTCTCAGACACTCTCAGACACTCTCTGACACTCTCAGACACTCTCTGACACTCTCTGACACTCACTATCACTCTCTACACTCTCTGACGCTCTCAGACCCTCACTATCACCCTCTGACACTCTCTATCACTCTCTAACACTCTCTGACACTCTCTGACACTCTGTATCACTCTCTGTCACTCTCTGTCACACTCTGGCACTCACTATCACTCTCTGACACTCTCAGACACTCACTATCACTCTCTGACACTCTCTGAATCTCACTATCACTCTGTGACACACTCTTTCACTCTCTGACACTCTCTGACACTCTCTGACAATCTCTATCACTCTCTATCACTCTCTATCACTCTCTGACACACTCTGACACACTCTGACAATCTCAGTCACTCTCTGACACTCACTATCACTCTCTGACACTCTCTGACACTCTCTGACACTCTCTGACAATCTCTGACACTCTCTATCACTCTCTATCACTCTCTGACACTCTCTGACACTCTCTGACACTCTCTATCACACTCTATCACTCTCTGACACACTCTGACACTCTCAGACACACTCAGAGACTCACTATCACTCTCTGACACTCTCTTTCGCTCTCTGAAACTCTCTGACACTCTCTGACACTCTCTATCACTCCCTGACACTCTCTATCACTCTCTGACACTCTCAGAGACTCACTATCACTCTCTGATATTCTCTGACACTCTCTATCACTCTCTGACACTCTCCATCACTCTCTGACATTCTCTGACACACTCTGACACTCTCAGACTCTCACAATCACTCTCTGACACTCTCTGACACTCACTATCACTCTCTGACACTGTCTTACACTCTCTGACACTCTCTGAAACTCTCTATCACTCTCTGGCACTCACTATCACGCTCTGACTCTTGCTAACACTCTCTGACACTCTCTATCACTCTCTGACACTCTCTGACACTCTCAGACACTCTCTGACACTCTCTATCACTCTCTATCACTCTCTGACACTCTACCACTCTCTATCACTCTCTGACACTCTCTTTCACTCTCTATCTCCCTCTGACATTCTCTGACACTCTCTATCACTCTGTATCACTCTCTGACACTCTCAGACACTCACTATCACTCGCTGACACTCTCTAACACTCTCTGACACTCTATCACTCTCTGACAAACTCAGACACTCACTATCACTCTCTGATACTCTCTGACACTCTCTATCACTCTCTGACACTCTCTATCACTCTCTGACACGCTTTGACACTCTGAGACACTCACTATCACTCCCTGACACTCTCTGACACTCACTATCACTCTCTGACACAGTCATACAATCTCAGACACTCTCTGACACTCTCTATCACTCTCTGACACTCTCTATCACTCTCTATCACTCTCCGACACTCTCGGACTCTCTCTGAAACTCTCAGACACTCACTGTCACTCTCTGACACTCACTATCACTCTCTGACACTCACTATCACTCTCTATCTCTCTCTGACACTCTCTGACACTCTCTGACACTTTCTGACACTCTCTATCACTCTGTATCACTCTCTGACACTCTCAGACACTCACTATCACTCTCTGACACTCTCTATCACTCTCTGATATTCTCTGACACTCTCTATCACTCTCTGACAATCTCTGACACTCACTATCACTCTCTGACACTCACTATCACTCTCTGACACTCACTATCACTCTCTGACGCTCTCTATCACTCTCTGACAATCTCTGACACTCTCTGACACTCTCTATCACTCTCTATCACTCTCTGACACACTCTGACACTCTCAGACACACTCAGAGACTCACTATCACTCTCTGGCACTCTCTATCACTCTCTATCTCTCTCTGAAACTCTCTGACACTCTCTGACATTCTCTATCACTCTCTGTCACTCTCTGACACTCTCAGACTCTCACTATCACTCTCTGACACTCTCTATCACTCTCTGACACTCACTATCACTCTCTATCACTCTCTGACAATCTATTTCACTCTCTAACTCTCTCTGAAACTCTCTGACAATTGCAGACACTCACTATCACTCTCTGATATTCTCTGACACTCTCTATCACTCTCTGACACTCTCTATCACTCTCTGACATTCTCTGACACACTCTGACACTCAGACTCTCACTATCACTCTCTGACACTCTCTGACACTCACTATCACTCTCTGACAGTGTCTTACACTCTCTGACACTCTCTGACACTCTCTATCACTCTCTGGCACTCACTATCACTCTCTGACACCCTCGATCACTCTTTGACACTCTCTATCACTCTCTGACACTCTCTGACACTCTCTATCACTCTCTATCACTCTCTATCACTCTCAGACACTCTCAGAGACTCACTATCACTCTCTCACACTCTCTATCAATCTCTGACACAGTCTGACACACTCTATCACGCTCTGACACTCTCAGACACTCTCAGAGACTCACTATCACTCTCTGACACTCTCTGTCACTCTCTGACACTCTCTGACACACTCTATCACTCTCTGACACTCTCTGACACTCTCTGACACTCACTATCACTCTCTGACACTATCATACAATCTCTGACACTCTCTGACACTCTCTATCACTCTCTGACACTCTCTATCACTCTCTATCACTATCCGACACTCTCGGACTCTCTCAGACACTCACTATCACTCTCTGAAACTCTCTATCACTCTCTATCACTCTCCGACACTCTTGGAAACTCTCTGAAACTCTCCGACACTCTCTATCACTCTGTATCACTCACTGACACTCTCAGAGACACTCTGACACTCTATATCACGCTCTGACACTCTCTATCACTCTCCATCACTCTCTGACACTCACTGACACTCTCAGACACTCACTATCACTCTCTGACACTCACTATCACTCTCTGACACTCACTATCACTCTCTGACGCTCTCTATCACTCTCTGACACTCTCTGACAATCTCTGTCACTCTCAGACACTCTCAGAGACTCGCTATCACTCTCTGACACTTTCTATCACTCTCTGACACAGTCTGACACACTCATTCACTCTCTGACACTCTCAGACTCTCACTTTCACTCTCTGACACTCTCTATCACACGCTGACTCTCTCTGACACTCTCTGACACTCTCTATCACTCTCTCACACTCTCTGACACTCTCAGACACTCTCTGACACTCTCAGACACTCTCAGAGACTTACTATCACTCTCTGACACTCTCTATCACTCTCTGACACTGTCTGACACTCTCTGACACTCTCGGACACTCACTATCACTCTCTGACACTCTCTGGCACTCACTATCACTCTCTGACACTGTCTGACACTCTCTGGCCCTCACTATCACTCTCTGACACTCTCAGACACTCACTATCACTCTCTGACACTCACTATCACTCTCTGACACTCACTATCACTCTCTGACGCTCTCTATCACTCTCTGACATTCTCTGTCACTCTCAGACACTCTCAGAGACTCGCTATCACTCTCTGACACTCTCTATCACTCTCTGACACAGTCTGACACACTCATTCACTCTCTGTAACTCTCAGACTCTCACTAAAACTCTCTGACACTCTCCATCACACGCTGACTCTCTCTGACACTCTCTGACACTCTCTATCACTCTCTCACACTCTCTGACACTCTCAGACACTCTCTGACACTCTCAGACACTCTCAGAGACTTACTATCAGTCTCTGACACTCTCTATCACTCTCTGACACTGTCTGACACTCTCTGACACTCTCGGACACTCACTATCACTCTCTGACACTGTCTGACACGCTCTGACACTCTCGGACACTCACTATCACTCTCTGACACTCTCAGACTCTCACTATCACTCTCTGACACTCTCTGACACTCACTGTCACTCTCTGACACTGTCTGAAACTCTCTGACACTCTCTGACATTCTCTATCACTCTCTGAAATTATCGGACACTCTCTGACACTCTCAGACACTCTCTATCACTCTCTGACACACTCTGACACTCTCTGACTCTCTCTGACACTCTCAGACACTCTCAGAGACTCACTATCACTCTCTGACACTCTCTGTCACTCTCTGACACTCTCTGACACACTCTATCACTCTCTGACACTCTCTGACACTCTCTGACACTCACTATCACTCTCTGACACTATCATACAATCTCTGACACTCTCTGACACTCTCTATCACTCTCTGACACTCTCTATCACTCTCTATCACTATCCGACACTCTCGGACTCTCTCAGACACTCACTATCACTCTCTGAAACTCTCTATCACTCTCTATCACTCTCCGACACTCTCGGAAACTCTCTGAAACTCTCCGACACTCTCTATCACTCTGTATCACTCACTGACACTCTCAGAGACACTCTGACACTCTATATCACGCTCTGACACTCTCTATCACTCTCCATCACTCTCTGACACTCACTGACACTCTCAGACACTCACTATCACTCTCTGACACTCACTATCACTCTCTGACACTCACTATCACTCTCTGACGCTCTCTATCACTCTCTGACACTCTCTGACAATCTCTGTCACTCTCAGACACTCTCAGAGACTCGCTATCACTCTCTGACACTTTCTATCACTCTCTGACACAGTCTGACACACTCATTCACTCTCTGACACTCTCAGACTCTCACTTTCACTCTCTGACACTCTCTATCACACGCTGACTCTCTCTGACACTCTCTGACACTCTCTATCACTCTCTCACACTCTCTGACACTCTCAGACACTCTCTGACACTCTCAGACACTCTCAGAGACTTACTATCACTCTCTGACACTCTCTATCACTCTCTGACACTGTCTGACACTCTCTGACACTCTCGGACACTCACTATCACTCTCTGACACTCTCTGGCACTCACTATCACTCTCTGACACTGTCTGACACTCTCTGGCCCTCACTATCACTCTCTGACACTCTCAGACACTCACTATCACTCTCTGACACTCACTATCACTCTCTGACACTCACTATCACTCTCTGACGCTCTCTATCACTCTCTGACATTCTCTGTCACTCTCAGACACTCTCAGAGACTCGCTATCACTCTCTGACACTCTCTATCACTCTCTGACACAGTCTGACACACTCATTCACTCTCTGTAACTCTCAGACTCTCACTAAAACTCTCTGACACTCTCCATCACACGCTGACTCTCTCTGACACTCTCTGACACTCTCTATCACTCTCTCACACTCTCTGACACTCTCAGACACTCTCTGACACTCTCAGACACTCTCAGAGACTTACTATCAGTCTCTGACACTCTCTATCACTCTCTGACACTGTCTGACACTCTCTGACACTCTCGGACACTCACTATCACTCTCTGACACTGTCTGACACGCTCTGACACTCTCGGACACTCACTATCACTCTCTGACACTCTCAGACTCTCACTATCACTCTCTGACACTCTCTGACACTCACTGTCACTCTCTGACACTGTCTGAAACTCTCTGACACTCTCTGACATTCTCTATCACTGTCTGAAATTATCGGACACTCTCTGACACTCTCAGACACTCTCTATCACTCTCTGACACACTCTGACACTCTCTGACTCTCTCTGACACTCTCAGACACTCTCTGACACTCTCTGACACTCACTATCACTCTCTACACTCTCTGACGCTCTCAGACCCTCACTATCACACTCTGACACTCTCTATCACTCTCCAACACTCTCTGACACTCTCTGACACTCTGTATCACTCTCTGTCACTCTCTGTCACACTCTGGCACTCACTATCACTCTCTGACACTCTCAGACACTCACTATCACTCTCTGACACTCTCTGAATCTCACTATCACTCTCTGACACACTCTTTCACTCTCTGACACTCTCTGACACTCTCTGACAATCTCTATCACTCTCTATCACTCTCTATCACTCTCTGAAACACTCTGACACACTCTGACAATCTCAGTCACTCTCTGACACTCACTATCACTCTCTGACACTCTCTGACACTCTCTGACAATCTCTGACACTCTCTATCACTCACTATCACTCTCTGACACTCTCTGACACTCTCTGACACTCTCTATCACACTCTATCACTCTCTGACACACTCTGACACTCTCAGACACACTCAGAGACTCACTATCACTCTCTGACACTCTCTTTCTCTCTCTGAAACTCTCTGACACTCTCTGACACTCTCTATCACTCCCTGACACTCTCTATCACTCTCTGTCACTCTCAGAGACTCACTATCACTCTCTGATATTCTCTGACACTCTCTATCACTCTCTGACACTCTCCATCACTCTCTGACATTCTCTGACACACTCTGACACTCTCAGACTCTCACAATCACTCTCTGACACTCTCGATCACACGCTGACTCTCTCTGACACTCTCTGACACTCTCTATCACTCTCTCACACTCTCTGACACTCTCAGACACTCTCTGACACTCTCAGACACTCTCAGAGACTTACTATCACTCTCTGACACTCTCTATCACTCTCTGACACTGTCTGACACTCTCTGACACTCTCGGACACTCACTATCACTCTCTGACACTCTCTGGCACTCACTATCACTCTCTGACACTGTCTGACACTCTCTGGCCCTCACTATCACTCTCTGACACTCTCAGACACTCACTATCACTCTCTGACACTCACTATCACTCTCTGACACTCACTATCACTCTCTGACGCTCTATATCACTCTCAGACACTCTCTGTCACTCTCAGACACTCTCAGAGACTCGCTATCACTCTCTGACACTCTCTATCACTCTCTGACACAGTCTGACACACTCATTCACTCTCTGACACTCTCAGACTCTCACTAAAACTCTCTGACACTCTCCATCACACGCTGACTCTCTCTGACACTCTCTGACACTCTCTATCACTCACACTCTCTGACACTCTCAGACACTCTCTGACGCTCTCAGACACTCTCAGAGACTTACTATCAGTCTCTGACACTCTCTATCACTCTCTGACACTGTCTGACAATCTCTGACACTCTCGGACACTCACTATCACTCTCTGACACTGTCTGACACGCTCTGACACTCTCGGACACTCACTATCACTCTCTGACACCCTCAGACTCTCACTATCACTCTCTGACACTCTCTGACACTCACTGTCACTCTCTGACACTGTCTGAAACTCTCTGACACTCTCTGACATTCTCTATCACTCTCTGAAATTCTCGGACACTCTCTGACACTCTCAGACACTCTCTATCACTCTCTGACACTCTCTGACACTCTCTGACTCTCTCTGACACTCTCAGACACTCTCTGACACTCTCTGACACTCACTATCACTCTCTACACTCTCTGATGCTCTCAGACCCTCACTATCACCCTCTGACACTCTCTATCACTCTCCAAAACTCTCTGACACTCTCTGACACTCTGTATCACTCTCTGTCACTCTCTGTCACACTCTGGCACTCACTATCACTCTCTGACACTCTCAGACACTCACTATCACTCTCTGACACTCTCTGAATCTCACTATCACTCTCTGACACACTCTTTCACTCTCTGACACTCTCTGACACTCTCTGACAATCTCTATCACTCTCTATCACTCTCTATCACTCTCTGAAACACTCTGACACACTCTGACAATCTCAGTCACTCTCTGACACTCACTATCACTCTCTGACACTCTCTGACACTCTCTGACACTCTCTGACAATCTCTGACACTCTCTATCACTCTCTATCACTCTCTGACACTCTCTGACACTCTCTATCACACTCTATCACTCTCTGACACACTCTGACACTCTCAGACACACTCAGAGACTCACTATCACTCTCTGACACTCTCTTTCTCTCTCTGAAACTCTCTGACACTCTCTGACACTCTCTATCACTCCCTGACACTCTCTATCACTCTCTGACACTCTCAGAGACTCACTATCACACTCTGATATTCTCTGACACTCTCTATCACTCTCTGACACTCTCCATCACTCTCTGACATTCTCTGACACACTCTGACACTCTCAGACTCTCACAATCACTCTCTGACACTCTCTGACACTCACTATCACTCTCTGACACTGTCTTACACTCTCTGACACTCTCTGAAACTCTCTATCACTCTCTGGCACTCACTATCACGCTCTGACTCTCGCTAACACTCTCTGACACTCTTTATCACTCTCTGACACTCTCTGACACTCTGAGACACTCTCTGACACTCTCTATCAATCTCTATCACTCTCTGACACTCTACCACTCTCTATCACTCTCTGACACTCTCTTTCACTCTCTATCTCCCTCTGACACTCTCTGACACTCTCTATCACTCTGTATCACTCTCTGACACTCTCAGACACTCACTATCACTCGCTGACACTCTCTAACACTCTCTGACACTCTATCACTCTCTGACAATCTCAGACACTCACTATCACTCTCTGATACTCTCTGACACTCTCTATCACTCTCTGACACTCTCTATCACTCTCTGACACGCTTTGACACTCTGAGACACTCACTATCACTCTCTGACACTCTCTGACACTCACTATCACTCTCCGACACTGTCATACAATCTCAGACACTCTCTGACACTCTATATCACTCTCTGACACTCTTATCACTCTCTATCACTCTCCGACACTCTCGGACTCTCTCTGAAACTCTCAGACACTCACTGTCACTCTCTGACACTCACTATCACTCTCTGACACTCCCTATCACTCTCTATCTCTCTCTGACACTCTCTGACACTTTCTGACACTCTCTATCACTCTGTATCCCTCTCTGACACTCTCAGACACTCACTATCACTCTCTGACACTCTCTATCACTCTCTGATATTCTCTGACACTCTCTATCACTCTCTGACAATCTCTGACACTCACTATCACTCTCTGACACTGTCTTACACTCTCTGACACTCTCTGACACTCTCTATCACTCTCTGACACTCTCTATCACCCTCTATCACACTCTGACACTCACTGACAATCTCAGACACTCACTATCACACTCTGACACTCACTAGCACTCTCTGACGCTCTCTATCACTCTCTGACAATCTCTGACACTCTCTGACACTCTCTATCACTCTCTATCACTCTCTGACACACTCTGACACTCTCAGACACACTCAGAGACTCACTATCATTCTCTGGCACTCTCTATCACTCTCTATCTCTCTCTGAAACTCTCTGACACTCTCTGACATTCTCTATCACTCTCTGTCACTCTCTGACACTCTCAGACTCTCACTATCACTCTCTGACACTCTCTATCACTCTCTGACACTCACTATCACTCTCTATCACTCTCTGACAATCTATTTCACTCTCTAACTCTCTCTGAAACTCTCTGACAATTGCAGACACTCACTATCACTCTCTGATATTCTCTGACACTCTCTATCACTCTCTGACACTCTCTATCACTCTCTGACATTCTCTGACACACTCTGACACTCAGACTCTCACTATCACTCTCTGACACTCTCTGACACTCACTATCACTCTCTGACAGTGTCTTACACTCTCTGACACTCTCTGACACTCTCTATCACTCTCTGGCACTCACTATCACTCTCTGACACCCTCGATCACTCTTTGACACTCTCTATCACTCTCTGACACTCTCTGACACTCTCTATCACTCTCTATCACTCTCTATCACTCTCAGACACTCTCAGAGACTCACTATCACTCTCTCACACTCTCTATCAATCTCTGACACAGTCTGACACACTCTATCACGCTCTGACACTCTCAGACACTCTCAGAGACTCACTATCACTCTCTGACACACTCTGTCACACTCTGACACTCTCTGACACACTCTATCACTCTCTGACACTCTCTGACACTCTCTGACACTCACTATCACTCTCTGACACTATCATACAATCTCTGACACTCTCTGACACTCTCTATCACTCTCTGACACTCTCTATCAATCTCTGACACAGTCTGACACACTCTATCACGCTCTGACACTCTCAGACACTCTCAGAGACTCACTATCACTCTCTGACACTCTCTGTCACTCTCTGACACTCTCTATCACTCTCTGACACTCTCTGACACTCTCTGACACTCACTATCACTCTCTGACACTATCATACAATCTCTGACACTCTCTGACACTCTCTATCACTCTCTGACACTCTCTATCACTCTCTATCACTATCCGACACTCTCGGACTCTCTCTGAAACTCTCAGACACTCACTATCACTCTCTGAAACTCTCTATCACTCTCTATCACTCTCCGACACTCTCGGAAACTCTCTGAAACTCTCCGACACTCTCTATCACTCTGTATCACTCACTGACACTCTCAGAGACACTCTGACACTCTATATCACGCTCTGACACTCTCTATCACTCTCCATCACTCTCTGACACTCACTGACACTCTCAGACACTCACTATCACTCTCTGACACTCACTATCACTCTCTGACACTCACTATCACTCTCTGACGCTCTCTATCACTCTCTGACACTCTCTGACACTCTCTGTCACTCTCAGACACTCTCAGAGACTCGCTATCACTCTCTGACACTTTCTATCACTCTCTGACACAGTCTGACACACTCATTCACTCTCTGACACTCTCAGACTCTCACTATCACTCTCTGACACTCTCTATCACACGCTGACTCTCTCTGACACTCTCTGACACTCTCTATCACTCTCTCACACTCTCTGACACTCTCAGACACTCTCTGACACTCTCAGACACTCTCAGAGACTTACTATCACTCTCTGACACTCTCTGTCACTCTCTGACACTCTCTGACACACTCTATCACTCTCTGACACTCTCTGACACTCTCTGACACTCACTATCACTCTCTGACACTATCATACAATCTCTGACACTCTCTGACACTCTCTATCACTCTCTGACACTCTCTATCACTCTCTATCACTATCCGACACTCTCGGACTCTCTCTGAAACTCTCAGACACTCACTATCACTCTCTGAAACTCTCTATCACTCTCTATCACTCTCCGACACTCTCGGAAACTCTCTGAAACTCTCCGACACTCTGTATCACTCTGTATCACTCACTGACACTCTCAGAGACACTCTGACACTCTATATCACGCTCTGACACTCTCTATCACTCTCCATCACTCTCTGACACTCACTGACACTCTCAGACACTCACTATCACTCTCTGACACTCACTATCACTCTCTGACACTCTGTATCACTCACTGACACTCTCAGAGACACTCTGACACTCTATATCACGCTCTGACACTCTCTATCACTCTCCATCACTCTCTGACACTCACTGACACTCTCAGACACTCACTATCACTCTCTGACACTCACTATCACTCTCTGACACTCACTATCACTCTCTGACGCTCTCTATCACTCTCTGACACTCTCTGACACTCTCTGTCACTCTCAGACACTCTCAGAGACTCGCTATCACTCTCTGACACTTTCTATCACTCTCTGACACAGTCTGACACACTCATTCACTCTCTGACACTCTCAGACTCTCACTATCACTCTCTGACACTCTCTATCACACGCTGACTCTCTCTGACACTCTCTGACACTCTCTATCACTCTCTCACACTCTCTGACACTCTCAGACACTCTCTGACACTCTCAGACACTCTCAGAGACTTACTATCACTCTCTGACACTCTCTATCACTCTCTGACACTGTCTGACACTCTCTGACTCTCTCGGACACTCACTATCACTCTCTGACACTCTCTGGCACTCACTATCACTCTCTGACACTGTCTGACACTCTCTGGCCCTCACTATCACTCTCTGACACTCTCTGGCACTCACTATCACTCTCTGACACTGTCTGACACTCTCTGGCCCTCACTATCACTCTCTGACACTCTCAGACACTCACTATCACTCTCTGACACTCACTATCACTCTCTGACACTCACTATCACTCTCTGACGCTCTCTATCACTCTCTGACACTCTCTGTCACTCTCAGACACTCTCAGAGACTCGCTATCACTCTCTGACACTCTCTATCACTCTCTGACACAGTCTGACACACTCATTCACTCTCTGACACTCTCAGACTCTCACTATCACTCTCTGACACTCTCTATCACACGCTGACTCTCTCTGACACTCTCTGACACTCTCTCACACTCTCTGACACTCTCAGACACTCTCTGACACTCTCAGACACTCTCAGAGACTTACTATCACTCTCTGACACTCTCTATCACTCTCTGACACTGTCTGACACTCTCTGACACTCTCGGACACTCACTATCACTCTCTGACACTCTCTGGCACTCACTATCACTCTCTGACACTCTCTGTCACTCTCAGACACTCTCAGAGACTCGCTATCACTCTCTGACACTCTCTATCACTCTCTGACAGTCTGACACACTCATTCACTCTCTGACACTCTCAGACTCTCACTATCACTCTCTGACACTCTCTATCACACGCTGACTCTCTCTGACACTCTCTGACACTCTATATCACTCTCTCACACTCTCTGACACTCTCAGACACTCTCAGACACTCTCTGACACTCTCAGACACTCTCAGAGACTTACTATCACTCTCTGACACTCTCTATCACTCTCTGACACTGTCTGACACTCTCTGACACTCTCGGACACTCACTATCACTCTCTGACACTCTCTGGCACTCACTATCACTCTCTGACACTGTCTGACACTCTCTGGCCCTCACTATCACTCTCTGACACTCTCAGACTCTCACTATCACTCTCTGACACTCTCTGACACTCCCTATCACTCTCTGACACTGTCTGAAACTCTCTGACACTCTCTGACATTCTCTATCACTCTCTGAAACTCTCGGACACTCTGACACTCTCAGATACTCTCTATCACTCTCTGACACTCTCTGACACTCTCTGACTCTCTCTGACACTCTCTGACACTCTCTGACACTCACTATCACTCTCTACACTCTCTGACGCTCTCAGACCCTCACTATCACCCTCTGACACTCTCTATCACTCTCTAACACTCTCTGACACTCACTGACACTCTGTATCACTCTCTGTCACTCTCTGTCACACTCTGGCACTCACTATCACTCTCTGACACTCTCTGAATCTCACTATCAGTCTCTGACACACTCTTTCACTCTCTGACACTCTCTGACACTCTCTGACAATCTCTATCACTCTCTATCACTCTCTATCACACTCTGACACACTCTGACACACTCTGACAATCTCAGTCACTCTCTGACACTCACTATCACTCTCTGACACTCTCTGACACTCTCTGACACTCTCTGACAATCTCTGACACTCTCTATCACTCTCTATCACTCTCTATCACTCTCTGACACTCTCTATCACTCTCTGACACTCTCTATCACTCTCTATCACTATCCGACACTCTCGGACTCTCTCTGAAACTCTCAGACACTCACTATCACTCTCTGAAACTCTCTATCACTCTCTATCACTCTCCGACACTCTCGGAAACTCTCTGAAACTCTCCGACACTCTCTATCACTCTGTATCACTCACTGACACTCTCTGACACTCTCTGACTCTCTCTGACACTCTCTGACACTCTCTGACACTCACTATCACTCTCTACACTCTCTGACGCTCTCAGACCCTCACTATCACCCTCCGACACTCTCTATCACTCTCTAACACTCTGTATCACTCACTGACACTCTCAGAGACACTCTGACACTCTATATCACGCTCTGACACTCTCTATCACTCTCCATCACTCTCTGACACTCACTGACACTCTCAGACACTCACTATCACTCTCTGACACTCACTATCACTCTCTGACACTCACTATCACTCTCTGACGCTCTCTATCACTCTCTGACACTCTCTGACACTCTCTGTCACTCTCAGACACTCTCAGAGACTCGCTATCACTCTCTGACACTTTCTATCACTCTCTGACACAGTCTGACACACTCATTCACTCTCTGACACTCTCAGACTCTCACTATCACTCTCTGACACTCTCTATCACACGCTGACTCTCTCTGACACTCTGACACTCTCTATCACTCTCTCACACTCTCTGACACTCTCAGACACTCTCTGACACTCTCAGACACTCTCAGAGACTTACTATCACTCTCTGACACTCTCTATCACTCTCTGACATTGTCTGACACTCTCTGACTCTCTCGGACACTCACTATCACTCTCTGACACTCTCTGGCACTCACTATCACTCTCTGACACTGTCTGACACTCTCTGGCCCTCACTATCACTCTCTGACACTCTCTGGCACTCACTATCACTCTCTGACACTGTCTGACACTCTCTGGCCCTCACTATCACTCTCTGACACTCTCAGACACTCACTATCACTCTCTGACACTCACTATCACTCTCTGACACTCACTATCACTCTCTGACGCTCTCTATCACTCTCTGACACTCTCTGTCACTCTCAGACACTCTCAGAGACTCGCTATCACTCTCTGACACTCTCTATCACTCTCTGACACAGTCTGACACACTCATTCACTCTCTGACACTCTCAGACTCTCACTATCACTCTCTGACACTCTCTATCACACGCTGACTCTCTCTGACACTCTCTGACACTCTCTCACACTCTCTGACACTCTCAGACACTCTCTGACACTCTCTGACACTCTCAGAGACTTACTATCACTCTCTGACACTCTCTGACACTCTCTATCACTCTCTCACACTCTCTGACACTCTCAGACACTCTCTGACACTCTCAGACACTCTCAGAGACTTACTATCACTCTCTGACACTCTCTATCACTCTCTGACATTGTCTGACACTCTCTGACTCTCTCGGACACTCACTATCACTCTCTGACACTCTCTGGCACTCACTATCACTCTCTGACACTGTCTGGCACTCTCTGGCCCTCACTATCACTCTCTGACACTCTCTGGCACTCACTATCACTCTCTGACACTGTCTGACACTCTCTGGCCCTCACTATCACTCTCTGACACTCTCAGACACTCACTATCACTCTCTGACACTCACTATCACTCTCTGACACTCACTATCACTCTCTGACGCTCTCTATCACTCTCTGACACTCTCTGTCACTCTCAGACACTCTCAGAGACTCGCTATCACTCTCTGACACTCTCTATCACTCTCTGACACAGTCTGACACACTCATTCACTCTCTGACACTCTCAGACTCTCACTATCACTCTCTGACACTCTCTATCACACGCTGACTCTCTCTGACACTCTCTGACACTCTCTCACACTCTCTGACACTCTCAGACACTCTCTGACACTCTCTGACACTCTCAGAGACTTACTATCACTCTCTGACACTCTCTATCACTCTCTGACACTGTCTGACACTCTCTGACACTCTCGGACACTCACTATCACTCTATGACACTCTCTGGCACTCACTATCACTCTCTGACACTCTCTGTCACTCTCAGACACTCTCAGAGACTCGCTATCACTCTCTGACACTCTCTATCACTCTCTGACACAGTCTGACACACTCATTCACTCTCTGACACTCTCAGACTCTCACTATCACTCTCTGACACTCTCTATCACACGCTGACTCTCTCTGACACTCTCTGACACTCTATATCACTCTCTCACACTCTCTGACACTCTCAGACACTCTCTGACACTCTCAGACACTCTCAGAGACTTACTATCACTCTCTGACACTCTCTATCACTCTCTGACACTGTCTGACACTCTCTGACACTCTCGGACACTCACTATCACTCTCTGACACTCTCTGGCACTCACTATCACTCTCTGACACTGTCTGACACTCTCTGGCCCTCACTATCACTCTCTGACACTCTCAGACTCTCACTATCACTCTCTGACACTCTCTGACACTCCCTATCACTCTCTGACACTGTCTGAAACTCTCTGACACTCTCTGACATTCTCTATCACTCTCTGAAACTCTCGGACACTCTGACACTCTCAGATACTCTCTATCACTCTCTGACACTCTCTGACACTCTCTGACTCTCTCTGACACTCTCTGACACTCTCTGACACTCACTATCACTCTCTACACTCTCTGACGCTCTCAGACCCTCACTATCACCCTCTGACACTCTCTATCACTCTCTAACACTCTCTGACACTCACTGACACTCTGTATCACTCTCTGTCACTCTCTGTCACACTCTGGCACTCACTATCACTCTCTGACACTCTCTGAATCTCACTATCAGTCTCTGACACACTCTTTCACTCTCTGACACTCTCTGACACTCTCTGACAATCTCTATCACTCTCTATCACTCTCTATCACACTCTGACACACTCTGACACACTCTGACAATCTCAGTCACTCTCTGACACTCACTATCACTCTCTGACACTCTCTGACACTCTCTGACACTCTCTGACAATCTCTGACACTCTCTATCACTCTCTATCACTCTCTATCACTCTCTGACACTCTCTATCACTCTCTGACACTCTCTATCACTCTCTATCACTATTCGACACTCTCGGACTCTCTCTGAAACTCTCAGACACTCACTATCACTCTCTGAAACTCTCTATCACTCTCTATCACTCTCCGACACTCTCGGAAACTCTCTGAAACTCTCCGACACTCTCTATCACTCTGTATCACTCACTGACACTCTCTGACACTCTCTGACTCTCTCTGACACTCTCTGACACTCTCTGACACTCACTATCACTCTCTACACTCTCTGACGCTCTCAGACCCTCACTATCACCCTCCGACACTCTCTATCACTCTCTAACACTCTCTGACACTCACTGACACTCTGTATCACTCTATGTCACTCTCTGTCACACTCTGGCACTCACTATCACTCTCTGACACTCTCAGACACTCACTATCACTCTCTGACACTCTCTGAATCTCACTATCACTCTCTGACACACTCTTTCACTCTCTGACACTCTCTGACACTCTCTGACAATCTCTATCACTCTCTATCACTCTCTATTACACTCTGACACACTCTGACACACTCTGACAATCTCAGTCACTCTCTGACACTCACTATCACTCTCTGACACTCTCTGACACTCTCTGACACTCTCTGACAATCTCTGACACTCTCTATCACTCTCTATCACTCTCCATCACTCTCTATCACTCTCTGACACTCTCTGACACTCTCTGACACTCTCTATCACACTCTATCACTCTCTGACACACTCTGACACTCTCAGACACACTCAGAGACTCACTATCACTCTCTGACACTCTCTGACACTCCCTATCACTCTCTGACACTGTCTGAGACAGCGAGGGAGACGGCGAGAGAGACAGCGAGAGAGACTGTGAGGGAGACTGTGAGGGAGACAGCGAGAGAGACTGCAAGAGAGACTGCGAGGGAGACGGCGAGAGAGACAGCGAGAGAGACTGTGAGGGAGACTGTGAGGGAGACAGCGAGAGAGACTGCGAGAGAGACTGCGAGAGAGACAGTGAGAGGGACTGCGAGAGAGAAAGCGAGAGAGAAAGCCAGAGAGTGCGAGGGAGACAGCGAGAGAGAATGCGATAGAGACTGAGAGAGAGACTGAGAGAGAGACTGAGAGAGAGACTGAGAGAGAGACTGAGAGAGAGACTGAGAGGGAGACAGCGAGGGAGACATCGAGGGAGACATCGAGGGAGACTGCGAGGGAGACTGCGAGGGAGACAGCGAGAGAGACTGAGAGAGACAGCGAGGGAGACAACGAGGGAGACAACGAGGGAGACAACGAGGGAGACTGCGAGAGAGACTGCGATGGGAGACTGCGAGGGAGACAGCGATAGAGACTGCGAGGGAGACAGCGAGAGAGACTGCGAGAGAGACTGTGAGAGAGACTGCGAGGGAGACAGCGAGAGAGACTGTGAGGGAGACAGCGAGGGAGACAGCGAGAGAGACTGCGAGAGAGACTGCGAGAGAGACTGCGAGAGAGACTGCGAGAGAGACTGTGAGGGAGAAAGCGAGAGAGACAGCGAGGGATACAGCGAGGGAGACAGCGAGAGAGACTGTGAGGGAGAAAGCGAGAGAAACTGCGAGAGAGACAGCGAGGGATACAGCGAGAGACACTGCGAGAGAGAGCGAGGGAGAGAGCGAGGGAGAGAGCGAGGGAGAGAGCGAGGGAGACAGCGAGGGAGACTTCGAGGGAGACTGCGAGGGAGACTGCGAGAGAGACTGAGAGAGAGACTGAGAGAGAGACTGAGAGAGACAGTGAGGGAGACAGCGAGGGAGACAGCGAGGGAGACAGCGAGGGAGACAGCGAGAGAGTCTGCGAGGGAGAGAGCGAGGGAGAAAGCAAGAGAGACTGCGAGAGAGACTGCGAGGGAGACTGCGAGGGAGACTGCGAGGGAGACAGCGATAGAGACTGCGAGGGAGACGGCGAGAGAGACTGCGAGAGAGACTGCGAGAGAGACTGTGAGAGAGACTACGAGGGAGACAGCGAGAGAGACTGTGAGGGAGACAGCGAGAGAGACTGCGAGAGAGACTGCGAGAGAGACTGCGAGAGAGACTGCGAGAGAGACTGCGAGGGAGACAGCGAGAGAGACAGCGAGAGAGACAGCGAGAGAGACAGCGAGAGAGACTGCGAGAGAGACTGCGAGGGATACAGCGAGAGACACTGCGAGAGAGACTGCGAGGGAGACGGCGAGAGAGAGGGCGAGGGAGAGAGCGAGGGAGAGAGCGAGGGAGAGAGCGAGAGAGACTTCGAGAGAGACTGCGAGGGAGGCAGCGAGGGAGACAGCGAGGGAGACAGCGAGGGAGACAGCGAGAGGGACTGCGAGAGCGACTGCTAGGGAGACAGCGAGGGAGACAGCGAGGGTGACAGCGAGGGAGACAGCGAGAGAAACTGCGAGGAAGACAGCGAGGGAGACAGTGAGGGAGAGAGCGAGGGACACAGCGAGGGAGACAGCGAGGGAGACAGCGAGGGAGACAGCGAGGGAGACAGCGAGAGAGACTGCGAGGGAGACTGCGAGGGAGACAGCGAGAGAGACAGCGAGAGAGACAGCGAGGGAGAAAGCGAGGGAGACAGCGAGAGAGACTGCGAGAGAGACTGCGAGAGAGACTGCGAGAGAGACAGCGAGAGAGACAGCGAGAGAGACAGCGAGAGAGACTGCGAGAGGGACAGCGAGAGAGACTGCGAGAGAGACTGCGAGAGAGACAGCGAGAGAGACTGCGAGAGAGACTGCGAGAGAGACTGCGAGAGAGACAGCGAGAGAGACAGCGAGAGAGACTGCGAGAGAGACTGCGAGAGAGACTGCGAGAGAGACAGCGAGAGAGACTGCGAGAGGGACAGCGAGAGAGACTGCGAGAGAGACTGCGAGAGAGACAGCGAGAGAGACAGCGAGAGAGACTGCGAGAGAGACTGCGAGAGAGACTGCGAGAGAGACTGCGAGAGAGACTGCGAGGGAGACAACGAGAGAGACTGCGAGGGAGACAGCGAGGGAGATAGCGAGGGAGATAGCGAGCGAGACAGCGAGGGAGACAGCGAGGGAGACAGCGAGAGAAACTGCGAGGAAGACTGCGAGAGAGACTGCGAGAGAGACTGCGAGAGAGACTGCGAGAGAGACTGCGTGGGAGAAAGCGAGAGAGACTGCGAGAGAGACTGCGAGAGAGACTGCGAGGGAGACAGTGAGAGAGACAGCGAGGGAGATAGCGAGAGAGACTGCGAGAGAGACTGCGAGAGAGACTGTGAGGGAGACTGCGAGAGAGACTGTGAGGGAGACTGCGAGAGAGACTGCTTTGGAGATAGCGAGAGAGACAGCGAGGGAGATAGCGAGAGAGACTGCGAGAGAGACTGCGAGAGAGACTGTGAGGGAGACTGCGAGAGAGACTGCTTTGGAGATAGCGAGAGAGACAGCGAGGGATACAGCGAGAGAGACTGCGAGAGTGACTGCGAGGGAGACGGCGAGGGAGACGGCGAGGGCGATGGCGAGGGCGACGGCGAGAGAGAGAGCGAGAGAGACTGTGAGGGAGACTGCGAGGGAGACAGCGAGAGAGACTGCGAGAGAGACTGCGAGAGAGACAGTGAGAGGGACTGCGAGAGAGAAAGCGAGAGAGAAAGCCAGAGAGTGCGAGGGAGACAGCGAGAGAGAATGCGATAGAGACTGAGAGAGAGACTGAGAGAGAGACTGAGAGAGAGACAGCGAGGGAGACGGCGAGAGAGACAGCGAGAGAGACTGTGAGGGAGACTGTGAGGGAGACAGCAAGAGAGACTGCGAGAGAGACAGCGAGGGAGACTGCGAGGGAGACGGCGAGAGAGACAGCGAGAGAGACTGTGAGGGAGACTGTGAGGGAGACAGCGAGAGAGACTGCGAGAGAGACTGCGAGAGAGACAGTGAGAGGGACTGCGAGAGAGAAAGCGAGAGAGAAAGCCAGAGAGTGCGAGGGAGACAGCGAGAGAGAATGCGATAGAGACTGAGAGAGAGACTGAGAGAGAGACTGAGAGAGAGACTGAGAGAGAGACTGAGAGGGAGACAGCGAGGGAGACATCGAGGGAGACATCGAGGGAGACTGCGAGGGAGACTGCGAGGGAGACAGCGAGAGAGACTGAGAGAGACAGCGAGGGAAACAACGAGGGAGACAACGAGGGAGACAGTGAGAGAGTCTGCGAGGGAGAGAGCGAGGGAGAAAGCGAGAGAGACTGCGAGAGAGACTGCGATGGGAGACTGCGAGGGAGACAGCGATAGAGACTGCGAGGGAGACAGCGAGAGAGACTGCGAGAGAGACTGTGAGAGAGACTGCGAGGGAGACAGCGAGAGAGACTGTGAGGGAGACAGCGAGGGAGACAGCGAGAGAGACTGCGAGAGAGACTGCGAGAGAGACTGCGAGAGAGACTGCGAGAGAGACTGTGAGGGAGAAAGCGAGAGAGACAGCGAGGGATACAGCGAGGGAGACAGCGAGAGAGACTGTGAGGGAGAAAGCGAGAGAAACTGCGAGAGAGACAGCGAGGGATACAGCGAGAGACACTGCGAGAGAGAGCGAGGGAGAGAGCGAGGGAGAGAGCGAGGGAGACAGCGAGAGAGACTTCGAGAGAGACTTCGAGAGAGACTGCGAGGGAGGCAGCGAGGGAGACAGCGAGGGAGACAGCGAGGGAGACAGCGAGGGAGACAGCGAGAGAGACAGCGAGAGAGACAGCGAGAGAGACTGCGAGAGAGACTGCGAGAGCGACTGCTAGGGAGACAGCGAGGGTGACAGCGAGGGAGACAGCGAGAGAAACTGCGAGGAAGACAGCGAGAGAGACTGCGAGAGAGACGGCGCGGGAGACAGTGAGGGAGAGAGCGAGGGACACAGCGAGGGAGACAGCGAGGGAGACAGCGAGGGAGACAGCGAGGGAGACAGCGAGGGAGACAGCGAGGGAGACAGCCAGGGAGACAGCGAGAGAGACTGCGAGGGAGACAGCGAGTGAGACAGCGAGAGAGACAGCGAGGGAGAATGCGAGGGAGACAGCGAGAGAGACTGCGAGAGAGACTGCGAGGGAGACTGCGAGGGAGACAGCGAGAGAGACAGCGAGAGAGAATGCAAAGGAGACTGCGAGAGAGACTGCGAGAGGGACAGCGAGAGAGACTGCGAGAGAGACTGCGAGAGAGACTGCGAGAGAGACAGCGACAGAGACAGCGACAGAGACAGCGACAGAGACAGCGACAGCGAGGGAGACAGCGAGGGAGATAGCGAGAGAGACAGCCGGGGATACAGAGAGAGTGACTGCAAGGGAGACGGCGAGGGAGACGACGAGGGAGACAGCGAGGGAGACAGCGAGGGAGACAGCGAGAGAGACTGCGAGAGAGACTGCGAGAGAGACTGCGAGAGAGACTGCGAGAGAGACTGCGAGGGAGTCAGCGAGGGAGGCAGCGAGGGAGGCAGCGAGGGAGGCAGCGAGGGAGACAGCGAGGGAGACAGCGAGGGAGACAGCGAGGGACACAGCGAGGGACACAGCGAGGGACACCGCGAGGGACACAGCGAGGGACACAGCGAGGGACACCGCGAGGGACACCGCGAGGGACACAGCGAGGGACACAGCGAGGGACACAGCGAGGGAGACAGCGAGGGAGACAGCGAGGTAGACAGCGAGGGAGACAGCGAGAGAGACAGCAAGAGAGACTGCGAGAGAGAGCGCGTGAGACAGCGAGGGAGACAGCGAGGGAGACAGCGAGGGAGACAGCGAGGGGGACAGCGAGAGAGACTGCAAGAGAGACTGCAAGGGAGACAGCGAGAGAGACAGCGAGGGAGAAAGCGATGGAGACAGCGAGAGAGACGGCGAGAGAGACGGAGAGAGAGACGGCGAGAGAGACGGAGAGAGAGACGGCGAGAGAGACGGCGAGAGAGACGGCGAGAGAGACGGCGAGAGAGAATGTGAGGGTGACAGCGCTGGAGACAGCGAGAGAGACTGCGAGAAGGACTGCGAGAAGGACTGCGAGAGAGACAGCGAGGGAGAAAGCGAGAGAGACAGCGAGAGACAAAGCGAGGGAGACAGCGAGAGAGACTGCGAGAGAGACTGCGAGAGAGACTGCGAGGGAGACAGCGAGAGAGACAGCGAGAGACAAAGCGAGGGAGACAGCGAGAGAGACTGCGAGAGAGACTGCGAGGGAGACTGCGAGGGAGACAGCGTGGGAGACAGCGAGAGAGACAGCGAGAGAGAATGCAAAGGAGACTGCGCGAGAGACAGCGAGAGAGACTGCGAGAGGGACAGCGAGAGAGACTGCGAGAGAGACTGCGAGAGAGACTGCGAGAGAGACTGCGAGAGAGACTGCGAGGGAGACAGCGAGGGAGACAGCGAGGGAGACAGCGAGGGAGACAGCGAGGGAGACTGCGAGAGAGACAGTGAAGGAGAGAGCGAGAGAGACTGCGAGGGAGACAGCGAGAGAGACAGCGAGAGAGACTGCGAGAGAGACTGCGAGAGAGACAGTGAGGGAGAGAGCGAGAGAGACTGCGAGGGAGACAGCGAGAGAGACAGCGAGAGAGACTGCGAGAGAGACTGCGAGAGAGACAGCGAGGGATTGAGCGAGTGAGACAGCGAGGGAGACAGCGAGAGTACATTGAGAGAGACAGCGAGAGAGACTGCGAGAGAGACTGCGAGGGAGACGGCGAGGGAGACGGCGAGGGAGACGGCGAGGGAGACGGCGAGGGAGACGGCGAGGGAGACAGCGAGGGAGACAGCGAGGGAGACAGCGAGGGAGACAGTGACAGAGACAGCGACAGAGACAGCGAGGTAGACAGTGAGAGAGACTGCTATGGAGATAGCGAAAGAGACAGCCGGGGATACAGAGAGAGTGACTGCAAGGGAGACGGCGAGGGAGACGGCGAGGGAGACAGCGAGGGAGACTGCGAGAGAGACAGCGAGGGACACAGCGAGGGACACAGTGAGGGAGACAGCGAGAGAGAATGCGAGAGAGAGCGCATGAGACAGCGAGGGAGACAGCGAGGGAGAGAGCAAGAGACACAGTGATGGAGACAGCGAGGGAGACAGCGAGAGAGACTGCAAGAGAGACTGCAAGGGAGACAGCGAGAGAGACAGCGAGAGAGGCAGCGAGAGAGGCAGCGAGAGGGACAGCGAGAGAGACAGCGAGAGAGACAGCGAGAGAGACAGCGAGAGAGACAGCGAGAGAGACAGCGAGGGAGAAAGCGATGGAGACAGCGAGAGAGACAGCGAGAGAGACAGCGAGGGAGACAGCGAGGGAGACAGCGAGGGAGACAGCGAGGGAGACAGCGAGGGAGACAGCGAGGGAGACAGCGCTGGAGACAGCGAGAGAGACTGCGAGAAGGACTGCGAGAGAGACAGCGAGGGAGAAAGCGAGAGCGACTTCGAGAGAGACTGCGAGGGAGACAGCGAGAGAGACTGCGAGGGAGACTGCGAGGGAGACTGCGAGAGAGACTGCGAGAGTGACTGCGAGAGAGACTGCGAGGGAGACTGCGAGGGAGACTGCGAGGGAGACTGCGAGGGAGACTGCAAGAGAGACAGCGAGAGAGACTGCGAGAGAGACTGCGAGAGAGACTGCGAGAGAGACTGCGAGAGAGACTGCGAGAGATACAGCGAGGGATAGAGCGAGTGAGACAGCGAGGGAGACAGCGAGGGAGACAGCGAGAGGACATTGAGAGAGACAGCGAGAGAGACGGGGAGAGAGACTGCGAGAGAGACTGCGAGGGAGACGGCCAGGGAGACGGCCAGGGAGACGGCCAGGGAGACGGCCAGGGAGACGGCCAGGGAGACGACGAGGGAGACGACGAGGGAGACAGCGAGGGAGACAGCAAGGGAGACAGCAAGGGAGACAGCAATGGAGACAGCAAGGGAGACAGCGACAGAGACAGCGACAGAGACAGCGACAGAGACAGCGACAGAGACAGTGAGAGAGACTGCTATGGAGATAGCGAGAGACACAGCCGGGGATACAGAGAGAGTGACTGCAAGGGAGACGGCGAGGGAGACGGCGAGGGAGACGGCGAGGGAGACAGCGAGGGAGACTGCGAGGGACACAGCGAGGGAGACTGCGAGGGACACAGCGAGGGAGACTGCGAGGGACACAGCGAGGGACACAGCGAGAGAGACAGCGAGAGAGACTGCGAGAGAGAGCGCGTGAGACAGCGAGGGAGACAGCGAGAGAGACAGCGAGGGAGACAGCGAGAGAGACTGCAAGGGAGACTGCAAGAGAGACTGCGAGGGAGACAGTGAGAGAGACAGCGAGAGAGACAGCGAGGGAGAAAGCGAGGGAGACAGCGAGAGAGACTGCGAGAGAGACTGCGAGAGAGACTGCGAGAGAGACTGCGAGAGAGACTGCGAGAGAGACAGCGTGGGAGACAGCGAGAGAGACAGCGAGAGAGACAGCGAGAGAGACTGCGAGAGGGACAGCGAGAGAGACTGCGAGAGAGACTGCGAGAGAGACTGCGAGGGAGACAGCGAGGGAGACTGCGAGAGAGACTGCGAGAGAGACTGCGAGAGAGACTGCGAGGGAGACTGCGAGGGAGACTGCGAGGGAGACTGCGAGGGAGACAGCGAGGGAGACTGCGAGGGAGACTGCGAGGGAGACAGCGAGGGAGACTGCGAGAGAGATGGCGAGAGAGATGGAGAGAGAGACGGCGAGAGAGACGGCGAGAGAGACGGCGAGAGAGACAGTGAGGGAGAGAGCGAGAGAGACTGCGAGGGAGACAGCGAGAGAGACAGCGAGAGAGACTGTGAGAGAGACTGCGAGAGATACAGCGAGGGATAGAGCGAGTGAGACAGCGAGGGAGACAGCGAGAGTACATTGAGAGAGACAGCGAGAGAGACTGCGAGAGAGACTGCGAGGGAGACGGCCAGTGAGACGGCCAGTGAAACGGCCAGGGAGACGGCCAGGGAGACGGCCAGGGAGACGGCCAGTGAGACGGCCAGGGAGACGGCGAGGGAGACAGCGAGGGAGACAGCGACAGAGACAGCGACAGAGACAGCGACAGAGACAGCGACAGAGACAGAGACAGAGACAGCGACAGAGACAGCGACAGAGACAGCGACAGAGACAGAGACAGCGGGGGAGACAGTGAGAGAGACTGCTATGGAGATAGCGAGAGAGACAGCCGGGGATACAGAGAGTGTGACTGCAAGGGAGACGGCGAGGGAGACGACGAGGGAGACAGCGAGGGAGACAGCGAGGGAGACAGCGAGGGAGACAGCGAGGGAGACAGCGAGAGAGACTGCGAGGGAGACAGCGAGGGAGACAGCGAGGGAGACAGCGAGGGAGACAGCGAGGGAGACTGCGAGAGAGACAGCGAGGGACACAGCGAGGGACACAGCGAGGGACACAGCGAGGGACACAGCGAGGGAGACAGCGAGAGAGACAGCGAGAGAGACAGAGAGAGAGCGCGTGAGACAGCGAGGGAGAGAGCGAGGGAGAGAGTGAGAGATACAGCGAGGGAGACAGCGAGAGAGACTGCAAGAGAGACAGCGAGAGAGACAGCGAGAGAGACAGCGAGAGAGACAGCGAGAGAGACAGCGAGGGAGAAAGCCATGGAGACAGCGAGAGAGACAGCGAGAGAGACAGCGTGGGAGACAGCGAGGGAGACAGCGAGGGAGACAGCGAGGGAGACAGCGAGGGAGACAGCGAGGGAGACAGCGCTGGAGACAGCGAGAGAGACTGCGAGAAGGACTGCGAGAAGGACTGCGAGAAGGACTGCGAGAAGGACTGCGAGAAGGACTGCGAGAGAGACAGCGAGGGAGAAAGCGAGAGCGACTTCGAGAGAGACTGCGAGAGAGACAGCGAGAGAGAATGCGAGAGAGATCGCGTGAGACAGCGAGGGAGACAGCGTGGGAGGCAGCGAGGGAGACAGCGAGAGAAACTGCGAGAGAAACTGCGAGGAAGACTGAGAGAGAGACTGCGAGAGAGACTGCGAGAGAGACTGCGAGAGAGACTGCGAGAGAGACTGCGAGGGACACAGCGAGGAAGACAGCGAGAGAGACTGCGAGAGCGACTGCTAGGGAGACAGCGAAAGAGGCAGCGAGGGAGACAGCGAGGGAGACAGCGAGGGAGACAGCGAGGGAGACAGCGAGAGAGACTGCGAGAGCGACTGCGAGAGCGACTGCTAGGGAGGCAGCGAGGGAGGCAGCGAGGGAGGCAGCGAGGGAGGCAGCGAGGGAGACAGCGAGAGAAACTGCGAGGAAGACAGCGAGAGAGACTGCGAGAGAGACGGCGAGGGAGACGGCGAGGGAGACGGCGAGGGAGACTGCGAGGGAGACTGCGAGGGAGAGAGCGAGGGAGACAGCGAGGGAGAGAGCGAGGGAGACAGCGAGGGAGACTGCGAGGGAGACTGCGAGAGAGACTGCGAGAGAGACTGCGAGAGAGACTGCGAGAGAGACTGCGAGAGAGACTGCGAGAGAGGCAGCGAGAGAGACAGCGAGAGAGACAGCGAGAGAGACAGCGAGAGAGACTGCAAAGGAGACTGCGAGAGAGACTGCGAGGGAGACAGCGAGAGAGACTGCGAGAGGGACAGCGAGAGAGACTGCGAGAGGGACAGCGAGAGGGACAGCGAGAGAGACTGCGAGAGAGACTGCGAGAGAGACTGCGAGAGAGACTGCGAGAGAGACTGCGAGGGAGAAAGCGAGGGCACAAGCGTGAGAGACTGTGTGGGAGACTGCAAGGGAGACAGCGAGAGAGACTGTGAGGGAGACAGCGATAGAGACTGCGAGGGAGAAAGCGAGGGCACAAGCGTGAGAGACTGTGTGGGAGACTGCAAGGGAGACAGCGAGAGAGACTGTGAGGGAGACAGCGAGGGAGACTGCGAGAGAGATGGCGAGAGAGACGGCGAGAGAGACTGCGAGAGAGACAGTGAGGGAGAGAGCGAGAGAGACTGCGAGGTAGACAGCGAGAGAGACTGTGAGAGAGACTGCGAGAGAGACTGCGAGAGATACAGCGAGGGATAGAGCGAGTGAGACAGCGAGAGAGACAGCGAGAGTACATTGAGAGAGACAGCGAGAGAGACGACGAGGGAGACAGCGAGGGAGACAGCGACAGAGACAGCGACAGAGACAGCGACAGAGACAGCGACAGATACAGCGACAGAGACAGCGACAGAGACAGCGACAGTGAGAGCGAGGGAGACAGTGAGAGAGACTGCTATGGAGATAGCGAGAGAGACAGCCGGGGATACAGAGAGAGTGACTGCAAGGGAGACGGCGAGGGAGACGGCGAGGGAGACGGCGAGGGAGACGGCGAGGGAGACGGCGAGGGCGACGGCGAGGGAGACAGCGAGGGAGACAGCGAGGGAGACTGTGAGCGAGACTGCGAGGGAGACTGCGAGGGACACAGTGAGGGAGACAGCGAGAGAGACTGCGAGAGAGAGCGCATGAGACAGCGAGGGAGACAGCGAGGGAGAGAGCGAGAGACACAGCGAGGGAGACAGCGAGGGAGACAGCGAGGGAGACTGCGAGAGAGACTGCAAGAGAGACTGCAAGAGAGACTGCAAGGGAGACAGCGAGAGAGACAGCGAGAGAGACAGCGAGGGAGAAAGCGATTGAGACAGCGAGAGAGCCAGCGAGAGAGACTGCGTGGGAGACAGCGAGGGAGACAGCGAGGGAGACAGCGAGGGAGACAGCGAGGGAGACAGCGAGGGAGACAGCGCTGGAGACAGCGAGAGAGACTGCGAGAAGGACTGCGAGAGAGACAGCGAGGGAGAAAGCGAGAGCGACTTCGAGAGAGACTGCGAGGGAGACAGCGAGAGAGACTGTGAGAGAGACTGTGAGAGAGACTGCGAGAGATACAGCGAGGGATAGAGCGAGTGAGACAGCGAGGGAGACAGCGAGAGTACATTGAGAGAGACAGCGAGAGAGACTGCGAGAGAGACTGCGAGGGAGACGGCCAGGGAGACGGCCAGGGAGACGGCCAGGGAGACGGCCAGGGAGACGGCCAGGGAGACAGCGAGGGAGACAGCGAGGGAGACAGCGACAGAGACAGCGACAGAGACAGCGACAGAGACAGAGACAGCGAGGGAGACAGTGAGAGAGACTGCTATGGAGATAGCGAGAGAGACAGCCGGGGATACAGAGAGAGTGACTGCAAGGGAGACGGCGAGGGAGACGACGAGGGAGACAGCGAGGGAGACAGCGAGGGAGACAGCGAGGGAGACAGCGAGAGAGACTGCGAGGGAGACAGCGAGGGAGACAGCGAGGGAGACTGCGAGGGAGACTGCGAGAGAGACAGCGAGGGACACAGCGAGGGACACAGCGAGGGACACAGCGAGGGACACAGCGAGGGAGACAGCGAGAGAGACTGCGAGAGAGAGCGCATGAGACAGCGAGGGAGACAGCGAGGGAGAGAGCGAGAGACACAGTGAGGGAGACAGCGAGAGAGACTGCAAGAGAGACTGCAAGGGAGACAGCGAGATAGACAGCGAGAGAGACAGCGAGAGAGACAGCGAGGGAGAAAGCCATGGAGACAGCGAGAGAGACAGCGAGAGAGACTGCATGGGAGACAGCGAGAGAGACAGCGAGAGAGACAGCGAGAGAGACAGCGAGGGAGAAAGCCATGGAGACAGCGAGAGAGACAGCGAGAGAGACTGCATGGGAGACAGCGAGGGAGACAGCGAGGGAGACAGCGAGGGAGACAGCGAGGGAGACAGCGAGGGAGACAGCGCTGGAGACAGCGAGAGAGACTGCGAGAAGGACTGCGAGAAGGACTGCGAGAAGGACTGCGAGAGAGACAGCGAGGGAGAAAGCGAGAGCGACTTCGAGAGAGACTGCGAGGGAGACAGCGAGAGAGACTGCGAGGGAGACTGCGAGGGAGACAACGAGAGACACTGCGAGAGAGAATGCGAGGGAGACAGCGATTAAGACGGCGAGGGAGACGGCGAGAGAGAGAGCGAGAGAGAGAGCGAGGGAGACAGCGAGGTAGACAGCGAGAGAGACTTCGAGAGAGGCAGTGAGGGAGACAGCGAGGGAGACAGCGACAGAGACAGCAATAGAGACTGCGAGAGAGACTGCGAGGGACACAGCGAGAGAGACTGCAAGGGAGACAACGAGAGAGAATGCGAGAGAGATCGCGTGAGACAGCAAGGGAGACAGCGTGGGAGGCAGCGAGGGAGACAGCGAGAGAAACTGCGAGTAAGACTGCGAGAGAGACTGCGAGAGAGACTGCGAGAGAGACTGCGAGGGACACAGCGAGGAAGACAGCAAGAGAGACTGCGAGAGCGACTGCGAGAGCGACTGCTAGGGAGACAGCGAGGGAGGCAGTGAGGGAGACAGCGAGGGAGACAGCGAGAGAGACTGCGAGAGCGACTGCGAGAGCGACTGCTTGGGAGACAGCGAGGGAGGCAGCGAGGGAGGCAGCGAGGGAGGCAGCGAGGGAGACAGCGAGGGAGACAGCGAGGGAGACAGCGAGAGAAACTGCGAGAGAGATGGCGAGAGAGACGGCGAGAGAGACTGCGAGAGAGACAGTGAGGGAGAGAGCGAGAGAGACTGCGAGGTAGACAGCGAGAGAGACAGCGAGAGAGACTGCGAGAGAGACTGCGAGAGATACAGCGAGGGATAGAGCGAGTGAGACAGCGAGAGAGACTGCGAGAGTACATTGAGAGAGACAGCGAGAGAGACTGTGAGGGAGACAGCGAGGGAGACTGCGAGAGAGACTGCGAGGGAGACAGCGAGGGAGACAGCGAGGGAGACTGCGAGAGAGATGGCGAGAGAGACGGCGAGAGAGACTGCGAGAGAGACAGCGAGGGAGAGAGCGAGAGAGACTGCGAGGTAGTCAGCGAGAGAGACAGCGAGAGAGACAGTGAGAGAGACTGCGAAAGAGACTGCGAAAGAGACTGCGAGAGATACAGCGAGGGATAGAGCGAGTGAGACAGCGAGAGAGACTGCGAGAGTACATTGAGAGAGACAGCGAGAGAGACGACGAGGGAGACAGCGAGGGAGACAGCGACAGAGACAGCGACAGAGACAGCGACAGAGACAGCGACAGAGACAGCGACAGCGACAGAGACAGAGACAGCGACAGAGACAGCGAGGGAGACAGCGAGGGAGACAGTGAGAGAGACTGCTATGGAGATAGCGAGAGAGACAGCCGGGGATACAGAGAGAGTGACGGCGAGGGAGACGGCGAGGGAGACGGCGAGGGAGACGGCGAGGGAGAGAGCGAGGGAGACTGCGAGGGACACAGTGAGGGAGACAGCGAGAGAGACTGCGAGAGAGAGCGCATGAGACAGCGAGGGAGACAGCGAGGGAGAGAGCGAGAGACACAGCGAGGGAGACAGCGAGGGAGACAGCGAGGGAGACAGCGAGGGAGACTGCGAGAGAGACTGCGAGAGAGACTGCAAGAGAGACTGCAAGAGAATATGCAAGGGAGACAGCGAGAGAGACAGCGAGAGAGGCAGCGAGAGAGACAGCGAGAGAGACAGCGAGAGAGACAGCGAGGGAGAAAGCGATTGAGACAGCGAGAGAGCCAGCGAGAGAGACTGCGTGGGAGACAGCGAGGGAGACAGCGAGGGAGACAGCGAGGGAGACAGCGAGGGAGACAGCGAGGGAGACAGCGAGGGAGACAGCGCTGGAGACAGCGAGAGAGACTGCGAGAAGGACTGCGAGAAGGACTGTGAGAGAGACAGCGAGGGAGAAAGCGAGAGCGACTTCGAGAGAGACTGCGAGGGAGACAGCGAGAGAGACTGTGAGAGAGACTGTGAGAGAGACTGCGAGAGATACAGCGAGGGATAGAGCGAGTGAGACAGCGAGGGAGACAGCGAGAGTACATTGAGAGAGACAGCGAGAGAGACTGCGAGAGAGACGGCCAGGGAGACGGCCAGGGAGACAGCGACCGAGACAGCGACAGAGACAGCGACCGAGACAGCGACAGAGACAGCGACAGAGACAGCGACAGAGACAGCGACAGAGACAGCGAGGGAGACAGTGAGAGAGACTGCTATGGAGATAGCGAGAGAGACAGCCGGGGATACAGAGAGATTGAGTGCAGGGGAGACGGCGAGGGAGACGACGAGGGAGACAGCGAGAGAGACAGCGAGGGAGACAGCGAGGGAGACAGCGAGGGAGACAGCGAGGGAGACAGCGAGGGAGACTGCGAGAGAGACAGCGAGAGAGACAGCGAGGGACACAGCGAGGGACACAGCGAGGGACACAGCGAGGGAAACAGCGAGGGAGACAGCGAGGGGGACAGCGAGAGAGACTGCGAGAGAGAGCGCATGAGACAGCGAGGGAGACAGCGAGGGAGAGAGCGAGAGACACAGTGAGGGAGACAGCAAGAGAGATTGCAATAGAGACAGCAAGGGAGACAGCGAGAGAGACAGCGAGAGAGGCAGCGAGAGAGACAGCGAGAGAGACAGCGAGAGAGACAGCGAGAGAGACAGCGAGAGAGACAGCGAGGGAGAAAGCCATGGAGACAGCGAGAGAGACAGCGAGAGAGACTGCATGGGAGACAGCGAGGGAGACAGCGAGGGAGACAGCGAGGGAGACAGCGAGGGAGACAGCGAGGGAGACAGCGAGGGAGACAGCGCTGGAGACAGCGAGAGAGACTGCGAGAAGGACTGCGAGAAGGACTGCGAGAAGGACTGCGAGAAGGACTGCGAGAGAGACAGCGAGGGAGAAAGCGAGAGCGACTTCGAGAGAGACTGCGAGGGAGACAGCGAGAGAGACTGCGAGGGAGACTGCGAGGGAGACTGCGAGAGACACTGCGAGAGAGAATGCGAGGGAGACAGCGATTAAGACGGCGAGGGAGACGGCGAGAGAGAGAGCGAGAGAGAGAGCGAGGAAGACAGCGAGGTAGACAGCGAGAGAGACTTCGAGAGAGGCAGCGAGGGAGACAGCGAGGGAGACAGCGACAGAGACAGCAATAGAGACTGCGAGAGAGACTGCGAGGGACACAGCGAGAGAGACTGCAAGGGAGACAACGAGAGAGAATGCGAGAGAGATCGCGTGAGACAGCGAGGGAGACAGCGTGGGAGACAGCGAGGGAGACAGCGTGGGAGGCAGCGAGGGAGACAGCGAGAGAAACTGCGAGTAAGACTGCGAGAGAGACTGCGAGAGAGACTGCGAGGGACACAGCGAGGAAGACAGCGAGAGAGACTGCGAGAGCGACTGCTAGGGAGACAGCGAGGGAGGCAGTGAGGGAGACAGCGAGGGAGACAGCGAGAGAGACTGCGAGAGCGACTGCGAGAGCGACTGCGAGAGCGACTGCTTGGGAGACAGCGAGGGAGGCAGCGAGGGAGGCAGCGAGGGAGGCAGCGAGGGAGACAGCGAGGGAGACAGCGAGAGAGACTGCGAGGAAGACAGCGAGAGAGACTGCGAGAGAGACGGCGAGGTAGACGGTGAGGGAGACTGCGAGGGAGAGAGCGAGGGACGCAGTGAGGGAGACAGCGAGGGAGACAGCGAGGGAGACAGCGAGGGAGACAGCGAGGGAGACTGTGAGGGAGAAAGCGAGGGAGACAGCGAGAGAGACAGCGAGAGAGACAGCGAGGGAGACAGCGAGGGAGACTGCGAGGGAGACTGCGAGGGAGACTGCGAGGGAGACTGCGAGGGAGACTGCGAGGGAGACAGCGTGGGAGACAGTGAGGGAGACAGTGAGGGAGACAGCGAGGGAGACAGCGAGGGAGACAGCGAGAGAGACAGCGAGAGAGACAGCGAGAGAGACTGCGAGAAGGACTGCGAGAAGGACTGCGAGAGAGACAGCGAGGGAGAAAGTGAGAGCGACTGCGAGAGAGACTGCGAAGGAGACTGCGAGGGAGACAGCGAAAGAGACTGTGAGGGAAACAGCGAGGGAGACAGCGAAAGAGACTGCGAGGGAGACTGCGAGGGAGACTGCGAGAGAGACTGCGAGAGAGACAGCGAGAGAGACAGCGAGAGAGACAGCGAGAGAGACAGTGAGAGAGACAGCGAGAGAGACTGCAAAGGAGACTACGAGAGAGACTGCGAGGGAGACTGCGAGAGAGACAGCGAGAGAGACTGCGAGAGAGACTGCGAGAGAGACTGCGAGAGAGACTGCGAGAGAGACTGCGAGAGAGACTGCGAGGGAGAAAGCGAGGGAGAAAGCGTGAGAGACTGTGTGGGAGACTGCAAGGGAGACAGCGAGAGAGACTGTGAGGGAGACAGCGAGGGAGACAGCGAGGGAGACTGCGAGAGAGACTGCGAGAGAGACTGCGAGAGAGACTGCGAGAGAGACTGCGAGAGAGACTGCGAGGGAGACTGCGAGGGAGACTGCGAGGGAAACAGCGAGGGAGACAGCGAGGGAGACTGCGAGAGAGATGGCTGGAGAGATGGCGAGAGAGATGGAGAGAGAGACGGCGAGAGAGACTGCGAGAGAGACAGTGAGGGAGAGAGCGAGAGAGACTGCGAGGGAGACAGCGAGAGAGACAGCGAGAGAGACTGTGAGAGAGACTGCGAGAGAGACTGTGAGAGAGACTGCGAGAGAGACTGCGAGAGATACAGCGAGGGATAGAGCGAGTGAGACAGTGAGGGAGACAGCGAGAGTACATTGAGAGAGACAGCGAGAGAGACTGCGAGAGAGACTGCGAGGGAGACGGCGAGGGAGACAGCGACGGAGACAGCGACAGAGACAGCGACAGAGGCAGCGACAGAGACAGCGACAGAGACAGCGAGGGAGACAGTGAGAGAGACTGCTATGGAGATAGCGAGAGAGACAGCCGGGGATACAGAGAGAGTGACTGCAAGGGAGGCGGTGAGGGAGACGATGAGGGAGACAGCGAGGGAGACAGCGAGGGAGACTGCGAGGGACACAGTGAGGGAGACAGCGAGAGAGACAGCGAGAGGGACAGCGAGAGAGACAGCGAGAGAGATTGCGAGAGAGACTGCGAGAGAGACTGCGAGGGAGACAGCGAGGGAGACAGCGAGGGAGACAGCGAGGGAGACTGCGAGAGAGATGGCGAGAGAGATGGAGAGAGAGACGGCGAGAGAGACAGTGAGGGAGAGAGCGAGAGAGACTGCGAGGGAGACAGCGAGAGAGACAGTGAGAGAGACTGTGAGAGAGACTGTGAGAGAGACTGCGAGAGATACAGCGTGGGATAGAGCGAGTGAGACAGCGAGGGAGACAGCGAGAGTACATTGAGAGAGACAGCGAGGGAGACAGCGACAGAGACAGCGACAGAGACAGCGACAGAGACAGCGACAGAGACAGAGACAGTGAGAGAGACTGCTATGGAGATAGCGAGAGAGACAGCCGGGGATACAGAGAGAGTGACTGCAAGGGAGACGGCGAGGGAGACGACGAGGGAGACAGCGAGGGAGACAGCGAGGGAGACAGCGAGGGAGACAGCGAGGGAGACAGCGAGGGAGACTGCGAGAGAGACAGCGAGGGACACAGCGAGGGAGACAGCGAGGGAGACAGCGAGGGAGACAGCGAGGGACACAGCGAGGGAGACAGCGAGGGAGACAGCGAGGGAGACAGCGAGAGAGACTGCGAGAGAGAGCGCATGAGACAGCGAGGGAGACAGCGAGGGAGAGAGCGAGAGACACAGTGAGGGAGACAGCGAGAGAGACTGCAAGAGAGACTGCAAGGGAGACAGCGAGAGAGACAGCGAGAGAGACAGCGAGAGAGACAGCGAGAGAGACAGCGAGAGAGACGTCGAGAGAGACAGCGAGGGAGAAAGCCATGGAGACAGCGAGAGAGACAGCGAGAGAGACTGCGTGGGAGACAGCGAGGGAGACAGCGAGGGAGACAGCGAGGGAGACAGCGAGGGAGACAGCGAGGGAGACAGCGCTGGAGACAGCGAGAGAGACTGCGAGAAGGACTGCGAGAAGGACTGCGAGAGAGACAGCGAGGGAGAAAGCGAGAGCGACTTCGAGAGAGACTGCGAGGGAGACAGCGAGAGAGACTGTGAGGGAGACAGCGAGAGAGACTGCGAGGGAGACAGCGAGAGACACTGCGAGAGAGAATGCGAGGGAGACTGCGATTAAGACGGCGAGGGAGACGGCGAGAGAGAGAGCGAGAGAGAGAGCGAGGGAGACAGCGAGGTAGACAGCGAGAGAGACTTCGAGAGAGACTGCGAGGGAGGCAGCGAGGGAGACAGCGACAGAGACAGCAATAGAGACTGCGAGAGAGACTGCGAGGGACACAGCGAGAGAGACTGCAAGGGAGACAACGAGAGAGAATGCGAGAGAGATCGCGTGAGACAGCGAGGGAGACAGCGTGGGAGGCAGCGAGGGAGACAGCGAGAGAAACTGCGAGTAAGACTGCGAGAGAGACTGCGAGAGAGACTGCGAGAGAGACTGCGAGGGACACAGCGAGGAAGACAGCGAGAGAGACTGCGAGAGCGACTGCTAGGGAGACAGCGAGGGAGACAGCGAGGGAGGCAGTGAGGGAGACAGCGAGGGAGACTGCGAGAGCGACTGCTTGGGATACAGCGAGGGAGGCAGCGAGGGAGACAGCGAGAGAAACTGCGAGGAAGACAGCGAGAGAGACTGCGAGAGAGACGGCGAGGGAGAGAGCGAGGGAGAGAGCGAGGGAGACAGCGAGGGAGACAGCGAGGGAGACAGCGAGGGAGACAGCGAGGGAGACAGCGAGGGAGACAGCGAGAGAGACGGCGAGGGAGACAGCGAGAGAGACAGCGAGGGAGACAGCGAGGGAGAAAGCGAGGGAGACAGCGAGAGAGACTGCGAGGGAGACTGCGAGGGAGACTGCGAGGGAGACTGCGAGGGAGACTGCGAGGGAGACAGCGTGGGAGACAGCGAGGGAGACAGCGAGGGAGACAGCGAGGGAGACAGCGAGGGAGACAACGAGGGAGACAGCGAGAGAGACAGCGAGAGAGACAGCGATAGAGACTGCGAGAGAGACTGCGAGAAGGACTGCGAGAGAGACAGTGAGGGAGAAAGTGAGAGCGACTGCGAGGGAGACTGCGAGGGAGACAGCGAAAGAGACTGTGAGGGAAACAGCGAGGGAGACAGCGAAAGAGACTGCGAGGGAGACTGCGAGGGAGACTGCGAGAGAGAATGCGAGAGAGAATGCGAGAGAGACAGCGAGAGAGACAGCGAGAGAGACAGCGAGAGAGACAGCGAGACAGACAGCGAGAGAGACAGCGAGAGAGACTGCAAAGGAGACTACGAGAGAGATTGCGAGGGAGACTGCGAGGCAGACTGCGAGGGAGACTGCGAGAGAGACAGCGAGAGAGACAGCGACAGAGACAGCGACAGAGACAGCGACAGAGACAGCGACAGAGACAGCGACAGAGACAGTGAGAGAGAATGCTATGGAGATAGCGCGTGAGACAGCGAGCGAGAGAGCGAGACACACAGCGAGAGAGACTGCGAGAGAGACTGCAAGGGAGACAGCGAGAGAGACAGCGAGAGAGGCAGCGAGAGAGACAGCGAGAGAGACAGCGAGAGAGACAGCGAGAGAGAAAGCGATGGAGACAGCGAGAGAGACAGCGAGAGAGACAGCGAGAGGGACTGCGTGGGAGACAGCGAGGGAGACAGCGAGGGAGACAGCGAGGGAGACAGCGAGAGAGACAGCGAGAGAGACAGCGAGAGAGACAGCGAGAGAGACTGCGAGGGAGACTGCGAGGGAGACTGCGAGGGAGACTGCGAGGGAGACTGCGAGGGAGACAGCGAGGGAGAAAGCGAGGGAGACAGCGAGAGAGACAGCGAGGGAGACTGCGAGGGAGACAGCGTGGGAGACAGCGTGGGAGACAGCGTGGGAGACAGCGTGGGAGACAGCGAGGGAGACAGCGAGGGAGACAGCGAGAGAGACAGCGAGAGAGACAGCGAGAGAGACAGCGAGAAGGACTGCGAGAAGGACTGCGAGAAGGACTGCGAGAAGGACTGCGAGAAGGACTGCGAGAGAGACAGCGAGGGAGAAAGTGAGAGCGACAGCGAGAGAGACTGCGAGGGAGACTGCGAGGGAGACAGCGAAAGAGACTGTGAGGGAAACAGCGAGGGAGACAGCGAAAGAGACTGCGAGGGAAACTGCGAGGCAGACTGCGAGGGAGACTGCGAGAGAGACAGCGAGAGAGACAGCGAGAGAGACAGCGAGAGAGACAGCGAGAGAGACAGCGAGAGAGACTGCAAAGGAGACTGCGAGAGAGACTGCGAGGGAGACTGCGAGTGGGACTGCGAGAGGGACAGCGAGAGAGACTGCGAGAGAGACTGCGAGAGAGACTGAGAGAGACTGCGAGAGAGACGGCGATGGAGAAAGCGAGGGAGACAGCGAGGGAGACAGCGAGGGAGACAGCGAGGGACACAGCGAGGGAGACAGCGAGGGAGACAGCGAGAGAGACTGCGAGAGAGACTGCGAGAGAGACAGCGAGAGAGACAGCGAGAGAGACAGCGAGAGAGACAGCGAGAGAGACAGCGAGGGAGAAAGCGATGGAGACAGCGAGAGAGACAGCGAGAGAGACTGCGTGGGAGACAGCGAGGGAGACAGCGAGGGAGACAGCGCTGGAGACAGCGAGAGAGACTGCGAGAAGGACTGCGAGAGAGACAGCGAGGGAGAAAGCGAGAGCGACTTCGAGAGAGACTGCGAGGCAGACAGCGAGAGAGACTGTGAGGGAAACAGCGAGGGAGACAGCGAGAGAGACTGCGAGGGAGACTGCGAGGGAGACTGCGAGGGAGACTGCGAGGGAGACTGCGAGAGTGACTGCGAGAGAGACTGCGAGGGAGACTGCGAGGGAGCCTGCGAGAGAGACTGCGAGAGAGACTGCGAGAGATACAGCGAGGGATAGAGAGAGTGAGACAGCGAGGGAGACAGCGAGAGTACATTGAGAGATACAGCGAGAGAGACAGCGAGAGAGACAGCGAGAGAGACAGCGAGAGAGACTGCGAGAGAGACGGCCAGGGAGACGGCCAGGGAGACGGCGAGGGAGACAGCGAGGGAGACAGCGAGGGAGACAGCGAGGGAGACAGCGAGGGAGACAGCGAGGGAGGCAGCGAGGGAGGCAGCGACGGAGACAGCGACAGAGACAGCGACAGAGACAGCGACAGAGACAGCGACAGAGACAGTGACAGAGACAGTGAGAGAGAATGCTATGGAGATAGCGCGTGAGACAGCGAGCGAGAGAGCGAGAAACACAGCGAGAGAGACTGCGAGAGAGACTGCAAGGGAGACAGCGAGAGAGGCAGCGAGAGAGACAGCGAGAGAGACAGCGAGAGAGACAGCGAGAGAGACAGCGAGGGAGAAAGCGATGGAGACAGCGAGAGAGACAGCGAGAGAGACAGCGAGAGAGAATGCGTGGGAGAATGCGAGGGAGACAGCGAGGGAGACAGCGAGGGAGACAGCGAGGGAGACAGCGAGGGAGACAGCGAGGGAGAAAGCGAGGGAGACAGCGAGGGAGACAGCGAGGGAGACAGCGAGGGAGACAGCGCTGGAGACAGCGAGAGAGACAGCGAGAGAGACTGCGAGAGAGACTGCGAGAGAGACTGCGAGAGAGACTGCAAGAGAGACTGCGAGGGAGACAGCAAGGGAGACAGCGAGAGAGACAGCGAGGGAGAAAGCGAGGGAGACAGCGAGAGAGACAGCGAGAGAGACAGCGAGAGAGACTGCGAGGGAGACTGCGAGGGAGACTGCGAGGGAGACTGCGAGGGAGACAGCGTGGGAGACAGCGAGGGAGACAGCGAGGGAGACAGCGAGGGAGACAGCGAGAGAGACAGCGAGGGCGACAGCGAGGGAGACAGCGAGGGAGACAGCGAGAGAGACAGCGAGAGAGACAGCGAGAAGGACTGCGAGAAGGACTGCGAGAAGGACTGCGAGAAGGACTGCGAGAGAGACAGCGAGGGAGAAAGTGAGAGCGACTGCGAGAGAGACTGCGAGGGAGACTGCGAGGGAGACAGCGAAAGAGACTGTGAGGGAAACAGCGAGGGAGACAGCGAAAGAGACTGCGAGGGAAACTGCGAGGCAGACTGCGAGGGAGACTGCGAGAGAGACAGCGAGAGAGACAGCGAGAGAGACAGCGAGAGAGACAGCGAGAGAGACAGCGAGAGAGACTGCAAAGGAGACTGCGAGAGAGACTGCGAGAGAGACTGCGAGAGAGACTGCGAGAGAGACAGCGAGAGAGACAGCGAGAGAGACAGCGAGAGAGACAGCGAGAGAGACAGTGAGAGAGACAGCGAGAGAGACTGCAAAGGAGACTGCGAGAGAGACTGCGAGAGGGACAGCGAGAGAGACTGCGAGAGAGACTGCGAGAGAGACTGCGAGAGAGACGGCGAGGGAGAAAGCGAGGGAGAAAGCGAGGGAGAAAGCGTGAGAGACTGTGTGGGAGACTGCAAGGGAGACAGCGAGAGAGACAGCGAGAGAGACTGTGAGGGAGACAGTGAGAGAGACTGCTAGAGAGACTGCGAGAGGGATAGTGAGGGAGACTGCGAGGGAGACAGCGAGGGAGACAGCGAGGGAGACAGCGAGGGAAACAGCGAGGGAGACAGCGAGTGAGACAGCGAGAGAGAGAGCGAGAGAGAGAGCGAGGGAAACAGCGAGGGAGACTGCGAGGGAGACAGCGAGGGAGACTGCGAGAGAGACTGCGAGAGAGACTGCGAGAGAGACTGCGAGGGAGAGAGCGAGGGAGAAAGCGAGGGAGAAAGCGAGGGAGAAAGCGAGAGAGACTGCGAGGGAGACAGCGATAGAAACTGCGAGGGAGTCAGCGAGAGAGACAGCGAGAGAGACTGCGAGAGAGACTGCGAGAGAGACTGCGAGAGAGACTGCGAGAGAGACTGCGAGAGAGACCTCGAGGGAGACAGCGAGGGAGACAGCGAGGGAGACAGCGAGGGAGACAGCGAGGGAAACAGCGAGGGAGACTGCGAGGGAGACTGCGAGGGACACAGTGAGGGAGACAGCGAGAGAGACTGCGAGAGAGAGCGTGTGAGACGGCGAGGGAGACAGCGAGGGAGAGAGCGAGAGACACAGCGAGGGAGACAGCGAGGGAGACAGCGAGAGAGACTGCAAGAGAGACTGCAAGGGAGACAGCGAGAGAGACAGCGAGAGAGGCAGCGAGAGAGACAGCGAGAGAGACAGCGAGAGAGACAGCGAGAGAGACAGCGAGAGAGAAAGCGATGGAGACAGCGAGAGAGACAGCGAGAGAGACAGCGAGAGAGACTGCGTGGGAGACAGCGAGGGAGACAGCGAGGGAGACAGCGAGGGAGACAGCGAGGGAGACAGCGAGAGAGACTGCGAGAAGGACTGCGAGAGAGACAGCAAGGGAGAAAGCGAGAGCGACTTCGAGAGAGACTGCGAGGGAGACAGCAAGGGAGACAGCGAGAGAGACAGCGAGGGAGAAAGCGAGGGAGACAGCGAGAGAGACAGCGAGAGAGACAGCGAGAGAGACTGCGAGGGAGACTGCGAGGGAGACTGCGAGGGAGACTGCGAGGGAGACAGCGTGGGAGACAGCGAGGGAGACAGCGAGGGAGACAGCGAGGGAGACAGCGAGAGAGACAGCGAGGGCGACAGCGAGGGAGACAGCGAGGGAGACAGCGAGAGAGACAGCGAGAGAGACAGCGAGAAGGACTGCGAGAAGGACTGCGAGAAGGACTGCGAGAAGGACTGCGAGAAGGACTGCGAGAGAGACAGCGAGGAAGAAAGTGAGAGCGACTGCGAGAGAGACTGCGAGGGAGTCTGCGAGGGAGACAGCGAAAGAGACTGTGAGGGAAACTGCGAGGGAGACTGCGAGGGAGACTGCGAGAGAGACAGCGAGAGAGACAGCGAGAGAGACAGCGAGAGAGACAGCGAGAGAGACAGCGAGAGAGACTGCAAAGGAGACTGCGAGAGAGACTGCGAGAGAGACTGCGAGAGAGACAGCGAGAGAGACAGCGAGAGAGACAGCGAGAGAGACAGCGAGAGAGACAGTGAGAGAGACAGCGAGAGAGACTGCAAAGGAGACTGCGAGAGAGACTGCGAGAGGGACAGCGAGAGAGACTGCGAGAGAGACTGCGAGAGAGACTGCGAGAGAGACGGCGAGGGAGAAAGCGAGGGAGAAAGCGAGGGAGAAAGCGTGAGAGACTGTGTGGGAGACTGCAAGGGAGACAGCGAGAGAGACAGCGAGAGAGACTGTGAGGGAGACAGTGAGAGAGACTGCTAGAGAGACTGCGAGAGGGATAGTGAGGGAGACTGCGAGGGAGACAGCGAGGGAGACAGCGAGGGAGACAGCGAGGGAGACTGCGAGGGAGACAGCGAGGGAGACTGCGAGAGAGACTGCGAGAGAGACTGCGAGAGAGACTGCGAGGGAGAGAGCGAGGGAGAAAGCGAGGGAGAAAGCGAGGGAGAAAGCGAGAGAGACTGCGAGGGAGACAGCGATAGAAACTGCGAGGGAGTCAGCGAGAGAGACAGCGAGAGAGACTGCGAGAGAGACTGCGAGAGAGACTGCGAGAGAGACTGCGAGAGAGACAGCGAGGGAGACAGCGAGGGAGACAGCGAGGGAGACAGCGAGGGAGACAGCGAGGGAAACAGCGAGGGAGACTGCGAGGGAGACTGCGAGGGACACAGTGAGGGAGACAGCGAGAGAGACTGCGAGAGAGAGCGTGTGAGACGGCGAGGGAGACAGCGAGGGAGAGAGCGAGAGACACAGCGAGGGAGACAGCGAGGGAGACAGCGAGAGAGACTGCAAGAGAGACTGCAAGGGAGACAGCGAGAGAGAAAGCGAGAGAGGCAGCGAGAGAGACAGCGAGAGAGACAGCGAGAGAGACAGCTAGAGAGACAGCGAGAGAGACAGCGAGGGAGAAAGCGATGGAGACAGCGAGAGAGACAGCGAGAGAGACAGCGAGAGAGACTGCGTGGGAGACAGCGAGGGAGACAGCGATAGAGACAGTGAGAGAGACTGCTATGGAGATAGCGAGAGAGACAGCCGGGGATACAGAGAGAGTGACTGCAAGGGAGACGGCGAGGGAGACGGCGAGGGAGACGGCGAGGGAGACGGCGAGGGAGACGGCGAGGGAGACGGCGAGGGACATAGTGAGGGAGACAGCGAGAGAGACTGCCAGAGAGAGCGCGTGAGACAGCGAGGGAGAGAGCGAGACACGCAGCGAGGGAGACAGCGAGAGAGACTGCAAGAGAGACAGCGAGAGAGACAGCGAGAGAGACAGCGAGAGAGACAGCGAGAGAGACAGCGAGAGAGACAGCGAGGGAGAAAGCGATGGAGACAGCGAGAGAGACAGCGAGAGAGACTGCGTGGGAGACAGCGAGGGAGACAGCGAGGGAGACAGCGAGGGAGACAGCGAGGGAGACAGCGAGGGAGACTGCGAGGGAGACAGCGAGGGAGACAGCGAGAGAGACTGCGAGAGGGACAGCGAGAGAGACTGCGAGAGAGACTGCGAGAGAGACTGCGAGAGAGACTGCGAGAGAGACTGCGAGGGAGAAAGCGAGGGAGAAAGCGAGGGAGAAAGCGTGAGATACTGTGTGGGAGACTGCAAGGGAGACAGCGAGGGTGACAGCGAGAGAGAGAGCGAGGTAGACAGCGAGGGAAACAGCGAGGGAGACTGCGAGGGAGACAGCGAGGGAGACTGCGAGAGAGACTGCGAGGGAGAGAGCGAGGGAGAAAGCGAGAGAGACTGCGAGGGAGACAGCGATAGAAACTGCGAGGGAGTCAGCGAGAGAGACAGCGAGAGAGACAGCGAGAGAGACTGCGAGAGAGACTGCGAGAGAGACTGCGAGAGAGACTGCGAGAGAGACCTCGAGGGAGACAGCGAGGGAGACAGCGAGAGAGACTGTGAGGGAGACAGCGAGGGAGACAGTGAGAGAGACAGCGAGAGACACTGTGAGGGAGACAGCGAGAGAGACTGCGAGGGAGGAAGCGAGAGAAACTGCGAGAGAGACTGCTATGGAGATAGCGAGAGAGACAGCGAGGGATACAGCGAGAGACACTGCGAGAGAGAATGCGAGGGAGACAGCGATTAAGACGGCGAGGGAGACGGCGAGGGAGAGAGCGAGAGAGAGAGCGAGGGAGACAGCGAGGTAGACAGCGAGAGAGACTTCGAGAGAGACTGCGAGGGAGGCAGCGAGAGAGACAGCGAGGGAGACAGCGAGGTAGACAGCGAGAGAGACTTCGAGAGAGACTGCGAGGGAGGCAGCGAGGGAGACAGTGAGGGAGACAGCGAGGGAGACAGCGAGGGAGACAGCGAGGGAGACAGCGACAGAGGCAGCAATAGAGACTGCGAGAGAGACTGCGAGGGACACAGCGAGAGAGACTGCAAGGGAGACAACGAGAGAGAATGCGAGAGAGATCGCGTGAGACAGCGAGGGAGACAGCGTGGGAGGCAGCGAGGGAGACAGCGAGAGAAACTGAGAGGAAGACTGCGAGAGAGACTGCGAGAGAGACTGCGAGAGAGACTGCGAGAGAGACTGCGAGGGACACAGCGAGGAAGACAGCGAGAGAGACTGCGAGAGAGACAGCGAGGGAGACAGCGAGGGAGACAGCGAGGGAGACTGCGAGGGAGAGAGCGAGGGGGAGAGCGAGGGGGAGAGCGAGGGGGAGAGCGAGGGAGACAGCGAGGGAGACAGTGAGGGAGACAGCGAGGGAGACAGCGAGAGAGACTGCGAGGGAGACTGCGAGGGAGACTGCGAGGGAGACTGCGAGGGAGACTGCGAGGGAGACAGCGTGGAAGACAGCGAGGCAGACAGCGAGGGAGACAGCGAGGGAGACAGCGAGGGAGACAGCAACAGAGACTGCGAGAAGGACTGCAAGAGAGACAGCGAGGGAGAAAGTGAGAGCGACTGCGTGAGAGACTGCGAGGGAGACAGCGAGGGAGACAGCGAGGGAGACTGTGAGGGAAACAGCGAGGGAGACAGCGAGAGAGACTGCGAGGGAGACTGCGAGGGAGACTGCGAGGGAGACTGCGAGGGAGACTGTGAGGGAGACTGCGAGAGAGACAGCGAGAGAGACTGCAAAGGAGACTGCGAGAGAGACTGCGAGGGAGACAGCGAGAGAGACTGCGAGAGAGACTGCGAGAGGGACAGCGAGAGAGACTGCGAGAGAGACTGCGAGAGAGACTGCGATAGAGACTGCGAGGGAGAAAGCGAGGGAGAAAGCGACAGAGACTGTGTGGGAGACTGCAATGGAGACAGCGAGAGAGACTGTGAGGGAGACTGCGAGGGAGACTGCGAGGGAGACTGCGAGAGAGAATGCGAGAGAGACTGCGAGGGAGACTGCGAGGGAGACTGCGAGAGAGACGGCGAGAGAGACAGCGAGAGAGATGGTGAGAGAGATGGAGAGAGAGACGACGAGAGAGACTGCGAGAGAGAGAGTGAGAGAGACTGAGAGGGAGACAGCGAGAGAGACTGCGAGAGAGACTGCGAGAGAGACTGCGAGAGAGACTGCGAGAGATAGAGCGAGGGATAGAGCGAGGGATAGAGCGAGGGAGACAGCGAGGGAGACAGCGAGAGTACATTGAGAGAGACAGCGAGAGAGACTGCGAGAGAGACTGCGAGAGAGACTGCGAGAGAGACTGCGAGGGAGACTGCGAGAGAGACTGCGAGAGGGACAGCGAGAGAGACTGCGAGAGAGACTGCGAAAGACTGCGAGAGAGACTGCGAGAGAGACTGCGAGGGAGACTGCGAGGGAGACTGCGAGGGAGACTGCGAGGGAGACTGCGAGAGAGACTGCGAGAGAGACTGCGAGAGAGACTGCGAGAGAGACTGCGAGGGAGACTGCGAGCGAGACTGCGAGAGAGACGGCGAGAGAGACGGCGAGAGAGATGGAGAGAGAGATGGAGAGAGAGACGACGAGAGAGACTGCGAGAGAGAGAGTGAGAGAGACTGAGAGGGAGACAGCGAGAGAGACAGCGAGAGAGACTGCGAGTGAGACTGCGAGTGATACAGCGAGGGATAGAGCGAGGGAGACAGCGAGGGAGACAGCGAGGGAGACAGCGAGGGAGACAGCGAGGGAGACAGCGAGAGTACATTGAGAGAGACAGCGAGAGAGACAGCGAGAGAGACAGCGAGAGAGACTGCGAGGGAGACTGCGAGGGAGACTACGAGGGAGACGACGAGGGAGACGACGAGGGAGACGACGAGGGAGACGGCGAGGGAGACAGCGAGGGAGACAGAGAGGGAGACAGAGAGGGAGACAGAGAGGGAGACAGAGAGGGAGACAGCGACGGAGACAGCGACAGAGACGGAGACAGCGAGGGAGACAGCGAGGGAGACAGCGAGGGAGACAGCGAGGGAGACAGCGAGGGAGACTGCGAGGGAGACAGCGAGGGAGACAGCGAGAGAGACTGCGAGAGGGACAGCGAGAGAGACTGCGAGAGAGACTGCGAGAGAGACTGCGAGAGAGACTGCGAGAGAGACTGCGAGGGAGAAAGCGAGGGAGAAAGCGAGGGAGAAAGCGTGAGATACTGTGTGGGAGACTGCAAGGGAGACAGCGAGGGTGACAGCGAGAGAGAGAGCGAGGTAGACAGCGAGGGAAACAGCGAGGGAGACTGCGAGGGAGACAGCGAGGGAGACTGCGAGAGAGACTGCGAGGGAGAGAGCGAGGGAGAAAGCGAGAGAGACTGCGAGGGAGACAGCGATAGAAACTGCGAGGGAGTCAGCGAGAGAGACAGCGAGAGAGACAGCGAGAGAGACTGCGAGAGAGACTGCGAGAGAGACTGCGAGAGAGACTGCGAGAGAGACCTCGAGGGAGACAGCGAGGGAGACAGCGAGAGAGACTGTGAGGGAGACAGCGAGGGAGACAGTGAGAGAGACAGCGAGAGACACTGTGAGGGAGACAGCGAGAGAGACTGCGAGGGAGGAAGCGAGAGAAACTGCGAGAGAGACTGCTATGGAGATAGCGAGAGAGACAGCGAGGGATACAGCGAGAGACACTGCGAGAGAGAATGCGAGGGAGACAGCGATTAAGACGGCGAGGGAGACGGCGAGGGAGAGAGCGAGAGAGAGAGCGAGGGAGACAGCGAGGTAGACAGCGAGAGAGACTTCGAGAGAGACTGCGAGGGAGGCAGCGAGAGAGACAGCGAGGGAGACAGCGAGGTAGACAGCGAGAGAGACTTCGAGAGAGACTGCGAGGGAGGCAGCGAGGGAGACAGCGAGGGAGACAGCGAGGGAGACAGCGAGGGAGACAGCGAGGGAGACAGCGACAGAGGCAGCAATAGAGACTGCGAGAGAGACTGCGAGGGACACAGCGAGAGAGACTGCAAGGGAGACAACGAGAGAGAATGCGAGAGAGATCGCGTGAGACAGCGAGGGAGACAGCGTGGGAGGCAGCGAGGGAGACAGCGAGAGAAACTGAGAGGAAGTCTGCGAGAGAGACTGCGAGAGAGACTGCGAGAGAGACTGCGAGGGACACAGCGAGGAAGACAGCGAGAGAGACTGCGAGAGAGACAGCGAGGGAGACAGCGAGGGAGACAGCGAGGGAGACAGCGAGGGAGACTGCGAGGGAGAGAGCGAGGGGGAGAGCGAGGGGGAGAGCGAGGGGGAGAGCGAGGGAGACAGCGAGGGAGACAGTGAGGGAGACAGCGAGGGAGACAGCGAGAGAGACTGCGAGGGAGACTGCGAGGGAGACTGCGAGGGAGACTGCGAGGGAGACAGCGTGGAAGACAGCGAGGCAGACAGCGAGGGAGACAGCGAGGGAGACAGCGAGGGAGACAGCAACAGAGACTGCGAGAAGGACTGCAAGAGAGACAGCGAGGGAGAAAGTGAGAGCGACTGCGTGAGAGACTGCGAGGGAGACAGCGAGGGAGACAGCGAGGGAGACTGTGAGGGAAACAGCGAGGGAGACAGCGAGAGAGACTGCGAGGGAGACTGCGAGGGAGACTGCGAGGGAGACTGCGAGGGAGACTGCGAGGGAGACTGTGAGGGAGACTGCGAGAGAGACAGCGAGAGAGACTGCAAAGGAGACTGCGAGAGAGACTGCGAGGGAGACAGCGAGAGAGACTGCGAGAGAGACTGCGAGAGGGACAGCGAGAGAGACTGCGAGAGAGACTGCGAGAGAGACTGCGATAGAGACTGCGAGGGAGAAAGCGAGGGAGAAAGCGACAGAGACTGTGTGGGAGACTGCAATGGAGACAGCGAGAGAGACTGTGAGGGAGACTGCGAGGGAGACTGCGAGGGAGACTGCGAGAGAGAATGCGAGAGAGACTGCGAGGGAGACTGCGAGGGAGACTGCGAGAGAGACGGCGAGAGAGACAGCGAGAGAGATGGTGAGAGAGATGGAGAGAGAGACGACGAGAGAGACTGCGAGAGAGAGAGTGAGAGAGACTGAGAGGGAGACAGCGAGAGAGACTGCGAGAGAGACTGCGAGAGAGACTGCGAGAGAGACTGCGAGAGATAGAGCGAGGGATAGAGCGAGGGATAGAGCGAGGGAGACAGCGAGGGAGACAGCGAGAGTACATTGAGAGAGACAGCGAGAGAGACTGCGAGAGAGACTGCGAGAGAGACTGCGAGAGAGACTGCGAGGGAGACTGCGAGAGAGACTGCGAGAGGGACAGCGAGAGAGACTGCGAGAGAGACTGCGAGAGACTGCGAGAGAGACTGCGAGAGAGACTGCGAGGGAGACTGCGAGGGAGACTGCGAGGGAGACTGCGAGGGAGACTGCGAGAGAGACTGCGAGAGAGACTGCGAGAGAGACTGCGAGAGAGACTGCGAGGGAGACTGCGAGCGAGACTGCGAGAGAGACGGCGAGAGAGACGGCGAGAGAGACGGCGAGAGAGATGGAGAGAGAGATGGAGAGAGAGACGACGAGAGAGACTGCGAGAGAGAGAGTGAGAGAGACTGAGAGGGAGACAGCGAGAGAGACAGCGAGAGAGACTGCGAGTGAGACTGCGAGTGATACAGCGAGGGATAGAGCGAGGGAGACAGCGAGGGAGACAGCGAGGGAGACAGCGAGGGAGACAGCGAGGGAGACAGCGAGGGAGACAGCGAGAGTACATTGAGAGAGACAGCGAGAGAGACAGCGAGAGAGACAGCGAGAGAGACTGCGAGGGAGACTGCGAGGGAGACTACGAGGGAGACGACGAGGGAGACGACGAGGGAGACGACGAGGGAGACGGCGAGGGAGACAGCGAGGGAGACAGAGAGGGAGACAGAGAGGGAGACAGAGAGGGAGACAGAGAGGGAGACAGCGACGGAGACAGCGACAGAGACGGAGACAGCGAGGGAGACAGCGAGGGAGACAGCGAGGGAGACAGCGAGGGAGACAGCGAGGGAGACTGCTATGGAGATAGCGAGAGAGACAGCGGGGGATACAGAGAGAGTGACTGCGAGGGAGACGGCGAGGGAGACGGCGAGGGAGACAGCGAGGGAGACAGCGAGGGAGACAGCGAGGGAGACAGCGAGGGAGACTGCGAGGGAGACTGCGATGGAGACTGCGAGAGAGACTGCGAGGGAGACTGCGAGGGAGACTGCGAGGGAGACTGCGAGGGAGACTGCGAGGGAGACAGCGAGGGAAACTGCGAGAGAGACAGCGAGGGAAACTGCGAGAGAGACAGCGAGTGACACAGCGAGGGAGACAGCGAGGGAGACAGCGAGGGAGACAGCGAGGGAGACTGCGAGGGAGACTGCGAGGGAGACAGCGAGGGAGACAGCGAGAGAGACAGCGAGAGAGACTGCGAGAGAGACTGCGAGAGAGACTGCGAGAGAGACAGCGAGGGAGACAGCGAGGGAGATAGCGAGGGAGACAGCGAGGGAGACAGCGAGGGAGACAGCGAGAGAGACAGCGAGAGAGACAGCGAGAGAGACAGCGAGAGAGACTGCGAGAGAGACTGCGAGAGAGACTGCGAGAGAGACAGCGAGGGAGACAGCGAGGGAGACAGCGAGGGAGACAGCGAGAGAGACAGCGAGAGAGACAGCGAGAGAGACAGCGAGAGAGACAGCGAAAGAGACTGCGAGAAGGACTGCGAGAAGGACTGCGAGAGAGACAGCGAGGGAGAAAGTGAGAGCGACTGCGAGAGAGACTGCGAGGGAGACTGCGAGGGAGACAGCGAAAGAGACTGTGAGGGAGACAGCGAAAGAGACTGCGAGGGAAACTGCGAGGCAGACTGCGAGGGAGAAAGCGAGAGAGACTGCGAGGGAGACAGCGATAGAAACTGCGAGGGAGTCAGCGAGAGAGACAGCGAGAGAGACTGCGAGAGGGACAGCGAGAGAGACTGCGAGAGAGACTGCGAGAGAGTCTGCGAGAGAGACTGCGAGAGAGACTGCGAGAGAGACTGCGAGAGAGACTGCGAGGGAGAAAGCGAGGGAGAAAGCGAGGGAGAAAGCGTGAGAGACTGTGTGGGAGACTGCAAGGGAGACAGCGAGGGTGACAGCGAGAGAGAGAGCGAGGTAGACAGCGAGGGAAACATCGAGGGAGACTGCGAGGGAGACAGCGAGGGAGACTGCGAGAGAGACTGCGAGGGAGAGAGCGAGGGAGAAAGCGAGAGAGACTGCGAGGGAGACAGCGATAGAAACTGCGAGGGAGTCAGCGAGAGAGACAGCGAGAGAGACTGCGAGAGAGACTGCGAGAGAGACTGCGAGAGAGACTGCGAGAGAGACTGCGAGAGAGACCTCGAGGGAGACAGCGAGGGAGACAGCGAGGGAGACAGCGAGAGAGACAGCGAGAGAGACTGTGAGGGAGACAGCGAGGGAGACAGTGAGAGAGACAGCGAGGGAGACAGTGAGAGAGACAGCGAGAGACACTGTGAGGGAGACAGCGAGAGAGACTGCGAGGGAGGAAGCGAGAGAAACTGCGAGAGAGACTGCTATGGAGATAGCGAGAGAGACAGCGAGGGATACAGCGAGAGACACTGCGAGAGAGAATGCGAGGGAGACAGCGATTAAGACGGCGAGGGAGACGGCGAGGGAGAGAGCGAGAGAGAGAGCGAGGGAGACAGCGAGGTAGACAGCGAGAGAGACTTCGAGAGAGACTGCGAGGGAGGCAGCGAGAGAGACAGCGAGGGAGACAGCGACGTAGACAGCGAGAGAGACTTCGAGAGAGACTGCGAGGGAGGCAGCGAGGGAGGCAGCGAGGGAGGCAGCGAGGGAGACAGCGAGGGAAACAGCGAGGGAGACTGCGAGGGAGACAGCGAGGGAGACTGCGAGAGAGACTGCGAGGGAGAGAGCGAGGGAGAAAGCGAGAGAGACTGCGAGGGAGACAGCGATAGAAACTGCGAGGGAGTCAGCGAGAGAGACAGCGAGAGAGACAGCGAGAGAGACTGCGAGAGAGACTGCGAGAGAGACTGCGAGAGAGACTGCGAGAGAGACCTCGAGGGAGACAGCGAGGGAGACAGCGAGAGAGACTGTGAGGGAGACAGCGAGGGAGACAGTGAGAGAGACAGCGAGAGACACTGTGAGGGAGACAGCGAGAGAGACTGCGAGGGAGGAAGCGAGAGAAACTGCGAGAGAGACTGCTATGGAGATAGCGAGAGAGACAGCGAGGGATACAGCGAGAGACACTGCGAGAGAGAATGCGAGGGAGACAGCGATTAAGACGGCGAGGGAGACGGCGAGGGAGAGAGCGAGAGAGAGAGCGAGGGAGACAGCGAGGTAGACAGCGAGAGAGACTTCGAGAGAGACTGCGAGGGAGGCAGCGAGAGAGACAGCGAGGGAGACAGCGAGGTAGACAGCGAGAGAGACTTCGAGAGAGACTGCGAGGGAGGCAGCGAGGGAGACAGCGAGGGAGACAGCGAGGGAGACAGCGAGGGAGACAGCGAGGGAGACAGCGACAGAGGCAGCAATAGAGACTGCGAGAGAGACTGCGAGGGACACAGCGAGGAAGACAGCGAGAGAGACTGCGAGAGAGACAGCGAGGGAGACAGCGAGGGAGACAGCGAGGGAGACAGCGAGGGAGACTGCGAGGGAGAGAGCGAGGGGGAGAGCGAGGGGGAGAGCGAGGGGGAGAGCGAGGGAGACAGCGAGGGAGACAGTGAGGGAGACAGCGAGGGAGACAGCGAGAGAGACTGCGAGGGAGACTGCGAGGGAGACTGAGAGGGAGACTGCGAGGGAGACAGCGTGGAAGACAGCGAGGCAGACAGCGAGGGAGACAGCGAGGGAGACAGCGAGGGAGACAGCAACAGAGACTGCGAGAAGGACTGCAAGAGAGACAGCGAGGGAGAAAGTGAGAGCGACTGCGTGAGAGACTGCGAGGGAGACAGCGAGGGAGACAGCGAGGGAGACTGTGAGGGAAACAGCGAGGGAGACAGCGAGAGAGACTGCGAGGGAGACTGCGAGGGAGACTGCGAGGGAGACTGCGAGGGAGACTGCGAGGGAGACTGTGAGGGAGACTGCGAGAGAGACAGCGAGAGAGACTGCAAAGGAGACTGCGAGAGAGACTGCGAGGGAGACAGCGAGAGAGACTGCGAGAGAGACTGCGAGAGGGACAGCGAGAGAGACTGCGAGAGAGACTGCGAGAGAGACTGCGATAGAGACTGCGAGGGAGAAAGCGAGGGAGAAAGCGACAGAGACTGTGTGGGAGACTGCAATGGAGACAGCGAGAGAGACTGTGAGGGAGACTGCGAGGGAGACTGCGAGGGAGACTGCGAGAGAGAATGCGAGAGAGACTGCGAGGGAGACTGCGAGGGAGACTGCGAGAGAGACGGCGAGAGAGACAGCGAGAGAGATGGTGAGAGAGATGGAGAGAGAGACGACGAGAGAGACTGCGAGAGAGAGAGTGAGAGAGACTGAGAGGGAGACAGCGAGAGAGACTGCGAGAGAGACTGCGAGAGAGACTGCGAGAGAGACTGCGAGAGATAGAGCGAGGGATAGAGCGAGGGATAGAGCGAGGGAGACAGCGAGGGAGACAGCGAGAGTACATTGAGAGAGACAGCGAGAGAGACTGCGAGAGAGACTGCGAGAGAGACTGCGAGAGAGACTGCGAGGGAGACTGCGAGAGAGACTGCGAGAGGGACAGCGAGAGAGACTGCGAGAGAGACTGCGAGAGACTGCGAGAGAGACTGCGAGAGAGACTGCGAGGGAGACTGCGAGGGAGACTGCGAGGGAGACTGCGAGGGAGACTGCGAGAGAGACTGCGAGAGAGACTGCGAGAGAGACTGCGAGGGAGACTGCGAGCGAGACTGCGAGAGAGACGGCGAGAGAGACGGCGAGAGAGACGGCGAGAGAGATGGAGAGAGAGATGGAGAGAGAGACGACGAGAGAGACTGCGAGAGAGAGAGTGAGAGAGACTGAGAGGGAGACAGCGAGAGAGACAGCGAGAGAGACTGCGAGTGAGACTGCGAGTGATACAGCGAGGGATAGAGCGAGGGAGACAGCGAGGGAGACAGCGAGGGAGACAGCGAGGGAGACAGCGAGGGAGACAGCGAGGGAGACAGCGAGAGTACATTGAGAGAGACAGCGAGAGAGACAGCGAGAGAGACAGCGAGAGAGACTGCGAGGGAGACTGCGAGGGAGACTACGAGGGAGACGACGAGGGAGACGACGAGGGAGACGACGAGGGAGACGGCGAGGGAGACAGCGAGGGAGACAGAGAGGGAGACAGAGAGGGAGACAGAGAGGGAGACAGAGAGGGAGACAGCGACGGAGACAGCGACAGAGACGGAGACAGCGAGGGAGACAGCGAGGGAGACAGCGAGGGAGACAGCGAGGGAGACTGCTATGGAGATAGCGAGAGAGACAGCGGGGGATACAGAGAGAGTGACTGCGAGGGAGACGGCGAGGGAGACGGCGAGGGAGACAGCGAGGGAGACAGCGAGGGAGACAGCGAGGGAGACAGCGAGGGAGACTGCGAGGGAGACTGCGATGGAGACTGCGAGAGAGACTGCGAGGGAGACTGCGAGGGAGACTGCGAGGGAGACTGCGAGGGAGACTGCGAGGGAGACAGCGAGGGAAACTGCGAGAGAGACAGCGAGGGAAACTGCGAGAGAGACAGCGAGTGACACAGCGAGGGAGACAGCGAGGGAGACAGCGAGGGAGACAGCGAGGGAGACTGCGAGGGAGACTGCGAGGGAGACAGCGAGGGAGACAGCGAGAGAGACAGCGAGAGAGACTGCGAGAGAGACTGCGAGAGAGACTGCGAGAGAGACAGCGAGGGAGACAGCGAGGGAGATAGCGAGGGAGACAGCGAGGGAGACAGCGAGGGAGACAGCGAGAGAGACAGCGAGAGAGACAGCGAGAGAGACAGCGAGAGAGACTGCGAGAGAGACTGCGAGAGAGACAGCGAGGGAGACAGCGAGGGAGACAGCGAGGGAGACAGCGAGAGAGACAGCGAGAGAGACAGCGAGAGAGACAGCGAGAGAGACAGCGAGAGAGACTGCGAGAAGGACTGCGAGAAGGACTGCGAGAGAGACAGCGAGGGAGAAAGTGAGAGCGACTGCGAGAGAGACTGCGAGGGAGACTGCGAGGGAGACAGCGAAAGAGACTGTGAGGGAGACAGCGAAAGAGACTGCGAGGGAAACTGCGAGGCAGACTGCGAGGGAGAAAGCGAGAGAGACTGCGAGGGAGACAGCGATAGAAACTGCGAGGGAGTCAGCGAGAGAGACAGCGAGAGAGACTGCGAGAGGGACAGCGAGAGAGACTGCGAGAGAGACTGCGAGAGAGACTGCGAGAGAGACTGCGAGAGAGACTGCGAGAGAGACTGCGAGGGAGAAAGCGAGGGAGAAAGCGAGGGAGAAAGCGTGAGAGACTGTGTGGGAGACTGCAAGGGAGACAGCGAGGGTGACAGCGAGAGAGAGAGCGAGGTAGACAGCGAGGGAAACATCGAGGGAGACTGCGAGGGAGACAGCGAGGGAGACTGCGAGAGAGACTGCGAGGGAGAGAGCGAGGGAGAAAGCGAGAGAGACTGCGAGGGAGACAGCGATAGAAACTGCGAGGGAGTCAGCGAGAGAGACAGCGAGAGAGACTGCGAGAGAGACTGCGAGAGAGACTGCGAGAGAGACTGCGAGAGAGACCTCGAGGGAGACAGCGAGGGAGACAGCGAGGGAGACAGCGAGAGAGACAGCGAGAGAGACTGTGAGGGAGACAGCGAGGGAGACAGTGAGAGAGACAGCGAGGGAGACAGTGAGAGAGACAGCGAGAGACACTGTGAGGGAGACAGCGAGAGAGACTGCGAGGGAGGAAGCGAGAGAAACTGCGAGAGAGACTGCTATGGAGATAGCGAGAGAGACAGCGAGGGATACAGCGAGAGACACTGCGAGAGAGAATGCGAGGGAGACAGCGATTAAGACGGCGAGGGAGACGGCGAGGGAGAGAGCGAGAGAGAGAGCGAGGGAGACAGCGAGGTAGACAGCGAGAGAGACTTCGAGAGAGACTGCGAGGGAGGCAGCGAGAGAGACAGCGAGGGAGACAGCGACGTAGACAGCGAGAGAGACTTCGAGAGAGACTGCGAGGGAGGCAGCGAGGGAGGCAGCGAGGGAGGCAGCGAGGGAGACAGCGAGGGAAACAGCGAGGGAGACTGCGAGGGAGACAGCGAGGGAGACTGCGAGAGAGACTGCGAGGGAGAGAGCGAGGGAGAAAGCGAGAGAGACTGCGAGGGAGACAGCGATAGAAACTGCGAGGGAGTCAGCGAGAGAGACAGCGAGAGAGACAGCGAGAGAGACTGCGAGAGAGACTGCGAGAGAGACTGCGAGAGAGACTGCGAGAGAGACCTCGAGGGAGACAGCGAGGGAGACAGCGAGAGAGACTGTGAGGGAGACAGCGAGGGAGACAGTGAGAGAGACAGCGAGAGACACTGTGAGGGAGACAGCGAGAGAGACTGCGAGGGAGGAAGCGAGAGAAACTGCGAGAGAGACTGCTATGGAGATAGCGAGAGAGACAGCGAGGGATACAGCGAGAGACACTGCGAGAGAGAATGCGAGGGAGACAGCGATTAAGACGGCGAGGGAGACGGCGAGGGAGAGAGCGAGAGAGAGAGCGAGGGAGACAGCGAGGTAGACAGCGAGAGAGACTTCGAGAGAGACTGCGAGGGAGGCAGCGAGAGAGACAGCGAGGGAGACAGCGAGGTAGACAGCGAGAGAGACTTCGAGAGAGACTGCGAGGGAGGCAGCGAGGGAGACAGCGAGGGAGACAGCGAGGGAGACAGCGAGGGAGACAGCGAGGGAGACAGCGACAGAGGCAGCAATAGAGACTGCGAGAGAGACTGCGAGGGACACAGCGAGAGAGACTGCAAGGGAGACAACGAGAGAGAATGCGAGAGAGATCGCGTGAGACAGCGAGGGAGACAGCGTGGGAGGCAGCGAGGGAGACAGCGAGAGAAACTGAGAGGAAGTCTGCGAGAGAGACTGCGAGAGAGACTGCGAGAGAGACTGCGAGGGACACAGCGAGGAAGACAGCGAGAGAGACTGCGAGAGAGACAGCGAGGGAGACAGCGAGGGAGACAGCGAGGGAGACAGCGAGGGAGACTGCGAGGGAGAGAGCGAGGGGGAGAGCGAGGGGGAGAGCGAGGGGGAGAGCGAGGGAGACAGCGAGGGAGACAGTGAGGGAGACAGCGAGGGAGACAGCGAGAGAGACTGCGAGGGAGACTGCGAGGGAGACTGCGAGGGAGACTGCGAGGGAGACTGCGAGGGAGACAGCGTGGAAGACAGCGAGGCAGACAGCGAGGGAGACAGCGAGGGAGACAGCGAGGGAGACAGCAACAGAGACTGCGAGAAGGACTGCAAGAGAGACAGCGAGGGAGAAAGTGAGAGCGACTGCGTGAGAGACTGCGAGGGAGACAGCGAGGGAGACAGCGAGGGAGACTGTGAGGGAAACAGCGAGGGAGACAGCGAGAGAGACTGCGAGGGAGACTGCGAGGGAGACTGCGAGGGAGACTGCGAGGGAGACTGCGAGGGAGACTGTGAGGGAGACTGCGAGAGAGACAGCGAGAGAGACTGCAAAGGAGACTGCGAGAGAGACTGCGAGGGAGACAGCGAGAGAGACTGCGAGAGAGACTGCGAGAGGGACAGCGAGAGAGACTGCGAGAGAGACTGCGAGAGAGACTGCGATAGAGACTGCGAGGGAGAAAGCGAGGGAGAAAGCGACAGAGACTGTGTGGGAGACTGCAATGGAGACAGCGAGAGAGACTGTGAGGGAGACTGCGAGGGAGACTGCGAGGGAGACTGCGAGAGAGAATGCGAGAGAGACTGCGAGGGAGACTGCGAGGGAGACTGCGAGAGAGACGGCGAGAGAGACAGCGAGAGAGATGGTGAGAGAGATGGAGAGAGAGACGACGAGAGAGACTGCGAGAGAGAGAGTGAGAGAGACTGAGAGGGAGACAGCGAGAGAGACTGCGAGAGAGACTGCGAGAGAGACTGCGAGAGAGACTGCGAGAGATAGAGCGAGGGATAGAGCGAGGGATAGAGCGAGGGAGACAGCGAGGGAGACAGCGAGAGTACATTGAGAGAGACAGCGAGAGAGACTGCGAGAGAGACTGCGAGAGAGACTGCGAGAGAGACTGCGAGGGAGACTGCGAGAGAGACTGCGAGAGGGACAGCGAGAGAGACTGCGAGAGAGACTGCGAGAGACTGCGAGAGAGACTGCGAGAGAGACTGCGAGGGAGACTGCGAGGGAGACTGCGAGGGAGACTGCGAGGGAGACTGCGAGAGAGACTGCGAGAGAGACTGCGAGAGAGACTGCGAGGGAGACTGCGAGCGAGACTGCGAGAGAGACGGCGAGAGAGACGGCGAGAGAGACGGCGAGAGAGATGGAGAGAGAGATGGAGAGAGAGACGACGAGAGAGACTGCGAGAGAGAGAGTGAGAGAGACTGAGAGGGAGACAGCGAGAGAGACAGCGAGAGAGACTGCGAGTGAGACTGCGAGTGATACAGCGAGGGATAGAGCGAGGGAGACAGCGAGGGAGACAGCGAGGGAGACAGCGAGGGAGACAGCGAGGGAGACAGCGAGGGAGACAGCGAGAGTACATTGAGAGAGACAGCGAGAGAGACAGCGAGAGAGACAGCGAGAGAGACTGCGAGGGAGACTGCGAGGGAGACTACGAGGGAGACGACGAGGGAGACGACGAGGGAGACGACGAGGGAGACGGCGAGGGAGACAGCGAGGGAGACAGAGAGGGAGACAGAGAGGGAGACAGAGAGGGAGACAGAGAGGGAGACAGCGACGGAGACAGCGACAGAGACGGAGACAGCGAGGGAGACAGCGAGGGAGACAGCGAGGGAGACAGCGAGGGAGACTGCTATGGAGATAGCGAGAGAGACAGCGGGGGATACAGAGAGAGTGACTGCGAGGGAGACGGCGAGGGAGACGGCGAGGGAGACAGCGAGGGAGACAGCGAGGGAGACAGCGAGGGAGACAGCGAGGGAGACTGCGAGGGAGACTGCGATGGAGACTGCGAGAGAGACTGCGAGGGAGACTGCGAGGGAGACTGCGAGGGAGACTGCGAGGGAGACTGCGAGGGAGACAGCGAGGGAAACTGCGAGAGAGACAGCGAGGGAAACTGCGAGAGAGACAGCGAGTGACACAGCGAGGGAGACAGCGAGGGAGACAGCGAGGGAGACAGCGAGGGAGACTGCGAGGGAGACTGCGAGGGAGACAGCGAGGGAGACAGCGAGAGAGACAGCGAGAGAGACTGCGAGAGAGACTGCGAGAGAGACTGCGAGAGAGACAGCGAGGGAGACAGCGAGGGAGATAGCGAGGGAGACAGCGAGGGAGACAGCGAGGGAGACAGCGAGAGAGACAGCGAGAGAGACAGCGAGAGAGACAGCGAGAGAGACTGCGAGAGAGACTGCGAGAGAGACAGCGAGGGAGACAGCGAGGGAGACAGCGAGGGAGACAGCGAGAGAGACAGCGAGAGAGACAGCGAGAGAGACAGCGAGAGAGACAGCGAGAGAGACTGCGAGAAGGACTGCGAGAAGGACTGCGAGAGAGACAGCGAGGGAGAAAGTGAGAGCGACTGCGAGAGAGACTGCGAGGGAGACTGCGAGGGAGACAGCGAAAGAGACTGTGAGGGAGACAGCGAAAGAGACTGCGAGGGAAACTGCGAGGCAGACTGCGAGGGAGAAAGCGAGAGAGACTGCGAGGGAGACAGCGATAGAAACTGCGAGGGAGTCAGCGAGAGAGACAGCGAGAGAGACTGCGAGAGGGACAGCGAGAGAGACTGCGAGAGAGACTGCGAGAGAGACTGCGAGAGAGACTGCGAGAGAGACTGCGAGAGAGACTGCGAGGGAGAAAGCGAGGGAGAAAGCGAGGGAGAAAGCGTGAGAGACTGTGTGGGAGACTGCAAGGGAGACAGCGAGGGTGACAGCGAGAGAGAGAGCGAGGTAGACAGCGAGGGAAACATCGAGGGAGACTGCGAGGGAGACAGCGAGGGAGACTGCGAGAGAGACTGCGAGGGAGAGAGCGAGGGAGAAAGCGAGAGAGACTGCGAGGGAGACAGCGATAGAAACTGCGAGGGAGTCAGCGAGAGAGACAGCGAGAGAGACTGCGAGAGAGACTGCGAGAGAGACTGCGAGAGAGACTGCGAGAGAGACCTCGAGGGAGACAGCGAGGGAGACAGCGAGGGAGACAGCGAGAGAGACAGCGAGAGAGACTGTGAGGGAGACAGCGAGGGAGACAGTGAGAGAGACAGCGAGGGAGACAGTGAGAGAGACAGCGAGAGACACTGTGAGGGAGACAGCGAGAGAGACTGCGAGGGAGGAAGCGAGAGAAACTGCGAGAGAGACTGCTATGGAGATAGCGAGAGAGACAGCGAGGGATACAGCGAGAGACACTGCGAGAGAGAATGCGAGGGAGACAGCGATTAAGACGGCGAGGGAGACGGCGAGGGAGAGAGCGAGAGAGAGAGCGAGGGAGACAGCGAGGTAGACAGCGAGAGAGACTTCGAGAGAGACTGCGAGGGAGGCAGCGAGAGAGACAGCGAGGGAGACAGCGACGTAGACAGCGAGAGAGACTTCGAGAGAGACTGCGAGGGAGGCAGCGAGGGAGGCAGCGAGGGAGGCAGCGAGGGAGACAGCGAGGGAGACAGCGACAGAGGCAGCAATAGAGACTGCGAGAGAGACTGCGAGGGACACAGCGAGAGAGACAGCGAGAGAGACAGCGAGAGAGACTGCGAGAGAGACTGCGAGAGAGACTGCGAGAGAGACAGCGAGGGAGACAGCGAGGGAGACAGCGAGGGAGATAGCGAGGGAGACAGCGAGGGAGACAGCGAGAGAGACAGCGAGAGAGACAGCGAGAGAGACAGCGAGAGAGACAGCGAGAGAGACTGCGAGAAGGACTGCGAGAAGGACTGCGAGAGAGACAGCGAGGGAGAAAGTGAGAGCGACTGCGAGAGAGAGTGCGAGGGAGACTGCGAGGGAGACAGCGAAAGAGACTGTGAGGGAGACAGCGAAAGAGACTGCGAGGGAAACTGCGAGGCAGACTGCGAGGGAGAAAGCGAGAGAGACTGCGAGGGAGACAGCGATAGAAACTGCGAGGGAGTCAGCGAGAGAGACAGCGAGAGAGACTGCGAGAGGGACAGCGAGAGAGACTGCGAGAGAGACTGCGAGAGAGACTGCGAGAGAGACTGCGAGAGAGACTGCGAGAGAGACTGCGAGGGAGAAAGCGAGGGAGAAAGCGAGGGAGAAAGCGTGAGAGACTGTGTGGGAGACTGCAAGGGAGACAGCGAGGGTGACAGCGAGAGAGAGAGCGAGGTAGACAGCGAGGGAAACAGCGAGGGAGACTGCGAGGGAGACAGCGAGGGAGACTGCGAGAGAGACTGCGAGGGAGAGAGCGAGGGAGAAAGCGAGAGAGACTGCGAGGGAGACAGCGATAGAAACTGCGAGGGAGTCAGCGAGAGAGACAGCGAGAGAGACTGCGAGAGAGACTGCGAGAGAGACTGCGAGAGAGACTGCGAGAGAGACTGCGAGAGAGACCTCGAGGGAGACAGCGAGGGAGACAGCGAGGGAGACAGCGAGAGAGACTGTGAGGGAGACAGCGAGGGAGACAGTGAGAGAGACAGCGAGGGAGACAGTGAGAGAGACAGCGAGAGACACTGTGAGGGAGACAGCGAGAGAGACTGCGAGGGAGGAAGCGAGAGAAACTGCGAGAGAGACTGCTATGGAGATAGCGAGAGAGACAGCGAGGGATACAGCGAGAGACACTGCGAGAGAGAATGCGAGGGAGACAGCGATTAAGACGGCGAGGGAGACGGCGAGGGAGAGAGCGAGAGAGAGAGCGAGGGAGACAGCGAGGTAGACAGCGAGAGAGACTTCGAGAGAGACTTCGAGAGAGACTGCGAGGGAGGCAGCGAGAGAGACAGCGAGGGAGACAGCGAGGTAGACAGCGAGAGAGACTTCGAGAGAGACTGCGAGGGAGGCAGCGAGGGAGGCAGCGAGGGAGGCAGCGAGGGAGACAGCGAGTGAGACAGCGACAGAGGCAGCAATAGAGACTGCGAGAGAGACTGCGAGGGACACAGCGAGAGAGACTGCAAGGGAGACAATGAGAGAGAATGCGAGAGAGATCGCGTGAGACAGCGAGGGAGACAGCGTGGGAGGCAGCGAGGGAGACAGCGAGAGAAACTGAGAGGAAGACTGCGAGAGAGACTGCGAGAGAGACTGCGAGAGAGACTGCGAGAGAGACTGCGAGGGACACAGCGAGGAAGACAGCGAGGGAGACTGCGAGGGAGAGAGCGAGGGGGAGAGCGAGGGGGAGAGCGAGGGACACAGCGAGGGAGACAGCGAGGGAGACAGCGAGGGAGACAGCGAGGGAGACAACGAGAGAGACTGCAAGAGAGACTGCAAGAGAGACTGCGAGGGAGACAGCGAGAGAGACAGCGAGAGAGACAGCGAGAGAGACAGCGAGAGAGAAAGCGAGGGAGACAGCGAGAGAGACTGCGAGGGAGACTGCGAGGGAGACTGCGAGGGAGACTGCGAGGGAGACTGCGAGGGAGACTGTGAGGGAGACTGCGAGGGAGACTGCGAGGGAGACAGCGAGAGGGACAGCGAGAGAGACTGCGAGAGGGACAGCGAGAGAGACTGCGAGGGAGAAAGCGAGGGAGAAAGCGTGAGAGACTGTGTGGGAGACTGCAAGGGAGACAGCGAGGGTGACAGCGAGAGAGAGAGCGAGGTAGACAGCGAGGGAAACAGCGAGGGAGACTGCGAGGGAGACTGCGAGGGAGACAGCGAGGGAGACTGCGAGAGAGACTGCGAGGGAGAGAGCGAGGGAGAAAGCGAGAGAGACTGCGAGGGAGACAGCGATAGAAACTGCGAGGGAGTCAGCGAGAGAGACAGCGAGAGAGACTGCGAGAGGGACAGCGAGAGAGACTGCGAGAGAGACTGCGAGAGAGACTGCGAGAGAGACTGCGAGAGAGACTGCGAGAGAGACTGCGAGGGAGAAAGCGAGGGAGAAAGCGAGGGAGAAAGCGTGAGAGACTGTGTGGGAGACTGCAAGGGAGACAGCGAGGGTGACAGCGAGAGAGAGAGCGAGGTAGACAGCGAGGGAAACAGCGAGGGAGACTGCGAGGGAGACAGCGAGGGAGACTGCGAGAGAGACTGCGAGAGAGACTGCGAGGGAGAGAGCGAGGGAGAAAGCGAGAGAGACTGCGAGGGAGACAGCGATAGAAACTGCGAGGGAGTCAGCGAGAGAGACAGCGAGAGAGACAGCGAGAGAGACTGCGAGAGAGACTGCGAGAGAGACTGCGAGAGAGACTGCGAGAGAGATTGCGAGAGAGACTGCGAGAGAGACCTCGAGGGAGACAGCGAGGGAGACAGCGAGGGAGACAGCGAGGGAGACAGCGAGGGAGACAGCGAGAGAGACTGTGAGGGAGACAGCGAGGGAGACAGTGAGAGAGACAGCGAGGGAGACAGTGAGAGAGACAGCGAGAGACACTGTGAGGGAGACAGCGAGAGAGACTGCGAGGGAGGAAGCGAGAGAAACTGCGAGAGAGACTGCTATGGAGATAGCGAGAGAGACAGCGAGGGATACAGCGAGAGACACTGCGAGAGAGAATGCGAGGGAGACAGCGATTAAGACGGCGAGGGAGACGGCGAGGGAGAGAGCGAGAGAGAGAGCGAGGGAGACAGCGAGGTAGACAGCGAGAGAGACTTCGAGAGAGACTGCGAGGGAGGCAGCGAGAGAGACAGCGAGGGAGACAGCGAGGTAGACAGCGAGAGAGACTTCGAGAGAGACTGCGAGGGAGGCAGCGAGGGAGACAGCGAGGGAGACAGCGAGGGAGACAGCGACAGAGGCAGCAATAGAGACTGCGAGAGAGACTGCGAGGGACACAGCGAGAGAGACTGCAAGGGAGACAACGAGAGAGAATGCGAGAGAGATCGCGTGAGACAGCGAGGGAGACAGCGTGGGAGGCAGCGAGGGAGACAGCGAGAGAAACTGAGAGGAAGACTGCGAGAGAGACTGCGAGAGAGACTGCGAGAGAGACTGCAAGAGAGACTGCGAGGGAGACAGCGAGAGAGACAGCGAGAGAGACAGCGAGTGAGACAGCGAGAGAGAAAGCGAGGGAGACAGCGAGAGAGACTGCGAGGGAGACTGCGAGGGAGACTGCGAGGGAGACTGCGAGGGAGACAGCGAGAGAGACAGCGTGGAAGACAGCGAGGGAGACAGCGAGGGAGACAGCGAGGGAGACAGCGAGGTAGACAGCGAGGGAGACAGCGAGGGAGACAGCGAGGGAGACAGCAAGGGAGACAGCGAGGGAGACAGCGAGGGAGACAGCGAGGGAGACAGCAACAGAGACTGCGAGAAGGACTGCAAGAGAGACAGCGAGGGAGAAAGTGAGAGCGACTGCGTGAGAGACTGCGAGGGAGACAGCGAGGGAGACAGCGAGGGAGACTGTGAGGGAAACAGCGAGGGAGACAGCGAGAGAGACTGCGAGGGAGACTGCGAGGGAGACTGCGAGGGAGACTGCGAGGGAGACTGCGAGGGAGACAGCGAGAGAGACAGCGAGAGAGACTGCAAAGCAGACTGCGAGAGAGACTGCGAGGGAGACAGCGAGAGAGACTGCGAGAGGGACAGTGAGAGAGACAGCGAGAGAGACTGCGAGAGAGACTGCGAGAGAGACTGCGAGAGAGACTGCGAGGGAGAAAGCGAGGGAGAAAGCGACAGAGACTGTGTGGGAGACTGCAATGGAGACAGCGAGAGAGACTGTGAGGGAGACTGCGAGGGAGACTGCGAGGGAGACTGCGAGGGAGACTGCGAGAGAGACTGCGAGAGAGACTGCGAGGGAGACTGCGAGTGAGACTGCGAGAGAGACGGCGAGAGAGACAGCGAGAGAGACAGCGAGAGAGATGGTGAGAGAGATGGAGAGAGAGACGACGAGAGAGAATGCGAGAGAGAGAGTGAGAGAGACTGAGGGGGAGACAGCGAGAGAGACTGCGAGAGAGACTGCGAGAGAGACTGCGAGAGAGACTGCGAGAGATACAGCGAGGGATAGAGCGAGGGATAGAGCGAGGGATAGAGCGAGGGAGACAGCGAGGGAGACAGCGAGGGAGACAGCGAGAGTACATTGAGAGAGACAGCGAGAGAGACTGCGAGAGAGACTGCGAGAGAGACTGCGAGAGAGACTGCGAGGGAGACTGCGAGAGAGACTGCGAGAGGGACAGCGAGAGAGACTGCGAGAGAGACTGCGAGAGAGACTGCGAGAGACTGCGAGAGAGACTGCGAGGGAGACAGCGAGAGAGACTGCGAGGGAGACTGCGAGGGAGACTGCGAGAGAGACTGCGAGAGAGACTGCGAGAGAGACTGCGAGAGAGACTGCGAGAGAGACTGCGAGGGAGACTGCGAGCGAGACTGCGAGAGAGACGGCGAGAGAGACGGCGAGAGAGATGGAGAGAGAGATGGAGAGAGAGACGACGAGAGAGACTGCGAGAGAGAGAGTGAGAGAGACTGAGAGGGAGACAGCGAGAGAGACAGCGAGAGAGACAGCGAGAGAGACTGCGAGAGAGACTGCGAGAGAGACTGCGAGAGAGACTGCGAGTGAGACTGCGAGTGAGACTGCGAGTGATACAGCGAGGGATAGAGCGAGGGAGACAGAAGGGAGACAGCGAGGGAGACAGCGAGGGAGACAGCGAGAGTACATTGAGAGAGACAGCGAGAGAGACAGCGAGAGAGACAGCGAGAGAGACAGCGAGAGAGACTGCGAGAGAGACTGCGAGGGAGACGACGAGGGAGACGACGAGGGAGACGACGAGGGAGACGACGAGGGAGATGACGAGGGAGACGACGAGGGAGACAGCGAGGGAGACAGAGAGGGAGACAGCGACAAAGACAGAGAGGGAGACAGCGACAGAGACAGCGACAGAGACAGCGAGGGAGACAGCGAGGGAGACTGCGAGGGAGATTGCGAGAGAGACTGCGAGGGAGACTGCGAGGGAGACTGCGAGGGAGACTGCGAGGGAGACTGCAAGGGAGACAGCGAGGGAGACAGCGAGGGAAACTGCGAGAGAGACAGCGAGGGAAACTGCGAGAGAGACAGCGAGGGACACAGCGAGGGAGACAGCGAGGGAGACAGCGAGGGAGACAGCGAGGGAGACTGCGAGGGAGACAGCGAGAGAGACAGCGAGAGAGACAGCGAGAGAGACAGCGAGAGAGACAGCGAGAGAGACAGCGAGGGAGAAAGCGAGGGAGACAGCGAGGGAGACTGCGAGAGAGACTGCGAGGGAGACTGCGAGGGAGACTGCGAGGGAGACTGCGTGGAAGACAGCGAGGGAGACAGCGAGGGAGACAGCGAGGGAGACAGCGAGGGAAACTGCGAGAGAGACAGCGAGGGAAACTGCGAGAGAGACAGCGAGGGACACAGCGAGGGACACAGCGAGGGAGACAGCGAGGGAGACTGCGAGGGAGACTGCGAGGGAGACAGCGAGGGAGACAGCGAGAGAGACAGCGAGAGAGACAGCGAGAGAGACAGCGAGAGAGACAGCGAGAGAGACTGCGAGGGAGACAGCGAGAGAGACAGCGAGAGAGACAGCGAGAGAGACAGCGAGAGAGACAGCGAGAGAGACAGCGATGGAGACAACGAGGGAGACAGCGAGGGAGACAGCGAGGGAGACAGCGAGAGAGACTGCGAGAGAGACTGCGAGGGAGACTGCGAGGGAGACTGCGAGGGAGACTGCGAGAGAGACTGCGAGAGAGACTGCAAGGGAGAGAGCGAGGGAGAAAGCGAGAGAGAAAGCGAGGGAGACAGCGAGGGAGACAGCGAGGGAGACAGCGAGAGAGACTTCGAGAGAGACAGCGAGGGAGACAGCGAGGGAGACAGCGAGGGAGACAGCGAGGGAGACAGCGAGGGACACAGCGAGAGAGACAGCAATAGAGACTGCGAGAGAGACTGCAAGGGACACAGCGAGAGAGACAACGAGAGAGAATGTGAGAGAGATCGCGTGAGACAGCGAGGGAGACAGCGAGGGAGATAGCGAGGGAGACAGCGAGGGAGACAGCGAGGGAGACTGCGAGAGAGAGAGCGAGAGACACAGCGAGGGAGACTGCAAGAGAGACTGCGAGGGAGACAGCGTGGGAGGCAGCGAGGGAGACAGCGAGAGAAACTGCGACGAAGACTGCGAGAGAGACTGCAAGAGAGACTGCGAGAGAGACTGCGAGAGAGACTGCGAGGGAGAAAGCGAGAGAGACTGCGAGAGAGACTGCGAGGGAGACTGCGAGGGAGACTGCAAGGGAGACAGCGAGAGAGACAGCGAGAGAGATAGCGAGGGAGATAGCGAGGGAGATAGCGAGGGAGATAGCGAGGGAGATAGCGAGAGAGATAGCGAGAGAGACTGCGAGAGAGACTGCGAGGGAGAGAGCGAGGGAGAAAGCGAGAGAGAACACGAGGGAGACAGCGATAGAAACTGCGAGGGAGTCAGCGAGAGAGACTGTGAGAGAGACCTCGAGGGAGACAGCGAGGGAGACAGCGAGGGAGACTGTGAGGGAGACAGCGAGGGAGACAGCGAGAGAGACAGCGAGAGAGACTGCGAGTGAGACTGTGAGGGAGACAGCGAGAGAGACTGCGAGAGAGACTGCGAGGGAGAAAGCGAGAGAAACTGCGAGAGAGACTGCTATGGAGATAGCGACAAAAACAGCGAGAGACACTGCGAGGGAGACAGCGATTGAGACAGCGATTGAGACGGCGAGGGAGACGGCAAGAGAGACGGCGAGAGAGACGGCGAGAGAGACGGCGAGAGAGACGGCGAGGGAGACGGCGAGGGAGACAGCGAGGGAGACAGCGAGGGAGACAGCGAGGGAGACAGCGAGGGAGACAGCGAGAGAGACAGCGAGAGAGACTTCGAGAGAGACTGCGAGGGAGGCAGCGAGGGAGGCAGCGAAGGAGACAGCGAGGGAGACAGCGAGGGAGACAGCGAGGGAGACAGCGAGGGAGACAGCGAGGGAGACAGCGACAGAGACAGCAAGAGAGACTGTGAGAGAGACTGCGATGGACACAGCGAGAGAGACTGCGAGGGAGACGAGAGAGAATGCGAGAGAGATCGCGTGATACAGCGAGGGAGACAGCGAGGGAGACATCGAGGGAGACAGCGAGGGAGACTGCGAGGGAGACTGCGAGGGAGACTGCGAGGGAGACAGCAAGAGAGACAGCAAGAGAGACAGCAAGAGAGACTGCAAGAGAGACTGCAAGAGAGACAGCGAGGGAGACAGCGAGGGAGACAGCGAGGGAGACAGCGAGGGAGACAGCGAGGGAGACTGCAAGGAAGACTGAGAGGAAGACTGCGAGAGAGACTGCGAGAGAGACTGCGAGGGAGACTGCGAGGGAGACTGCGAGGGAGACTGCGAGTGAGACTGCGAGGGAGACTGCGAGAGAGACTGCGAGAGAGACTGCGAGGGAGACTGCGAGGGAGACTGCGAGAGAGACGGCGAGAGAGACAGCGAGAGAGATGGTGAGAGAGATGGAGAGAGAGACGACGAGAGAGACTGCGAGAGAGAGAGTGAGAGAGACTGAGAGGGAGACAGCGAGAGAGACTGCGAGAGAGACTGCGAGAGAGACTGCGAGAGAGACTGCGAGAGATACAGCGAGGGATACAGCGAGGGATAGAGCGAGGGATAGAGCGAGGGATAGAGCGAGGGAGACAGCGAGGGAGACAGCGAGAGTACATTGAGAGAGACAGCGAGAGAGACTGCGAGAGAGACTGCGAGAGAGACTGCGAGAGAGACTGCGAGGGAGACTGCGAGGGAGACTGCGAGAGAGACTGCGAGAGGGACAGCGAGAGAGACTGCGAGAGAGACTGCGAGAGAGACTGCGAGAGACTGCGAGAGAGACTGCGAGGGAGACAGCGAGAGAGACTGTGAGGGAGACTGCGAGGGAGACTGCGAGAGAGACTGCGAGAGAGACTGCGAGAGAGACTGCGAGAGAGACTGCGAGAGAGACTGCGAGGGAGACTGCGAGGGAGACTGCGAGCGAGACTGCGAGAGAGACGGCGAGAGAGACGGCGAGAGAGATGGAGAGAGAGACGACGAGAGAGACTGCGAGAGAGAGAGTGAGAGAGACTGAGAGGGAGACAGCGAGAGAGACAGCGAGAGAGACTGCGAGAGACTGCGAGAGAGACTGCGAGAGAGACTGCGAGAGAGACTGCGAGTGAGACTGCGAGTGAGACTGCGAGTGAGACTGCGAGTGAGACTGCGAGTGATACAGCGAGGGATAGAGCGAGGGAGACAGAAGGGAGACAGCGAGGGAGACAGCAAGGGAGACAGCGAGAGTACATTGAGAGAGACAGCGAGAGAGACAGCGAGAGAGACAGCGAGAGAGACAGCGAGAGAGACTGCGAGAGAGACTGCGAGGGAGACGACGAGGGAGACGACGAGGGAGACGACGAGGGAGACGACGAGGGAGATGACGAGGGAGACGACGAGGGAGACGACGAGGGAGACAGCGTGGGAGACAGAGAGGGAGACAGCGACAGAGACAGAGAGGGAGACAGCGACAGAGACAGCGACAGAGACAGCGACAGAGACAGCGACAGAGACAGCGACAGAGACGCAGACAGCGAGGGAGACAGCGAGGGAGACAGCGAGGGAGACAGCGAGGGAGACAGCGAGAGAGACTGCTATGGAGATATCGAGAGAGACAGCGGGGGATACAGAGAGAGTGACTGCGAGGGAGACGGCGAGGGAGACGGCGAGGGAGACAGCGAGGGAGACAGCGAGGGAGACAGCGAGGGAGACAGCGAGGGAGACAGAGAGGGAGACTGCGAGGGAGACTGCGAGAGAGACTGCGAGGGAGACTGCAAGGGAGACTGCGAGGGAGACTGCGAGGGAGACTGCGAGGGAGACAGCGAGGGAGACAGCGAGGGAAACTGCGAGAGAGACAGCGAGGGAAACTGCGAGACAGCGAGGGACACAGCGAGGGAGACAGCGAGGGAGACAGCGAGGGAGACTGCGAGGGAGACAGCGAGAGAGACAGCGAGAGAGACAGCGAGAGAGACAGCGAGAGAGACTGCGAGAGAGACAGCGAGGGAGACAGCGAGAGAGACAGCGAGAGAGACTGCGAGAGAGACAGCGAGAGAGACAGCGAGAGAGACAGCGAGAGAGACAGCGAGAGAGACAGCGAGAGAGACAGCGAGGGAGAAAGCGAGGGAGAAAGCGAGGGAGAAAGCGAGGGAGACAGCGAGGGAGACTGCGAGAGAGACTGCGAGGGAGACTGCGAGGGAGACTGCGAGGGAGACTGTGAGGGAGACTGCGAGGGAGACTGCGTGGAAGACAGCGAGGGAGACAGCGAGGGAGACAGCGAGGGAGACAGCGAGGGAAACTGCGAGAGAGACAGCGAGGGAAACTGCGAGAGAGACAGCGAGGGACACAGCGAGGGACACAGCGAGGGAGACTGCGAGGGAGACTGCGAGGGAGACTGCGAGGGAGACAGCGAGGGAGACAGCGAGAGAGACAGCGAGAGAGACAGCGAGAGAGACAGCGAGAGAGACTGCGAGAGAGACTGCGAGAGAGACTGCGAGGGAGACAGCGAGAGAGACAGCGAGAGAGACAGCGAGAGAGACAGCGAGAGAGACAGCGAGGGAGAAAGCGAGGGAGACAGCGAGAGAGACTGCGAGAGAGACTGCGAGAGAGACTGCGAGGGAGACTGCGAGGGAGACTGCGAGGGAGACTGCGAGGGAGACAGCGAGGGAGACAGCGAGGGAGATAGCAACAGAGACTGCGAGAAGGACTGCGAGAGAGACAGCGAGGGAGAAAGTGAGAGCGACTGCGTGAGAGACAGCGAGGGAGACTGTGAGGGAAACAGCGAGGGAGACAGCGAGAGAGACAGCGAGAGAGACAGCGAGGGAGACTGCGAGGGAGACTGCGAGGGAGACTGCGAGGGAGACTGCGAGGGAGACAGCGAGAGAGACAGCGAGAGAGACTGCAAAGGAGACTGCGAGAGAGAGTGCGAGGGAGACAGCGAGAGAGACTGCGAGAGAGACTGCGAGAGGGACAGCGAGAGAGACTGCGAAAGAGACTGCGAGAGAGACTGCGAGAGAGACTGCGAGGGAGAAAGCGAGGGAGAAAGCAACAGAGACTGTGTGGGAGACTGCAATGGAGACTGCGAGGGAGACTGCGAGGGAGACTGCGAGGGAGACTGCGAGGGAGACTGCGAGAGAGACTGCGAGAGAGACTGCGAGAGAGACTGCGAGAGAGACTGCGAGAGAGACTGCGAGGGAGACTGCGAGGGAGACTGCGAGAGAGACGGAGAGAGAGATGGAGAGAGAGACGGCGAGAGAGACTGCGAGAGAGACTGCGAGAGAGTGAGTGAGAGAGACTGAGAGGGAGACAGCGAGAGAGACTGCGAGAGAGACAGCGAGAGAGACTGCGAGAGAGACTGCGAGAGAGACTGCGAGAGAGACTGCGAGAGATACAGCGAGGGAGACAGCGAGAGTACATTGAGAGAGACAGCGAGAGAGACAGCGAGAGAGACTGCGAGAGAGACTGCGAGGGAGACTGCGAGAGAGACTGCGAGGGAGACTGCGAGGGAGACGTCGAGGGAGACGACGAGGGAGACGACGAGGGAGACGACGAGGGAGACGACGAGGGAGACGACGAGGGAGACGGCGAGGGAGACTGCGAGGGAGACAGAGAGGGAGACAGCGACAGAGACAGCGACAGAGACAGCGACAGAGACAGCGACAGAGACATCGACAGAGACAGCGACAGCGGGGGATACAGAGAGAGTGACTGCGAGGGAGATGGCGAGGGAGACGGCGAGGGAGACAGCGAGGGAGACAGCGAGGGAGACAGCGAGGGAGACAGCGAGGGAGACTGCGAGAAAGACTGCGAGAGAGACTGCGAGGGAGACTGCGAGGGAGACAGCGAGGGAGACAGCGAGGGAGACAGCGAGGGAGACAGCGAGGGAAACTGCGAGAGAGACAGCGAGGGAAACTGCGAGAGAGACAGCGAGGGACACAGCGAGGGAGACAGCGAGGGAGACAGCGAGGGAGACAGCGAGGGAGACAGCGAGGGAGACTGCGAGGGAGACAGCGAGAGAGACTGCGAGAGAGAGCGCTTGAGAGACAGCGAGAGAGACTGCGTGGGAGACAGCGAGGGAGACACCGAGGGAGACACCGAGGGAGACAGCGAGAGAGACGGCGAGAGAGACAGCGAGAGAGATGGTGAGAGAGATGGAGAGAGAGACGACGAGAGAGACTGCGAGAGAGAGAGTGAGAGAGACTGAGAGGGAGACAGCGAGAGAGACTGCGAGAGAGACTGCGAGAGAGACTGCGAGAGAGACTGCGAGAGATACAGCGAGGGATACAGCGAGGGATAGAGCGAGGGATAGAGCGAGGGATAGAGCGAGGGAGACAGCGAGGGAGACAGCGAGAGTACATTGAGAGAGACAGCGAGAGAGACTGCGAGAGAGACTGCGAGAGAGACTGCGAGAGAGACTGCGAGGGAGACTGCGAGGGAGACTGCGAGAGAGACTGCGAGAGGGACAGCGAGAGAGACTGCGAGAGAGACTGCGAGAGAGACTGCGAGAGACTGCGAGAGAGACTGCGAGGGAGACAGCGAGAGAGACTGTGAGGGAGACTGCGAGGGAGACTGCGAGAGAGACTGCGAGAGAGACTGCGAGAGAGACTGCGAGAGAGACTGCGAGAGAGACTGCGAGGGAGACTGCGAGGGAGACTGCGAGCGAGACTGCGAGAGAGACGGCGAGAGAGACGGCGAGAGAGATGGAGAGAGAGACGACGAGAGAGACTGCGAGAGAGAGAGTGAGAGAGACTGAGAGGGAGACAGCGAGAGAGACAGCGAGAGAGACTGCGAGAGACTGCGAGAGAGACTGCGAGAGAGACTGCGAGAGAGACTGCGAGTGAGACTGCGAGTGAGACTGCGAGTGAGACTGCGAGTGAGACTGCGAGTGATACAGCGAGGGATAGAGCGAGGGAGACAGAAGGGAGACAGCGAGGGAGACAGCAAGGGAGACAGCGAGAGTACATTGAGAGAGACAGCGAGAGAGACAGCGAGAGAGACAGCGAGAGAGACAGCGAGAGAGACTGCGAGAGAGACTGCGAGGGAGACGACGAGGGAGACGACGAGGGAGACGACGAGGGAGACGACGAGGGAGATGACGAGGGAGACGACGAGGGAGACGACGAGGGAGACAGCGTGGGAGACAGAGAGGGAGACAGCGACAGAGACAGAGAGGGAGACAGCGACAGAGACAGCGACAGAGACAGCGACAGAGACAGCGACAGAGACAGCGACAGAGACGCAGACAGCGAGGGAGACAGCGAGGGAGACAGCGAGGGAGACAGCGAGGGAGACAGCGAGAGAGACTGCTATGGAGATATCGAGAGAGACAGCGGGGGATACAGAGAGAGTGACTGCGAGGGAGACGGCGAGGGAGACGGCGAGGGAGACAGCGAGGGAGACAGCGAGGGAGACAGCGAGGGAGACAGCGAGGGAGACAGAGAGGGAGACTGCGAGGGAGACTGCGAGAGAGACTGCGAGGGAGACTGCAAGGGAGACTGCGAGGGAGACTGCGAGGGAGACTGCGAGGGAGACAGCGAGGGAGACAGCGAGGGAAACTGCGAGAGAGACAGCGAGGGAAACTGCGAGACAGCGAGGGACACAGCGAGGGAGACAGCGAGGGAGACAGCGAGGGAGACTGCGAGGGAGACAGCGAGAGAGACAGCGAGAGAGACAGCGAGAGAGACAGCGAGAGAGACTGCGAGAGAGACAGCGAGGGAGACAGCGAGAGAGACAGCGAGAGAGACTGCGAGAGAGACAGCGAGAGAGACAGCGAGAGAGACAGCGAGAGAGACAGCGAGAGAGACAGCGAGAGAGACAGCGAGGGAGAAAGCGAGGGAGAAAGCGAGGGAGACAGCGAGGGAGACTGCGAGAGAGACTGCGAGGGAGACTGCGAGGGAGACTGCGAGGGAGACTGTGAGGGAGACTGCGAGGGAGACTGCGTGGAAGACAGCGAGGGAGACAGCGAGGGAGACAGCGAGGGAGACAGCGAGGGAAACTGCGAGAGAGACAGCGAGGGAAACTGCGAGAGAGACAGCGAGGGACACAGCGAGGGACACAGCGAGGGAGACTGCGAGGGAGACTGCGAGGGAGACTGCGAGGGAGACAGCGAGGGAGACAGCGAGAGAGACAGCGAGAGAGACAGCGAGAGAGACAGCGAGAGAGACTGCGAGAGAGACTGCGAGAGAGACTGCGAGGGAGACAGCGAGAGAGACAGCGAGAGAGACAGCGAGAGAGACAGCGAGAGAGACAGCGAGGGAGAAAGCGAGGCAGACAGCGAGAGAGACTGCGAGAGAGACTGCGAGAGAGACTGCGAGGGAGACTGCGAGGGAGACTGCGAGGGAGACTGCGAGGGAGACAGCGAGGGAGACAGCGAGGGAGATAGCAACAGAGACTGCGAGAAGGACTGCGAGAGAGACAGCGAGGGAGAAAGTGAGAGCGACTGCGTGAGAGACAGCGAGGGAGACTGTGAGGGAAACAGCGAGGGAGACAGCGAGAGAGACAGCGAGAGAGACAGCGAGGGAGACTGCGAGGGAGACTGCGAGGGAGACTGCGAGGGAGACTGCGAGGGAGACAGCGAGAGAGACAGCGAGAGAGACTGCAAAGGAGACTGCGAGAGAGAGTGCGAGGGAGACAGCGAGAGAGACTGCGAGAGAGACTGCGAGAGGGACAGCGAGAGAGACTGCGAAAGAGACTGCGAGAGAGACTGCGAGAGAGACTGCGAGGGAGAAAGCGAGGGAGAAAGCAACAGAGACTGTGTGGGAGACTGCAATGGAGACTGCGAGGGAGACTGCGAGGGAGACTGCGAGGGAGACTGCGAGGGAGACTGCGAGAGAGACTGCGAGAGAGACTGCGAGAGAGACTGCGAGAGAGACTGCGAGAGAGACTGCGAGAGAGACTGCGAGGGAGACTGCGAGGGAGACTGCGAGAGAGACGGAGAGAGAGATGGAGAGAGAGACGGCGAGAGAGACTGCGAGAGAGACTGCGAGAGATACAGCGAGGGAGACAGCGAGAGTACATTGAGAGAGACAGCGAGAGAGACAGCGAGAGAGACTGCGAGAGAGACTGCGAGGGAGACTGCGAGAGAGACTGCGAGGGAGACTGCGAGGGAGACGTCGAGGGAGACGACGAGGGAGACGACGAGGGAGACGACGAGGGAGACGACGAGGGAGACGACGAGGGAGACGGCGAGGGAGACTGCGAGGGAGACAGAGAGGGAGACAGCGACAGAGACAGCGACAGAGACAGCGACAGAGACAGCGACAGAGACATCGACAGAGACAGCGACAGCGGGGGATACAGAGAGAGTGACTGCGAGGGAGATGGCGAGGGAGACGGCGAGGGAGACAGCGAGGGAGACAGCGAGGGAGACAGCGAGGGAGACAGCGAGGGAGACTGCGAGAAAGACTGCGAGAGAGACTGCGAGGGAGACTGCGAGGGAGACAGCGAGGGAGACAGCGAGGGAGACAGCGAGGGAGACAGCGAGGGAAACTGCGAGAGAGACAGCGAGGGAAACTGCGAGAGAGACAGCGAGGGACACAGCGAGGGAGACAGCGAGGGAGACAGCGAGGGAGACAGCGAGGGAGACTGCGAGGGAGACAGCGAGAGAGACTGCGAGAGAGAGCGCTTGAGAGACAGCGAGAGAGACTGCGTGGGAGACAGCGAGGGAGACACCGAGGGAGACACCGAGGGAGACAGCGAGAGAGAATGCGAGAAGGACTGCGAGAGAGAAAGCGAGGGAGAAAGCGAGAGCGACTTCGAGAGAGACTGCGAGGGAGACAGCGAGAGAGACTGTGAGGGAAACAGCGAGGGAGACAGCGAGGGGACTGCGAGAGAGACTGCGAGGGAGACTGCGAGAGAGACTGCGAGAGAGACTGCGAGAGAGACTGCCAGGGAGACTGCGAGGGAGACTGCGAGGGAGACTGCGAGAGAGACTTCGAGAGAGACTGCGGGAGAGAGCGAGGGAGAAAGCGAGAGAGAAAGCGAGGGAGACAGCGAGGGAGACAGCGAGGGAGACAGCGAGGGAGACAGCGAGGGAGACAGCGAGAGAGACTTCGAGAGAGACAGCGAGGGAGACAGCGAGGGAGACAGCGAGGGAGACAGCGAGGGAGACAGCGAGGGACACAGCGAGAGAGACAGCAATAGAGACTGCGAGAGAGACTGCGAGGGACACAGCGAGAGAGACTGCGAGGGAGACAACGAGAGAGAATGTGAGAGAGATCGCGTGAGACAGCGAGGGAGACAGCGAGGGAGATAGCGAGGGAGACAGCGAGGGAGACTGCGAGAGAGAGAGCGAGAGACACAGCGAGGGAGACTGCAAGAGAGACTGCGAGGGAGACAGCGTGGGAGGCAGCGAGGGAGACAGCGAGAGAAACTGCGACGAAGACTGCGAGAGAGACTGCAAGAGAGACTGCGAGAGAGACTGCGAGAGAGACTGCGAGGGAGAAAGCGAGAGAGACTGCGAGAGAGACTGCGAGGGAGACTGCGAGGGAGACTGCGAGGGAGACTGCGAGGGAGACTGCGAGGGAGACTGCAAGGGAGACAGCGAGAGAGACAGCGAGAGAGATAGCGAGGGAGATAGCGAGGGAGATAGCGAGGGAGATAGCGAGGGAGATAGCGAGAGAGATAGCGAGAGAGACTGCGAGAGAGACTGCGAGGGAGACTGCGAGGGAGAGAGCGAGGGAGAAAGCGATAGAGAACACGAGGGAGACAGCGATAGAAACTGCGAGGGAGTCAGCGAGAGAGACTGTGAGAGAGACCTCGAGGGAGACAGCGAGGGAGACAGCGAGGGAGACTGTGAGGGAGACAGCGAGGGAGACAGCGAGAGAGACTGCGAGTGAGACTGTGAGGGAGACAGCGAGAGAGACTGCGAGAGAGACTGCGAGGGAGAAAGCGAGAGAAACTGCGAGAGAGACTGCTATGGAGATAGCGACAAAAACAGCGAGAGACACTGCGAGGGAGACAGCGATTGAGACAGCGATTGAGACGGCGAGGGAGACGGCGAGAGAGACGGCGAGAGAGACGGCGAGAGAGACGGCGAGAGAGACGGCGAGGGAGACAGCGAGGGAGACAGCGAGGGAGACAGCGAGGGAGACAGCGAGGGAGACAGCGAGAGAGACAGCGAGAGAGACTTCGAGAGAGACTGCGAGGGAGGCAGCGAAGGAGACAGCGAGGGAGACAGCGAGGGAGACAGCGAGGGAGACAGCGAGGGAGACAGCGAGGGAGACAGCGAGGGAGACAGCGACAGAGACAGCAAGAGAGACTGTGAGAGAGACTGCGATGGACACAGCGAGAGAGACTGCGAGGGAGACGAGAGAGAATGCGAGAGAGATCGCGTGATACAGCGAGGGAGACAGCGAGGGAGACAGCGAGGGAGACAGCGAGGGAGACTGCGAGGGAGACTGCGAGGGAGACTGCGAGGGAGACTGCGAGGGAGACAGCAAGAGAGACAGCAAGAGAGACTGCAAGAGAGACTGCAAGAGAGACAGCAAGGGAGACAGCAAGGGAGACAGCGAGGGAGACTGCAAGGAAGACTGGGAGGAAGACTGCGAGGAAGACTGCGAGGAAGACTGCGAGGAAGACTGCGAGGAAGACTGCGAGGAAGACTGCGAGAGAGACTGCGAGAGAGACTGCGAGAGAGATAGCGAGGGAGATAGCGAGGGAGATAGCGAGGGAGATAGCGAGAGAGATAGCGAGAGAGACTGCGAGAGAGACTGCGAGAGAGACTGCGAGGGAGACTGTGAGGGAGACTGTGAGGGAGACTGTGAGGGAGACAGCGAGGGATACAGCGAGAGAGACTGCGAGACTAACTGCGAGGGAGACAGCGAGGGAGATGGCGAGGGAGACAGCGCTGGAGACAGCGCTGGAGACAGCGAGAGAGAATGCGAGAAGGACTGCGAGAGAGACAGCGAGGGAGAAAGCGAGAGCGACTTCGAGAGAGACTGCGAGGGAGACAGCGAGACTGTGAGGGAAACAGCGAGGGAGACAGCGAGGGAGACTGCGAGGGAGACAGCGAGAGAGACTGCGAGAGAGACTGCGAGAGAGACTGCGAGGGAGAAAGCGAGGGAGAAAGCGACAGAGACTGTGTGGGAGACTGCAATGGAGACAGCGAGAGAGACTGTGAGGGAGACTGCGAGGGAGACTGCGAGGGAGACTGCGAGGGAGACTGCGAGGGAGACTGCGAGGGAGACTGCGAGAGAGACTGCGAGGGAGACTGCGAGGGAGACTGCGAGGGTGACTGCGAGAGAGACGGCGAGAGAGACGGCGAGAGAGACGGAGAGAGAGACGGAGAGAGAGACGGAGAGAGAGACGGCGAGAGAGACTGCGAGAGAGACTGAGAGGGAGACAGCGAGAGAGACTGCGAGAGAGACTGCGAGAGAGACTGCGAGAGAGACTGCGAGGGATAGAGCGAGGGAGACAGCGAGGGAGACAGCGAGGGAGACAGCGAGAGTACATTGAGAGAGACAGCGAGAGAGACAGTGAGAGAGACTGCTATGGAGATAGCGAGGGAGAAAGCGAGAGAGAAAGCGAGGGAGACAGCGAGAGAGAAAGCGAGAGAGAAAGCGAGGGAAACAGCGAGGGAGACAGCGAGGGAGACGGCGAGGGAGACGGCGAGGGAGACGGCGAGGGAGACGGCGAGGAAGACGGCGAGGGAGACAGCGAGGGAGACAGCGAGGGAGACAGCGAGGGAGACTGCGAGGGAGACAGCAAGGGAGACAGCGAGAGAGACTTCGAGAGAGACTGCGAGGGAGACAGCGAGGGAGACAGCGAGGGAGACAGCGAGGGAGACAGCGACAGAGACAGCAATAGAGACTGCGAGAGAGACTGCGAGGGACACAGCGAGAGAGACTGCGAGGGAGACAACGAGAGAGAATGTGAGAGAGATCGCTTGAGACAGCGAGGGAGACAGCGAGGGAGATAGCGAGGGAGACAGCGAGGGAGACTGCGAGAGAGAGAGCGAGAGACACAGCGAGGGAGACAGCAAGAGAGACTGCAAGAGAGACTGCAAGAGAGACTGCAAGAGAGACTGCAAGAGAGACTGCGAGGGAGACTGCGAGGGAGACACCGTGGGAGGCAGCTAGGGAGACAGCGAGAGAAACTGCGACGAAGACTGCGAGAGAGACTGCGAGAGAGACTGCGAGAGAGACTGCAAGAGAGACTGCGAGAGAGACTACGAGAGAGACTGCGAGAGAGACTGCGAGAGAGACTGCGAGGGAGAAAGCGAGAGAGACTGCGAGGGAGAAAGCGAGAGAGACTGCGAGGGAGACTGCAAGGGAGACTGCAAGGGAGACAGCGAGAGAGATAGCGAGGGAGATAGCGAGGGAGATAGCGAGGGAGATAGCGAGAGAGATAGCGTGAGAGATAGCGTGAGAGACTGCGAGAGAGACTGCGAGGGAGAGAGCGAGGGAGAAAGCGAGAGAGAACACGAGGGAGACAGCGATAGAAACTGCGAGGGAGTCAGCGAGAGAGACTGCGAGAGAGACTGTGAGAGAGACCTCGAGGGAGACAGCGAGGGAGACAGCGAGGGAGACAGTGAGGGAGACAGCGAGGGAGACTATGAGGGAGACAGCGAGGGAGACAGCGAGAGAGACAGCGAGAGAGACTGCGAGTGAGACTGCTATGGAGATAGCGAGAAAAACAGCGAGGGATACAGCGAGAGACACTGCGAGGGAGACAGCGATTGAGACGGCGAGAGAGACGGCGAGAGAGACGGCGAGGGAGACAGCGAGGGAGACAGCGAGAGAGACAGCGAGAGAGACTGCTATGGAGATAGCGAGAAAAACAGCGAGGGATACAGCGAAGACACTGCGAGGGAGACAGCGATTGAGATGGCGAGAGAGACGGCGAGAGAGACGGCGAGGGAGACAGCGAGGGAGACAGCGAGAGAGACAGCGAGAGAGACAGCGAGAGAGACAGCGAGAGAGACAGCGAGAGAGACTTCGAGAGAGACTTCGAGAGAGACTGCGAGGGAGGCAGCGAGGGAGGCAGCGAGGGAGACAGCGAGGGAGACAGCGAGGGAGACAGCGAGGGAGACAGCGAGGGAGACAGCGACAGAGACAGCAAGAGAGACTGTGAGAGAGACTGCGATGGACACAGCGAGAGAGACTGCGAGGGAGACGAGAGAGAATGCGAGAGAGATCGCGTGAGACAGCGAGGGAGACAGCGAGGGAGACAGCGAGGGAGACAGCGAGGGAGACTGCGAGGGAGACTGCGAGGGAGACTGCGAGGGAGACTGCGAGGGAGACTGCGAGGGAGACAGCAAGAGAGACAGCAAGAGAGACTGCAAGAGAGACTGCAAGGGAGACTGCGAGGGAGACTGCGAGGGAGACTGCGAGGGAGACAGCGAGGTAGACAGCGAGGTAGACAGCGAGGGAGACAGCGAGGGAGAATGCGAGGAAGACTGCGAGAGAGACTGCGAGAGAGACTGCGAGGGAGACTGTGAGGGAGACAGCGAGGGATACAGCGAGGGATACAGCGAGGGATACAGCGAGAGAGACTGCGAGAGAGACTGCGAGACTAACTGCGAGGGAGACAGCGAGGGAGATGGCGAGGGAGACAGCGCTGGAGACAGCGAGAGAGAATGCGAGAAGGACTGCGAGAGAGACAGCGAGGGAGAAAGCGAGAGCGACTTCGAGAGAGACTGCGAGGGAGACAGCGAGACTGTGAGGGAAACAGCGAGGGAGACAGCGAGGGAGACTGCGAGGGAGACTGCGAGGGAGACTGCGAGGGAGACAGCGAGAGAGACAGCGAGAGAGACAGCGAGAGAGACTGCAAAGGAGACTGCGAGAGAGACTGCGAGGGAGACTGCGAGAGAGACTGCGAGAGAGACTGCGAGAGAGACTGCGAGAGAGACTGCGAGAGAGACTGCGAGAGAGACTGCGAGAGGGACAGCGAGAGAGACTGCGAGAGAGACTGCGAGAGAGACTGCGAGAGAGACTGCGAGAGAGACTGCGAGAGAGACTGCGAGGGAGAAAGCGACAGAGACTGTGTGGGAGACTGCAATGGAGACAGCGAGAGAGACTGCGAGGGAGACTGCGAGGGAGACTGCGAGGGAGACTGCGAGGGAGACTGCGAGAGAGACTGCGAGAGAGACTGCGAGGGAGACTGCGAGGGAGACTGCGAGGGAGACTGCGAGGGAGACGGCGAGAGAGATGGCGAGAGAGACGGAGAGAGAGATGGAGAGAGAGACGGCGAGAGGGACTGCGAGAGAGAGAGTGAGAGAGACTGAGAGGGAGACAGCGAGAGAGACTGCGAGAGAGACTGCGAGAGAGACTGCGAGAGATACAGCGAGGGATAGAGCGTGGGAGACAGCGAGAGTACATTGAGAGAGACAGCGAGAGAGACAGCGAGAGAGACAGTGAGAGAGACTGCTATGGAGATAGCGAGAGAGACAGCGGGGGATACAGGGAGAGTGACTGCGAGGGAGACGGCGAGGGAGACAGCGAGGGAGACAGCGAGGGAGACAGCGAGGGAGACAGCGAGGGAGACAGCGAGAGAGACTGCGAGGGAGACTGCGAGGGAGACTGCGAGGGAGACTGCGAGGGAGACAGCGAGGGAGACAGCGAGGGAGACAGCGAGGGAAACTGCGAGAGAGACAGCGAGGGAAACTGCGAGAGAGACAGCGAGGGACACAGCGAGGGACACAGCGAGGTAGACAGCGAGGGAGACAGCGAGGGAGACTGCGAGGGAGACTGCGAGGGAGACAGCGAGAGAGACTGCGAGAGAGACTGCAAGAGAGACTGCGAGAGCGACTGCGAGAGAGACTGCGAGAGAGACTGCGAGAGAGACTGCGAGGGAGAAAGCGAGAGAGACTGCGAGGGAGAAAGTGAGAGAGACTGCGAGGGAGACTGCAAGGGAGACAGCGAGAGAGACAGCGAGAGAGATAGCGAGGGAGATAGCGAGGGAGATAGCGAGAGAGATAGCGAGAGAGATAGCGAGAGAGACTGCGAGAGAGACTGCGAGAGAGACTGCGAGGGAGAGAGCGAGGGAGAAAGCGAGAGAGAACACGAGGGAGACAGCGATAGAAACTGCGAGGGAGTCAGCGAGAGAGACTGCGAGAGAGACTGTGAGAGAGACCTCGAGGGAGACAGCGAGGGAGACAGCGAGGGAGACAGCGAGAGAGACAGCGAGAGAGACAGCGAGAGAGACTGTGAGTGAGACTGTGAGGGAGAAAGCGAGAGAAACTGCGAGAGAGACTGCTATGGAGATAGCGAGAAAAACAGCGAGGGATACAGCGAGAGACAATGCGAGGGAGACAGCGATTGAGACGGCGAGGGAGACGGCGAGAGAGACGGCGAGAGAGACGGCGAGAGAGACGGCGAGAGAGACGGCGAGGGAGACAGCGAGGGAGACAGCAAGAGAGACAGCAAGAGAGACTGCAAGAGAGACTGCAAGAGAGACTGCGAGGGAGACTGCGAGGGAGACAGCGAGGGAGACAGCGAGGGAGACGGCGAGGGAGACTGCGAGGGAGACTGCGAGGGAGACTGCGAGGGAGACAGCAAGAGAGACAGCAAGAGAGACTGCAAGAGAGACTGCAAGAGAGACTGCGAGGGAGACTGCGAGGGAGACAGCGAGGGAGACAGCGAGGGAGACAGCGAGGGAGACAGCGAGGGAGACAGCGAGGGAGAATGCCAGGAAGACTGCGAGGAAGACTGCGAGAGAGACTGCGAGAGAGACTGCGAGAGAGACTGCGAGAGAGACTGCGAGAGAGACTGTGAGGGAGACAGTGAGGGATACAGCGAGGGATACAGCGAGGGATACAGCGAGAGAGACTGCGAGAGAGACTGCGAGACTAACTGCGAGGGAGACAGCGAGGGAGATGGCGAGGGAGACAGCGCTGGAGACAGCGAGAGAGAATGCGAGAAGGACTGCGAGAGAGACAGCGAGGGAGAAAGCGAGAGCGACTTCGAGAGAGACTGCGAGGGAGACAGCGAGACTGTGAGGGAGACAGCGAGGGAGACTGCGAGGGAGACTGCGAGGGAGACTGCTAGGGAGACAGCGAGAGAGACAGCGAGAGAGACAGCGAGAGAGACTGCAAAGGAGACTGCGAGAGAGACTGCGAGGGAGACTGCGAGAGAGACTGCGAGAGAGACTGCGAGAGAGACTGCGAGAGAGACTGCGAGAGGGACAGCGAGAGAGACTGCGAGAGAGACTGCGAGAGAGACTGCGAGAGAGACTGCGAGAGAGACTGCGAGAGAGACTGCGAGGGAGAAAGCGAGGGAGAAAGCGACAGAGACTGTGTGGGAGACTGCAATGGAGACAGCGAGAGAGACTGCGAGGGAGACTGCGAGGGAGACTGCGAGGGAGACTGCGAGGGAGACTGCGAGGGAGACTGCGAGAGAGACTGCGAGAGAGACTGCGAGGGAGACTGCGAGGGAGACTGCGAGGGAGACGGCGAGAGAGACGGCGAGAGAGACGGCGAGAGAGACGGAGAGAGAGATGGAGAGAGAGACGGCGAGAGAGACTGCGAGAGAGAGAGTGAGAGAGACTGAGAGGGAGACAGCGAGAGAGACTGCGAGAGAGACTGCGAGAGAGACTGCGAGAGATACAGCGAGGGATAGAGCGAGGGAGACAGCGAGAGTACATTGAGAGAGACAGCGAGAGAGACAGCGAGAGAGACAGTGAGAGAGACTGCTATGGAGATAGCGAGAGAGACAGCGGGGGATACAGAGAGAGTGACTGCGAGGGAGACGGCGAGGGAGACAGCGAGGGAGACAGCGAGGGAGACAGCGAGGGAGACAGCGAGGGAGACAGCGAGGGAGACAGCGAGAGAGACTGCGAGGGAGACTGCGAGGGAGACTGCGAGGGAGACTGCGAGGGAGACAGCGAGGAAGACAGCGAGGGAGACAGCGAGGGAAACTGCGAGAGAGACAGCGAGGGAAACTGCGAGAGAAACAGCGAGGGACACAGCGAGGGACACAGCGAGGGAGACAGCGAGGGAGACAGCGAGGGAGACTGCGAGGGAGACTGCGAGGGAGACTGCAAGGGAGACAGCGAGGGAGACTGCGAGAGAGAGCGCGTGAGAGACAGCGAGAGAGACTGCGTGGGATACAGCGAGGGAGACAGCGAGGGAGACAGCGAGGGAGACAGCGAGAGAGACTGCGAGGGAGACTGCGAGGGAGACTGCGAAGGAGACTGCGAGGGAGACAGCGAGGAAGACAGCGAGGGAGACAGCGAGGGAAACTGCGAGAGAGACAGCGAGGGACACAGCGAGGGACACAGCGAGGGAGACAGCGAGGGAGACAGCGAGGGAGACTGCGAGGGAGACTGCGAGGGAGACAGCGAGGGAGACTGCGAGAGAGAGCGCGTGAGAGACAGCGAGAGAGACTGCGTGGGATACAGCGAGGGAGACAGCGAGGGAGACAGCGAGAGAGAATGCGAGAAGGACTGCGAGAGAGACAGCGAGAGAGACTGCGAGAGAGACTGCGAGAGAGACTGCGAGAGAGACTGCGAGAGAGACTGCGAGGGAGACTGCGAGAGAGACTGCGAGAGAGACTGCGAGGGAGACTGCGAGGGAGACTGCGAGAGAGACTGCGAGAGAGACTGCGAGAGAGACTGCGAGAGAGACTGCGAGAGAGACTGCAAGGGAGAGAGCGAGGGAGAAAGCGAGAGAGAAAGCGAGGGAGACAGCGAGGGAGACAGCGAGGGAGACAGCGAGGGAGACAGCGAGAGAGACAGCGAGAGAGACTGCGAGAGAGACTGCGAGAGAGACTGCGAGAGAGACTGCGAGAGAGACTGCGAGAGAGACTGCAAGGGAGAGAGCGAGGGAGACTGCGAGAGAGAAAGCGAGAGAGACTGCGAGAGAGAAAGCGAGGGAGAAAGCGAGAGAGACTGCGAGGGAGAAAGCGACAGAGACTGCGAGGGAGACTGCAAGGGAGACAGCGAGAGAGACAGCGAGAGAGACAGCGAGAGAGACAGCGAGAGAGACTGCGAGAGAGACTGCGAGAGAGACTGCGAGGGAGAAAGCGAGAGAGACTGCGAGGGAGAAAGCGAGAGAGACTGCGAGGGAGACTGCGAGGGAGACTGCGAGGGAGACTGCGAGGGAGACTGCGAGAGAGACTGCGAGAGAGACTGCGAGGGAGACTGCGAGGGAGACTGCGAGGGAGACGGCGAGAGAGACGGCGAGAGAGACGGCGAGAGAGACGGAGAGAGAGATGGAGAGAGAGACGGCGAGAGAGACTGCGAGAGAGAGAGTGAGAGAGACTGAGAGGGAGACAGCGAGAGAGACTGCGAGAGAGACTGCGAGAGAGACTGCGAGAGATACAGCGAGGGATAGAGCGAGGGAGACAGCGAGAGTACATTGAGAGAGACAGCGAGAGAGACAGCGAGAGAGACAGTGAGAGAGACTGCTATGGAGATAGCGAGAGAGACAGCGGGGGATACAGAGAGAGTGACTGCGAGGGAGACGGCGAGGGAGACAGCGAGGGAGACAGCGAGGGAGACAGCGAGGGAGACAGCGAGGGAGACAGCGAGGGAGACAGCGAGAGAGACTGCGAGGGAGACTGCGAGGGAGACTGCGAGGGAGACTGCGAGGGAGACAGCGAGGAAGACAGCGAGGGAGACAGCGAGGGAAACTGCGAGAGAGACAGCGAGGGAAACTGCGAGAGAAACAGCGAGGGACACAGCGAGGGACACAGCGAGGGAGACAGCGAGGGAGACAGCGAGGGAGACTGCGAGGGAGACTGCGAGGGAGACTGCAAGGGAGACAGCGAGGGAGACTGCGAGAGAGAGCGCGTGAGAGACAGCGAGAGAGACTGCGTGGGATACAGCGAGGGAGACAGCGAGGGAGACAGCGAGGGAGACAGCGAGAGAGACTGCGAGGGAGACTGCGAGGGAGACTGCGAAGGAGACTGCGAGGGAGACAGCGAGGAAGACAGCGAGGGAGACAGCGAGGGAAACTGCGAGAGAGACAGCGAGGGACACAGCGAGGGACACAGCGAGGGAGACAGCGAGGGAGACAGCGAGGGAGACTGCGAGGGAGACTGCGAGGGAGACAGCGAGGGAGACTGCGAGAGAGAGCGCGTGAGAGACAGCGAGAGAGACTGCGTGGGATACAGCGAGGGAGACAGCGAGGGAGACAGCGAGAGAGAATGCGAGAAGGACTGCGAGAGAGACAGCGAGAGAGACTGCGAGAGAGACTGCGAGAGAGACTGCGAGAGAGACTGCGAGAGAGACTGCGAGAGAGACTGCGAGGGAGACTGCGAGAGAGACTGCGAGAGAGACTGCGAGGGAGACTGCGAGGGAGACTGCGAGAGAGACTGCGAGAGAGACTGCGAGAGAGACTGCGAGAGAGACTGCGAGAGAGACTGCGAGAGAGACTGCAAGGGAGAGAGCGAGGGAGAAAGCGAGAGAGAAAGCGAGGGAGACAGCGAGGGAGACAGCGAGGGAGACAGCGAGGGAGACAGCGAGAGAGACAGCGAGAGAGACTGCGAGAGAGACTGCGAGAGAGACTGCGAGAGAGACTGCGAGAGAGACTGCGAGAGAGACTGCAAGGGAGAGAGCGAGGGAGACTGCGAGAGAGAAAGCGAGAGAGACTGCGAGAGAGAAAGCGAGGGAGAAAGCGAGAGAGACTGCGAGGGAGAAAGCGACAGAGACTGCGAGGGAGACTGCAAGGGAGACAGCGAGAGAGACAGCGAGAGAGACAGCGAGAGAGACAGCGAGAGAGACTGCGAGAGAGACTGCGAGAGAGACTGCGAGGGAGAAAGCGAGAGAGACTGCGAGGGAGAAAGCGAGAGAGACTGCGAGGGAGACAGCGAGAGAGACAGCGAGAGAGACAGCGAGGGAGAAGGCGAGAGAGACAGCGAGGGAGACAGCGAGGGAGAAAGCGAGGGAGACAGCGAGAGAGACAGCGAGAGAGACAGCGAGAGAGACTTCGAGAGAGACTTCGAGAGAGACTTCGAGAGAGACTTCGAGAGAGACTTCGAGAGAGACTGCGAGGGAGGCAGCGAGGGAGGCAGCGAGGGAGGCAGCGAGGGAGGCAGCGAGGGAGACAGCGAGGGAGACAGCGAGGGAGACAGCGACAGAGACAGCAAGAGAGACTGTGAGAGAGACTGCGATGGACACAGCGAGAGAGACTGCGAGGGAGACGAGAGAGAATGCGAGAGAGAATGCGAGAGAGATCGCGTGAGACAGCGAGGGAGACTGCGAGGGAGACTGCGAGGGAGACTGCGAGGGAGACTGCGAGGGAGACTGCGAGGGAGACAGCAAGAGAGACAGCAAGAGAGACTGCAAGAGAGACTGCAAGAGAGACTGCAAGAGAGACTGCAAGAGAGACTGCGAGGGAGAGAGCGAGGGAGACTGCGAGGAAGACTGCGAGGAAGACTGCGAGGAAGGCTGCGAGGAAGGCTGCGAGGAAGACTGCGAGGAAGACTGCGAGAGAGACTGCGAGAGAGACTGCGAGAGAGACTGCGAGAGAGACTGCGAGGGAGAAAGCGAGAGAGACTGCGAGAGAGACTGCGAGGGAGAAAGCGAGAGAGACTGCGAGGGAGACTGCGAGGGAGACTGCAAGGGAGACTGCAAGGGAGACAGCGAGAGAGACAGCGAGGGAGACAGCGAGGGAGACAGCGAGGGAGACAGCGAGGGAGATAGCGAGGGAGATAGCGAGGGAGATAGCGAGAGAGATAGCGAGAGAGACTGCGAGAGAGACTGCGAGAGAGACTGCGAGAGAGACTGCGAGAGAGACTGTGAGGGAGACTGCGAGGGAGACTGCGAGGGAGACTGCGAGGGAGACTGCGAGGGAGACTGCGAGAGAGACTGCGAGAGAGACTGCGAGAGAGACTGCGAGGGAGACTGCGAGGGAGACTGCGAGGGAGACGGCGAGAGAGACGGCGAGAGAGACGGCGAGAGAGACGGAGAGAGAGATGGAGAGAGAGACGGCGAGAGAGACTGCGAGAGAGAGAGTGAGAGAGACTGAGAGGGAGACAGCGAGAGAGACTGCGAGAGAGACTGCGAGAGAGACTGCGAGAGATACAGCGAGGGATAGAGCGAGGGAGACAGCGAGAGTACATTGAGAGAGACAGCGAGAGAGACAGCGAGAGAGACAGTGAGAGAGACTGCTATGGAGATAGCGAGAGAGACAGCGGGGGATACAGAGAGAGTGACTGCGAGGGAGACGGCGAGGGAGACAGCGAGGGAGACAGCGAGGGAGACAGCGAGGGAGACAGCGAGGGAGACAGCGAGAGAGACTGCGAGGGAGACTGCGAGGGAGACTGCGAGGGAGACTGCGAGGGAGACAGCGAGGAAGACAGCGAGGGAGACAGCGAGGGAAACTGCGAGAGAGACAGCGAGGGAAACTGCGAGAGAGACAGCGAGCGACACAGCGAGGGACACAGCGAGGGAGACAGCGAGGGAGACAGCGAGGGAGACTGCGAGGGAGACTGCGAGGGAGACTGCAAGGGAGACAGCGAGGGAGACTGCGAGAGAGAGCGCGTGAGAGACAGCGAGAGAGACTGCGTGGGATACAGCGAGGGAGACAGCGAGGGAGACAGCGAGGGAGACAGCGAGAGAGACTGCGAGGGAGACTGCGAGGGAGACTGCGAAGGAGACTGCGAGGGAGACAGCGAGGAAGACAGCGAGGGAGACAGCGAGGGAAACTGCGAGAGAGACAGCGAGGGACACAGCGAGGGACACAGCGAGGGAGACAGCGAGGGAGACAGCGAGGGAGACTGCGAGGGAGACTGCGAGGGAGACAGCGAGGGAGACTGCGAGAGAGAGCGCGTGAGAGACAGCGAGAGAGACTGCGTGGGATACAGCGAGGGAGACAGCGAGGGAGACAGCGAGAGAGAATGCGAGAAGGACTGCGAGAGAGACAGCGAGAGAGACTGCGAGAGAGACTGCGAGAGAGACTGCGAGAGAGACTGCGAGAGAGACTGCGAGAGAGACTGCGAGGGAGACTGCGAGGGAGACTGCGAGAGAGACTGCGAGAGAGACTGCGAGGGAGACTGCGAGGGAGACTGCGAGAGAGACTGCGAGAGAGACTGCGAGAGAGACTGCGAGAGAGACTGCGAGAGAGACTGCGAGAGAGACTGCAAGGGAGAGAGCGAGGGAGAAAGCGAGAGAGAAAGCGAGGGAGACAGCGAGGGAGACAGCGAGGGAGACAGCGAGGGAGACAGCGAGAGAGACAGCGAGAGAGACTGCGAGAGAGACTGCGAGAGAGACTGCGAGAGAGACTGCGAGAGAGACTGCGAGAGAGACTGCAAGGGAGAGAGCGAGGGAGACTGCGAGAGAGAAAGCGAGAGAGACTGCGAGAGAGAAAGCGAGGGAGAAAGCGAGAGAGACTGCGAGGGAGAAAGCGACAGAGACTGCGAGGGAGACTGCAAGGGAGACAGCGAGAGAGACAGCGAGAGAGACAGCGAGAGAGACAGCGAGAGAGACTGCGAGAGAGACTGCGAGAGAGACTGCGAGGGAGAAAGCGAGAGAGACTGCGAGGGAGAAAGCGAGAGAGACTGCGAGGGAGACAGCGAGAGAGACAGCGAGAGAGACAGCGAGGGAGATAGCGAGGGAGATAGCGAGGGAGATAGCGAGGGAGATAGCGAGAGAGATAGCGAGAGAGATAGCGAGAGAGATAGCGAGAGAGACTGCGAGAGAGACTGCGAGAGAGACTGCGAGGGAGAGAGCGAGGGAGAGAGCGAGGGAGAAAGCGAGAGAGAACACGAGGGAGACAGCGATAGAAACTGCGAGGGAGTCAGCGAGAGAGACTGCGAGAGAGACTGTGAGAGAGACCTCGAGGGAGACAGCGAGGGAGACAGCGAGAGAGACTGTGAGGGAGACAGCGAGGGAGACAGCGAGAGAGACTGCGAGTGAGACTGTGAGGGAGACAGCGAGAGAGACTGCGAGGGAGAAAGCGAGAGAAACTGCGAGAGAGACTGCTATGGAGATAGCGAGAAAAACAGCGAGGGATACAGCGAGAGACACTGCGAGGGAGACAGCGATTGAGACGGCGAGGGAGACGGCGAGAGAGACAGCGAGGGAGACAGCGAGGGAGAAAGCGAGGGAGACAGCGAGAGAGACAGCGAGAGAGACAGCGAGAGAGACTTCGAGAGAGACTTCGAGAGAGACTTCGAGAGAGACTTCGAGAGAGACTTCGAGAGAGACTGCGAGGGAGGCAGCGAGGGAGGCAGCGAGGGAGGCAGCGAGGGAGGCAGCGAGGGAGACAGCGAGGGAGACAGCGAGGGAGACAGCGAGGGAGACAGCGACAGAGACAGCAAGAGAGACTGTGAGAGAGACTGCGATGGACACAGCGAGAGAGACTGCGAGGGAGACGAGAGAGAATGCGAGAGAGAATGCGAGAGAGATCGCGTGAGACAGCGAGGCAGACTGCGAGGGAGACTGCGAGGGAGACTGCGAGGGAGACTGCGAGGGAGACAGCAAGAGAGACAGCAAGAGAGACTGCAAGAGAGACTGCAAGAGAGACTGCAAGAGAGACTGCGAGGGAGAGAGCGAGGGAGACTGCGAGGAAGACTGCGAGGAAGACTGCGAGGAAGGCTGCGAGGAAGGCTGCGAGGAAGACTGCGAGGAAGACTGCGAGAGAGACTGCGAGAGAGACTGCGAGAGAGACTGCGAGAGAGACTGCGAGGGAGAAAGCGAGAGAGACTGCGAGAGAGACTGCGAGGGAGAAAGCGAGAGAGACTGCGAGGGAGACTGCGAGGGAGACTGCAAGGGAGACTGCAAGGGAGACAGCGAGAGAGACAGCGAGGGAGACAGCGAGGGAGACAGCGAGGGAGACAGCGAGGGAGATAGCGAGGGAGATAGCGAGGGAGATAGCGAGGGAGATAGCGAGAGAGATAGCGAGAGAGACTGCGAGAGAGACTGCGAGAGAGACTGCGAGAGAGACTGCGAGAGAGACTGTGAGGGAGACTGTGAGGGAGACAGCGAGGGAGACTGCGAGAGAGACTGCTATGGAGATAGCGAGAGAGACAGCGAGGGATACAGCGAGAGAGACTGCGAGACTAACTGCGAGAGAGACAGCCAGGGAGATGGCGAGGGAGACAGCGCTGGAGACAGCGAGAGAGAATGCAAGGGAGACAACGAGAGAGAATGCGAGAGAGATCGCGTGAGGCAGCGAGGGAGACAGCGAGAGAAACTGCGAGGAAGACTGCGAGAGAGACTGCGAGAGAGACTGCGAGAGAGACTGCGAGAGAGACTGCGAGAGAGACTGCGAGAGACACAGCGAGGAAGACAACGAGAGAGACTGCGAGAGCGACTGCTAGGGAGACAGCGAGGGAGACAGCGAGGGAGACAGCGAGAGAGACTGCGAGAGCGACTGCGAGAGCGACTGCGAGAGCGACTGCTAGGGAGACAGCGACTGCTAGGGAGAAAGCGAGGGAGGCAGCGAGGGAGACAGCGAGAGAGACAGCGAGAGAGACAGCGAGGGAGACAGCGAGGGAGACAGCGAGAGAAACTGCGAGGAAGACAGCGAGAGAGACGGCGAGGGAGACGGTGAGGGAGACTGCGAGGGAGAGAGCGAGGGACACAGTGAGGGAGACAGCGAGGGAGACAGCGAGGGAGACAGCGAGGGAGACAGCGAGAGAGACTGCAAGAGAGACAGCGAGGGAGACAGCGAGAGAGACAGCGAGAGAGACAGCGAGAGAGACAGCGAGGGAGACAGCGAGAGAGACTGCGAGTGAGACTGCGAGTGAGACTGCGAGGGAGACAGCGAGGGAGACAGCGAGGGAGACAGCGAGGGAGACAGCGAGGGAGACAGCGAGGGAGAGAGCGAGGGAGACAGCGAGAGAGACAGCGAGGGAGACTGCGAGAGAGACTGCGAGAGGGACAGCGAGAGAGACTGCGAGAGGGACAGCGAGAGAGACTGCGAGAGAGACTGCGAGAGGGACAGCGAGAGAGACAGCGAGGGAGAAAGCGAGGGAGACAGCGAGAGAGACTGCGAGAGAGACTGCGAGAGAGACTGCGAGAGAGACTGCGAGAGAGACTGCGAGGGAGACAGCGAGGGAGACTGCGAGGGACACAGCGAGGGACACAGCGAGGGACACAGCGAGGGACACAGTGAGGGAGACAGCGAAAGAGACTGCGAGAGAGAGCGCATGAGACAGCGAGGGAGACAGCGAGGGAGAGAGCGAGAGACACAGCGAGGGAGACAGCGAGGGAGACAGCGAGGGAGACAGCGAGGGAGACAGCGAGGGAGACTGCAAGAGAGACTGCAAGGGAGACTGCAAGGGAGACAGCGAGAGAGACAGCGAGAGAGACAGCGAGAGAGACAGCGAGAGAGACAGCAAGAGAGACAGCAAGGGAGAAGGCGATGGAGACAGCGAGAGAGACAGCGAGAGAGACTGCGTGGGAGACAGCGAGGGAGACAGCGAGGGAGACAGCGAGAGAGACTGCGAGAGAGACTGCGAGAGAGACTGCGAGAAGGACTGCGAGAAGGACTGCGAGAAGGACTGCGAGAGAGACAGCGAGGGAGAAAGCGAGGGAGAAAGCGAGAGCGACTTCGAGAGAGACTGCGAGGGAGACAGCGAGAGAGACTGTGAGGGAAACAGCGAGGGAGACAGCGAGAGAGACTGCGAGGGAGACAGCGAGAGAGACAGCGAGAGAGACAGCGAGAGAGACTGTGAGAGAGACTGCGAGAGAGACTGCGAGAGAGACTGCGAGAGATACAGCGAGGGATACAGCGAGGGATAGAGCGAGTGAGACAGCGACAGAGACTGCGAGGGAGACGGCGAGGGAGACGGCGAGGGAGACGGCGAGGGAGACGGCGAGGGAGACGACGAGGGAGACAGCGAGGGAGACAGCGAGGGAGACAGCGAGGGAGACAGCGAGGGACACAGCGAGGGACACAGCGAGGGACACAGCGAGAGAGACAGCGAGAGAGACAGCGAGAGAGACAGCGAGAGAGACTGCGAGAGAGACTGCGAGAGAGAGCGCGTGAGACAGCGAGGGAGACAGCGAGGGAGACAGCGAGGGAGAGAGCGAGAGATACAGCGAGGGAAACAGCGAGAGAGACTGCAAGAGAGACTGCAAGAGAGACTGCGAGAGAAACTGCGAGAGAAACTGCGAGAGAAACTGCGAGGAAGACAGCGAGAGAGACGGCGAGGGAGACGGTGAGGGAGACGGTGAGGGAGACTGCGAGGGAGAGAGCGAGGGACACAGTGAGGGAGAGAGCGAGGGAGACAGCGAGGGAGACAGCGAGGGAGACAGCGAGAGAGACTGCAAGAGAGACTGCGAGGGAGACAGCGAGAGAGACAGCGAGAGAGACAGCGAGAGAGACAGCGAGGGAGAAAGCCATGGAGACAGCGAGAGAGACAGCGAGAGAGACAGCGAGAGAGACAGCGAGAGAGACAGCGAGAGAGACAGCGAGAGAGACTGCGAGGGAGAAAGCGAGGGAGACAGCGAGAGAGACTGCGAGAAGGACTGCGAGAAGGACTGCGAGAGAGACAGCGAGGGAGAAAGCGAGAGCGACTTCGAGAGAGACTGCGAGGGAGACAGCGAGAGAGACTGTGAGGGAGACAGCGAGAGAGACTGCGAGAGAGACTGCGAGAGAGACAGCGAGAGAGACAGCGAGAGAGACTGCGAGAGGGACAGCGAGAGAGACTGCGAGAGGGACAGCGAGAGAGACTGCGAGAGAGACTGCGAGGGAGACTGGGAGGGAGACAGCGAGGGAGACTGCGAGAGAGACTGCGAGAGAGACTGCGAGAGAGACTGCGAGAGAGACTGCGAGAGAGACTGCGAGGGAGACAGCGAGGGAGACAGCGAGGGAGACTGCGAGGGAGATGGTGAGAGAGATGGAGAGAGAGACGGCGAGAGAGACGGCGAGAGAGACAGTGAGGGAGAGAGCGAGAGAGACTGCGAGGGAGACAGCGAGAGAGACAGCGAGAGAGACTGTGAGAGAGACTGCGAGAGATACAGCGAGGGAGAGAGCGAGTGAGACAGCGAGGGAGACAGCGAGAGTACATTGAGAGAGACAGCGAGAGAGACAGCGAGAGAGACTGCGAGGGAGACGGCCAGGGAGACGGCCAGGGAGACGGCCAGGGAGACGGCCAGGGAGACGGCCAGGGAGACGGCCAGGGAGACGACGAGGGAGACGACGAGGGAGACAGCGAGGGAGACAGCGAGGGAGACAGCGACAGAGACAGCGACAGAGACAGCGACAGAGACAGCGACAGAGACAGCGACAGAGACAGCGACAGAGACAGCGAGGGAGACAGTGAGAGATACTGCTATGGAGTTGGCGAGAGAGACAGCCGGGGATACAGAGAGAGTGACTGCAAGGGAGACGGCGAGGGAGATGACGAGGGAGACAGCGAGGGAGACAGCGAGAGAGACTGCGAGGGAGACAGCGAGGGAGACAGCGAGTTAGACAGCGAGGGAGACTGCGAGAGAGACAGCGAGAGAGACAGCGAGGGACACAGCGAGGGACACAGCGAGGGACACAGCGAGGGACACAGCGAGGGACACAGCGAGGGAGAAAGCGAGAGAGACAGCGAGGGAGAAAGCGAGAGAGACAGCGAGAGAGACTGCGAGAGAGACTGCGAGAGAGAGCGCGTGAGACAGCGAGGGAGACAGCAAGGGAGAGAGCGAGAGACACAGCGAGGGACACAGTGAGGGAGACAGCGAGAGAGACTGCGAGAGAGAGCGCATGAGACAGCGAGGGAGACAGCGAGGGAGAGAGCGAGAGACACAGCGAGGGAGACAGCGAGGGAGACAGCGAAGGAGACAGCGAGAGAGACTGCGAGAGCGACTGCGAGAGCGACTGCGAGAGCGACTGCTAGGGAGACAGCGAGAGAGGCAGCAAGGGAGACAGCGAGAGAAACTGCGAGGAAGACAGCGAGAGAGACTGCGAGAGAGACGGCGAGGGACACAGTGAGGGAGACAGCGAGGGAGACAGCGAGAGAGACAGCGAGGGAGACAGCGAGGGAGACAGCGAGGGAGACAGCAAGAGAGACTGCGAGGGAGACAGCGAGAGAGACAGCGAGAGAGACAGCGAGGGAGAATGCCAGGGAGAAAACGAGGGAGAAAGCGAGGGAGACAGCGAGAGAGACTGCGAGTGAGACAGCGAGGGAGACAGCGAGGGAGACAGCGAGGGAGACAGCGAGGGAGACAGCGAGGGAGACTGCGAGAGAGACAGCGAGAGAGACTGCAAAGGAGACTGCGAGAGAGACAGCGAGGGAGACTGCGAGAGGGACAGCGAGAGAGACTGCGAGGGAGACAGCGAGGGAGACTGCGAGGGACACAGCGAGGGACACAGCGAGGGATACAGCGAGGGACACAGCGAGGGACACAGTGAGGGAGACAGCGAGAGAGACTGCGAGAGAGAGCGCATGAGACAGCGAGGGAGACAGCGAGGGAGAGAGCGAGAGACACAGCGAGGGAGACAGCGAGGGAGACAGCGAGAGAGACTGCAAGAGAGACTGCAAGGGAGACTGCAAGGGAGACAGCGAGAGAGACTGCAAGAGAGACTGCAAGGGAGACTGCAAGGGAGACAGCGAGGGATACAGCGAGAGAGGCAGCGAGAGAGACAGCGAGAGAGACAGCGAGAGAGACAGCGAGAGAGACAGCGAGAGAGACAGCGAGAGAGACAGCAAGAGAGACAGCGAGGGAGAAAGCGATGGAGACAGCGAGAGAGACAGCGAGAGAGACTGCGTGGGAGACAGCGAGGGAGTCAGCGAGGGAGACAGCGAGGGAGACAGCGAGGGAGACAGCGAGGGAGACAGCGAGGGAGACAGCGAGAGAGACTGCGAGAAGGACTGCGAGAGAGACAGTGAGGGAGAAAGCGAGAGCGACTTCGAGAGAGACTGCGAGGGAGACAGCGAGAGAGACTGTGAGGGAAACAGCGAGGGAGACAGCGAGAGAGACTGCGAGAGAGACTGCGAGGGAGACAGTGAGGGAGAGAGCGAGAGAGACTGCGAGGGAGACAGCGAGGGAGACAGCGAGAGAGACAGCGAGAGAGACTGCGAGAGAGACTGCGAGAGATACAGCGAGGGATAGAGCGAGTGAGACAGCGAGGGAGACAGCGAGAGTACATTGAGAGAGACGGCGAGAGAGACGGCGAGGGAGACGGCGAGGGAGACGGCGAGGGAGACGGCGAGGGAGACGGCGAGGGAGACGGCGAGGGAGACGGCGAGGGAGACGGCGAGGGAGACGACGAGGGAGACGGCGAGGGAGACGGCGAGGGAGACAGCGAGGGAGACAGCGAGGGAGACTGCGAGAGAGACAGCGAGGGACACAGCGAGGGAAACAGCGAGGGAGACAGCGAGAGAGACAGCGAGAGAGACAGCGAGAGAGACTGCGAGAGAGAGCGCGTGAGACAGCGAGGGAGACAGCGAGGGAGACAGCGAGGGAGACAGCGAGGGACACGGCGAGGGAGACGGCGAGGGAGACGGCGAGGGAGATGGCGAGGGAGACGACGAGGGAGACGGCGAGGGAGACGGCGAGGGAGACAGCGAGGGAGACAGCGAGGGAGACTGCGAGAGAGACAGCGAGGGACACAGCGAGGGAAACAGCGAGGGAGACAGCGAGAGAGACAGCGAGAGAGACAGCGAGAGAGACTGCGAGAGAGAGCGCGTGAGACAGCGAGGGAGACAGCGAGGGAGACAGCGAGGGAGACAGCGAGGGAGAGAGCGAGAGATACAGCGAGGGAAACAGCGAGAGAGACTGCAAGAGAGACTGCAAGGGAGACAGCGAGAGAGACAGCGAGAGAGACTGCAAGAGAGACTGCAAGAGAGACAGCGAGGGAGACAGCGAGAGAGACAGCGAGAGAGACAGCGAGGGAGAAAGCGAGGGAGACAGCGAGAGAGACTGCGAGTGAGACTGCGAGTGAGACTGCGAGTGAGACTGCGAGGGAGACAGCGAGGGAGACAGCGAGGGAGACAGCGAGGGAGACAGCGAGGGAGACAGCGAGAGAGACAGCGAGGGAGACTGCGAGAGAGACAGCGAGAGAGACTGCAAAGGAGACTGCGAGAGAGACAGCGAGAGAGACTGCGAGAGAGACTGCGAGAGAGACTGCGAGAGAGACTGCGAGAGGGACAGCGAGAGAGACAGCGAGAGAGACTGCGAGAGAGACTGCGAGAGAGACTGCGAGAGGGACAGCGAGAGAGACTGCGAGAGAGACTGCGAGAGAGACTGCGAGGGAGACTGCGAGAGAGACTGCGAGAGAGACTGCGAGAGAGACTGCGAGAGAGACTGCGAGAGGGACAGCAAGAGAGACTGCGAGAGGGACAGCGAGAGAGACTGCGAGAGAGACTGCGAGAGAGACTGCGAGAGAGACTGCGAGAGAGACTGCGAGAGGGACAGCGAGAGAGACTGCGAGAGAGACTGCGAGAGAGACTGCGAGAGAGACTGCGAGGGAGAAAGCGAGGGAGAAAGCGTGAGAGACTGTGTGGGAGACTGCGAGGGAGACAGCGAGAGACACTGCGAGAGAGAATGCGAGGGAGACAGCGATTAAGACGGCGAGGGAGACGGCGAGAGAGAGAGCGAGAGAGAGAGCGAGGGAGACAGCGAGGTAGACAGCGAGAGAGACTTCGAGAGAGACTGCGAGGGAGGCAGCGAGGGAGACAGCGAGGGAGACAGCGAGGGAGACAGCGAGGGAGACAGCGAGGGAGACAGCGACAGAGACAGCAATAGAGACTGCGAGAGAGACTGCGAGGGACACAGCGAGAGAGACTGCAAGGGAGACAACGAGAGAGAATGCGAGAGAGATCGCGTGAGACAGCGAGGGAGACAGCGTGGGAGGCAGCGAGGGAGACAGCGAGAGAAACTGCGAGTAAGACTGCGAGAGAGACTGCGAGAGAGACTGCGAGGGACACAGCGAGGAAGACAGCGAGAGAGACTGCGAGAGCGACTGCTAGGGAGACAGCGAGGGAGGCAGTGAGGGAGACAGCGAGGGAGACAGCGAGAGAGACTGCGAGAGCGACTGCTTGGGAGACAGCGAGGGAGGCAGCGAGGGAGACAGCGAGAGAAACTGCGAGGAAGACAGCGAGAGAGACTGCGAGAGAGACGGCGAGGGAGACGGTGAGGGAGACTGCGAGGGAGAGAGCGAGGGACACAGTGAGGGAGACAGCGAGGGAGACAGCGAGGGAAACAGCGAGGGAGACAGCGAGAGAGACAGCGAGAGAGACAGCGAGGGAGAAAGCGAGGGAGACAGCGAGGGAGACAGCGAGGGAGACTGCGAGGGAGACTGCGAGGGAGACTGCGAGGGAGACTGCGAGGGAGACAGTGAAGGAGACAGTGAGGGAGCCAGCGAGGGAGACAGCGAGGGAGACAGCGAGGGAGACAGCGAGGGAGACAGCGAGGGAGACAGCGAGAGAGACAGCGAGAGAGACTGCGAGAAGGACTTCGAGAAGGACTGCGAGAGAGACAGCGAGGGAGAAAGTGAGAGCGACTGCGAGAGAGACTGCGAGGGAGACTGCGAGGGAGACTGCGAGGGAGACAGCGAAAGAGACTGTGAGGGAAACAGCGAGGGAGACAGCGAAAGAGACTGCGAGGGAGACTGCGAGGGAGACTGCGAGAGAGAATGCGAGAGAGACAGCGAGAGAGACAGCGAGAGAGACAGCGAGAGAGACAGCGAGAGAGACTGCAAAGGAGACTACGAGAGAGACTGCGAGGCAGACTGCGAGGGAGACTGCGAGAGAGACAGCGAGAGAGACAGCGAGAGAGACAGCGAGAGAGACAGCGAGAGAGACAGCGAGAGAGACTGCAAAGGAGACTGCGAGAGAGACTGCGAGGGAGACAGCGAGAGAGACTGCGAGAGGGACAGCGAGAGAGACTGCGAGAGGGACAGCGAGAGAGACTGCGAGAGAGACTGCGAGAGAGACTGCGAGAGAGACTGCGAGGGAGAAAGCGTGAGAGACTGTGTGGGAGACTGCAAGGGAGACAGCGAGAGAGACTGTGAGGGAGACAGCGAGGGAGACTGCGAGAGAGACTGCGAGAGAGAGTGCGAGGGAGACAGCGAGGGAGACAGCGAGGGAGACAGCGAGGGAGACAGCGAGGGAGACTGCGAGAGAGACGGCGAGAGAGACGGCGAGAGAGACGGCGACAGAGATGGCGAGAGAGATGGAGAGAGAGACGGCGAGAGAGACTGTGAGAGAGACACTGAGGGAGACAGCGAGAGAGACTGTGAGAGAGACTGTGAGAGAGACTGCGAGAGAGACTGTGAGAGAGACTGCGAGAGAGACTGCGAGAGATACAGCGAGGGATAGAGCGAGTGAGACAGTGAGGGAGACAGCGAGAGTACATTGAGAGAGACAGCGAGAGAGACTGCGAGAGAGACTGCGAGGGAGACGGCGAGGGAGACGGCGAGGGAGACGGCGAGGGAGACAGCGACAGAGACAGCGACAGAGACAGCGACAGAGACAGCGACAGAGACAGCGACAGAGACAGCGAGGGAGACAGTGAGAGAGACTGCTATGGAGATAGCGAGAGAGACAGCCGGGGATACAGAGAGAGTGACTGCAAGGGAGACGGCGAGGGAGACGATGAGGGAGACAGCGAGGGAGACAGCGAGGGAGACTGCGAGGGACATAGTGAGGGAGACAGCGAGAGAGACTGCGAGAGAGAGCGTGTGAGACAGCGAGGGAGACAGCGAGGGAGACAGCGAGGGAGACAGCGAGGGAGACAGCGAGAGAGACTGCAAGAGAGACTGCAAGGGAGACAGCGCGAGAGACAGCGAGAGAGACAGCGAGAGAGACAGCGAGGGAGAAAGCGATGGAGACAGCGAGAAAGACAGCTAGAAAGACAGCGAGAGAGACTGCGTGGGAGACAGCGAGGGAGACAGCGAGGGAGACAGCGAGGGAGACAGCGAGGGAGACAGCGAGGGAGACAGCGCTGGAGACAGCGAGAGAGACTGCGAGAAGAACTGCGAGAGAGACAGCGAGGGAGAAAGCGAGAGCGACTTCGAGAGAGACTGCGAGGCAGACAGCGAGAGAGACTGTGAGGGAGACAGCGAGGGAGACTGCGAGGGAGACTGCGAGGGAGACTGCGAGGGAGACTGCGAGGGAGACTGCGAGGGAGACTGCGAGAGAGACTGCGAGAGAGACTGCGAGAGTGACTGCGAGAGAGACTGCGAGGGAGACTGCGAGGGAGCCTGCGAGAGAGACTGCGAGAGAGACAGCGAGAGAGACTGTGAGAGAGACTGCGAGAGAGACTGCGAGAGATAGAGAGAGTGAGACAGCGAGGGAGACAGCGAGAGTACATTGAGAGAGACAGCGAGAGAGACAGCGAGAGAGACAGCGAGAGAGACTGCGAGAGAGACGGCCAGGGAGACGGCCAGGGAGACGGCCAGGGAGACGGCCAGGGAGACGACGAGGGAGACAGCGAGGGAGACAGCGAGGGAGACAGCGAGGGAGACAGCGACAGAGACAGCGACAGAGACAGCGACAGAGACAGCGACAGAGACAGTGAGAGAGAATGCTATGGAGATAGCGCGTGAGACAGCGAGCGAGAGAGCGAGACACACAGCGAGAGAGACTGCGAGAGAGACTGCAAGGGAGACAGCGAGAGAGACAGCGAGAGAGGCAGCGAGAGAGACAGCGAGGGAGAAAGCGATGGAGACAGCGAGAGAGACAGCGAGAGAGACAGCGAGAGAGACAGCGAGAGAGACAGCGAGAGAGACTGCGTGGGAGACAGCGAGGGAGACTGCGAGGGAGACTGCGAGGGAGACTGCGAGGGAGACAGCGAGGGAGACAGCGAGGGAGACAGCGAGGGAGACAGCGAAAGAGACTGCGAGGGAAACTGCGAGGCAGACTGCGAGGGAGACTGCGAGAGAGACAGCGAGAGAGACAGCGAGAGAGACAGCGAGAGAGACAGCGAGAGAGACAGCGAGAGAGACTGCAACGGAGACTGCGAGAGAGACTGCGAGAGGGACAGCGAGAGAGACTGCGAGAGAGACTGCGAGAGAGACTGCGAGAGAGACTGCGAGAGAGACTGCGAGAGAGACTGCGAGAGAGACGGCGAGGGAGAAAGCGAGGGAGACAGCGAGGGAGACAGCGAGGGAGAGAGCGAGGGAGAGAGCGAGAGACACAGCGAGGGAGACAGCGAGGGAGACAGCGAGGGAGACAGCGAGAGAGACTGCAAGAGAGACTGCAAGGGAGACAGCGAGAGAGACAGCGAGAGAGACAGCGAGAGAGACAGCGAGAGAGACAGCGAGAGAGACAGCGAGGGAGAAAGCGATGGAGACAGCGAGAGAGACAGCGAGAGAGACTGCGTGGGAGACAGCGAGGGAGACAGCGAGGGAGACAGCGAGGGAGACAGCGAGAAGGACTGCGAGAGAGACAGCGAGGGAGAAAGCTAGAGCGACTTCGAGAGAGACTGCGAGGCAGACAGCGAGAGAGACTGCGAGGGAGACAGCGAGAGAGACAGCGAGAGAGACAGCGAGAGAGACAGCGAGAGAGACAGCGAGAGAGACTGCAAAGGAGACTACGAGAGAGACTGCGAGGCAGACTGCGAGGGAGACTGCGAGAGAGACAGCGAGAGAGACAGCGAGAGAGACAGCGAGAGAGACAGCGAGAGAGACAGCGAGAGAGACAGCGAGAGAGACTGCAAAGGAGACTGCGAGAGAGACTGCGAGGGAGACAGCGAGAGAGACTGCGAGAGGGACAGCGAGAGAGACTGCGAGAGGGACAGCGAGAGAGACTGCGAGAGAGACTGCGAGAGAGACTGCGAGAGAGACTGCGAGGGAGAAAGCGTGAGAGACTGTGTGGGAGACTGCAAGGGAGACAGCGAGAGAGACTGTGAGGGAGACAGCGAGGGAGACTGCGAGAGAGACTGCGAGAGAGAGTGCGAGGGAGACAGCGAGGGAGACTGCGAGGGAGACAGCGAGGGAGACAGCGAGGGAGCATGCGAGAGAGACGGCGAGAGAGACGGCGACAGAGATGGCGAGAGAGATGGAGAGAGAGACGGCGAGAGAGACTGTGAGAGAGACACTGAGGGAGACAGCGAGAGAGACTGTGAGAGAGACTGTGAGAGAGACTGCGAGAGAGACTGTGAGAGAGACTGCGAGAGAGACTGCGAGAGATACAGCGAGGGATAGAGCGAGTGAGACAGTGAGGGAGACAGCGAGAGTACATTGAGAGAGACAGCGAGAGAGACTGCGAGAGAGACTGCGAGGGAGACGGCGAGGGAGACGGCGAGGGAGACGGCGAGGGAGACAGCGACAGAGACAGCGACAGAGACAGCGACAGAGACAGCGACAGAGACAGCGACAGAGACAGCGAGGGAGACAGTGAGAGAGACTGCTATGGAGATAGCGAGAGAGACAGCCGGGGATACAGAGAGAGTGACTGCAAGGGAGACGGCGAGGGAGACGATGAGGGAGACAGCGAGGGAGACAGCGAGGGAGACTGCGAGGGACATAGTGAGGGAGACAGCGAGAGAGACTGCGAGAGAGAGCGTGTGAGACAGCGAGGGAGACAGCGAGGGAGACAGCGAGGGAGACAGCGAGGGAGACAGCGAGGGAGACAGCGAGAGAGACTGCAAGAGAGACTGCAAGGGAGACAGCGAGAGAGACAGCGAGAGAGACAGCGAGAGAGACAGCGAGGGAGAAAGCGATGGAGACAGCGAGAAAGACAGCTAGAAAGACAGCGAGAGAGACTGCGTGGGAGACAGCGAGGGAGATAGCGAGGGAGACAGCGAGGGAGACAGCGAGGGAGACAGCGAGGGAGACAGCGAGGGAGACAGCGAGGGAGACAGCGCTGGAGACAGCGAGAGAGACTGCGAGAAGAACTGCGAGAGAGACAGCGAGGGAGAAAGCGAGAGCGACTTCGAGAGAGACTGCGAGGCAGACAGCGAGAGAGACTGTGAGGGAAACAGCGAGGGAGACAGCGAGGGAGACTGCGAGGGAGACTGCGAGGGAGACTGCGAGGGAGACTGCGAGGGAGACTGCGAGAGAGACTGCGAGAGTGACTGCGAGAGAGACTGCGAGGGAGACTGCGAGGGAGCCTGCGAGAGAGACTGCGAGAGAGACAGCGAGAGAGACTGTGAGAGAGACTGCGAGAGAGACTGCGAGAGATAGAGAGAGTGAGACAGCGAGGGAGACAGCGAGAGTACATTGAGAGAGACAGCGAGAGAGACAGCGAGAGAGACAGCGAGAGAGACTGCGAGAGAGACGGCCAGGGAGACGGCCAGGGAGACGGCCAGGGAGACGACGAGGGAGACAGCGAGGGAGACAGCGACAGAGACAGCGACAGAGACAGCGACAGAGACAGCGACAGAGACAGCGACAGAGACAGCGACAGAGACAGTGAGAGAGAATGCTATGGAGATAGCGCGTGAGACAGCGAGCGAGAGAGCGAGACACACAGCGAGAGAGACTGCGAGAGAGACTGCAAGGGAGACAGCGAGAGAGACAGCGAGAGAGGCAGCGAGAGAGACAGCGAGGGAGAAAGCGATGGAGACAGCGAGAGAGACAGCGAGAGAGACAGCGAGAGAGACAGCGAGAGAGACAGCGAGAGAGACTGCGTGGGAGACAGCGAGGGAGACTGCGAGGGAGACTGCGAGGGAGACTGCGAGGGAGACAGCGAGGGAGACAGCGAGGGAGACAGCGAGGGAGACAGCGAAAGAGACTGCGAGGTAAACTGCGAGGCAGACTGCGAGGGAGACTGCGAGAGAGACAGCGAGAGAGACAGCGAGAGAGACAGCGAGAGAGACAGCGAGAGAGACTGCAACGGAGACTGCGAGAGAGACTGCGAGAGGGACAGCGAGAGAGACTGCGAGAGAGACTGCGAGAGAGACTGCGAGAGAGACTGCGAGAGAGACTGCGAGAGAGACGGCGAGGGAGAAAGCGAGGGAGACAGCGAGGGAGACAGCGAGGGAGAGAGCGAGGGAGAGAGCGAGAGACACAGCGAGGGAGACAGCGAGGGAGACAGCGAGGGAGACAGCGAGGGAGACAGCGAGAGAGACTGCAAGAGAGACTGCAAGGGAGACAGCGAGAGAGACAGCGAGAGAGACAGCGAGAGAGACAGCGAGAGAGACAGCGAGAGAGACAGCGAGGGAGAAAGCGATGGAGACAGCGAGAGAGACAGCGAGAGAGACTGCGTGGGAGACAGCGAGGGAGACAGCGAGGGAGACAGCGAGGGAGACAGCGAGGGAGACAGCGCTGGAGACAGCGCTGGAGACAGCGAGAGAGACTGCGAGAAGGACTGCGAGAGAGACAGCGAGGGAGAAAGCTAGAGCGACTTCGAGAGAGACTGCGAGGCAGACAGCGAGAGAGACTGTGAGGGAAACAGCGAGGGAGACAGCGAGAGAGACTGCGAGGGAGACTGCGAGGGAGACTGCGAGGGAGACTGCGAGGGAGACTGCGAGGGAGACTGCGAGAGTGACTGCGAGAGAGACTGCGAGGGAGACTGCGAGGGAGACTGCGAGGGAGACTGTGAGAGAGACTGCGAGAGATACAGCGAGGGATAGAGAGAGTGAGACAGCGAGGGAGACAGCGTGAGTACATTGAGAGAGACAGCGAGAGAGACAGCGAGGGAGACAGCGAGAGAGACTGCGAGAGCGACTGCGAGAGCGACTGCTAGGGAGGCAGCGAGGGAGGCAGCGAGGGAGTCAGCGAGGGAGACAGCGAGGGAGACAGCGAGAGAAACTGCGAGGAAGACAGCGAGAGAGACTGCGAGAGAGACGGCGAGGGAGACGGCGAGGGAGACTGCGAGGGAGAGAGCGAGGGAGAGAGCGAGGGAGACAGCGAGGGAGACTGCGAGGGAGACTGCGAGAGAGACTGCGAGGGAGACTGCGAGAGAGACTGCGAGAGAGGCAGCGAGAGAGACAGCGAGAGAGACAGCGAGAGAGACTGCGAGAGAGACTGCGAGAGAGACTGCGAGAGAGACTGCGAGAGAGACTGCGAGGGAGAAAGCGAGGGAGAAAGCGTGAGAGACTGTGTGGGAGACTGCAAGGGAGACAGCGAGAGAGACTGTGAGGGAGACAGCGAGGGAGACTGCGAGAGAGACTGCGAGGGAGACAGCGAAGGAGACAGCGAGGGAGACTGCGAGAGAGATGGCGAGAGAGATGGCGAGAGAGACGGCGAGAGAGACTGCGAGAGAGACTGCGAGAGAGACAGTGAGGGAGAGAGCGAGAGAGACTGCGAGGTAGACAGCGAGAGAGACAGCGAGAGAGACTGTGAGAGAGACAGCGAGAGAGACTGCGAGAGATACAGCGAGGGATAGAGCGAGTGAGACAGCGAGAGAGACTGCGAGAGTACATTGAGAGAGACAGCGAGAGAGACAGCGAGAGAGACGACGAGGGAGACAGCGAGGGAGACAGCGACAGAGACAGCGACAGTGACAGCGACAGAGACAGCGACAGAGACAGCGACAGAGACAGCGACAAAGACAGCGACAGAGACAGCGACAGAGACAGCGACAGAGACAGCGAGGGAGACAGTGAGAGAGACTGCTATGGAGATAAGGTAAGCTTTTTATTTAAAAAGTTCAGTCCGTCGGATTGCTAAGCGAACAAGTTTTGACTTTTTTTTTCGTTTGGTTTTTCAGTAGATTTATTGGGAATCTAGAATAGTGGGAATGGAGGTAAAGGCAGTTGTATGTTCCTCCTGCAGAATGTGGGAGGTAGGGGTCGCCAAGAGTGTCCCTGCTGACTGCATCTGCGGGAAGTGCACCCAACTCCAGCTCCTCGCAGACCGCGTTAGGGAACTGGAGCTGGAGCTGGATGAACTTAGGATCATTCGGGAGGCGGAGGGGATTATTGACAGGAGTTATAGGGAGGCAGTCACACCTCAGGTAAAAGAAGTAGGTAGATGGGTTACCGTCAGGGGAAGGAAAGGGAACCAGCAGGCAGTGCAGGGATCCCCTGTGGCCGTTTCCCTCAACAACAGGTATACCGTTTTGGATACTGTTGGGGGGGACGACTTACCAGGGGTAAGCAATGGGGTGCAGGTCTCTGGCACAGAGTCTGTCCCTGTTGTTCAGAAGGGAAAAGGGAAGAGGAGCAGAGCATTAGTCATTGGGGACTCCATAGTTAGGGGAACAGATAGGAGGTTCTGTGGGAACGAGAGAGACTCACGGTTGGTGTGTTGCCTCCCAGGTGCCAGGGTACGTGATGTCTCCGATCGTGTTTTTGGGATCCTTAAGGGGGAGGGGGAGCACCCCCAAGTCGTGGTCCACATAGGCACCAACGACATAGGTAGGAAGGGAGATGGGGATTTAAGGCAGAAATTCAGGGAGCTAGGGTGGAAGCTTAGAGCGAGAACAACCAGAGTTGTTATCTCTGGGTTGTTGCCTGTGCCACGTGCTAGCGAAGAGAGGAATAGGGAGAGAGAGGAGTTGAACACGTGGCTGCAGGGATGGTGTAGGAGGGAGGGTTTTGGTTTCCTGGATAATTGGGGCTCTTTCTGGGGTAGGTGGGACCTCTACAAACAGGATGGTCTTCACCTGAACCAGAGGGGTACCAATATCCTGGGGGGGAGATTTGTTAGTGCTCTTCGGGGGGGTTTAAACTAAATCAGCAGGGGAATGGGAACCTAAATTGTAGTTCCAGTGTACAGGCTGTTGAGAGTAGTGAGGTAGGGGATAAGGTTACAGGGACGCAAGAGGGCACTGGCAAGCAAGAACTTGGTTTAAAGTGTGTCTACTTCAACGCCAGGAGCATCCGGAATAAGGTGGGTGAGCTTGCAGCATGGGTTGGTACCTGGGATCCTGATGTTCTGGCCATTTCAGAGACATGGGTAGAGCAGGGGCAGGAATGGATGTTGCAGGTTCCGGGATTTAGATGTTTCAGAAAGAACAGAGAAGAGGGTAAAAGAGGGGGGGGTGTGGCATTGTTAATCAAGGAAAGTATTACAGCAGCAGAAAGGACGTTTGAGGACTCGTCTACTGAGGTAGTATGGGCCGAGGTTAGAAACAGGAGAGGAGAGGTCACCCTGTTGGGAGTTTTCTATAGACCTCCGAATAGTTCCAGAGATGTAGAGGAAAGGATAGCGAAGATGATTCTCGACAGGAGCGAGAGTAACAGGGTAGTGGTTATGGGGGACTTTAACTTTCCAAATATTGACTGGAAATACTATAGTTCGAGTACTTTAGATGGGTCTGTTTTTGTTCAGTGTGTGCAGGAGGGTTTTCTGACACAGTATGTGGACAGGCCAACCAGGGGCGATGCCACATTGGATTTGGTACTGGGTAATGAAACCGGCCAGGTGTTCGATTTAGATGTAGGTGAGCACTTTGGCGATAGTGATCACAATTCGGTTAGGTTTACCTTAGCGATGGGCAGGGACAGGTATATACCGCAGGGCAAGAATTATAGCTGGGGGAAAGGAAATTATGACGCGATTAGGCAAGATTTAGGATGTGTAGGATGGGGAAGGAAACTGCAGGGGATGGGCACAAACGAAATGTGGAGCTTATTCAAGGAGCAGCTAATGCGTGTCCTTGATAAGTATGTACCTGTCAGGCAGGGAGGAAGTTGTCGAGCGAGGGAGCCGTGGTTTACTCAAGAAGTTGAAGCGCTTGTCAAGAGGAAGAGGGCGGCTTATGTTAGGATGAGACGTGAAGGCTCAGTTAGGGCACTTGAGAGTTACAAGCTAGCCAGGAAGGATCTAAAGGGAGGGCTAAGAAGAGCAAGGAGAGGACACGAGAAGTCATTGGCGGATAGGATCAAAGAAAACCCTAAGGCTTTCTATAGGTATATCAGGAATAAACGAATGATAAGAGTTAGAACAGGGCCAATCAAGGATAGTAGTGGGAAGTTGTGTGCGGAATCAGAGGAGATAGGGGAAGCGTTAAATGAATATTTTTCGTCAGTATTTACAGTAGAAAAAGAAAATGTTGCCGAGGAGATTACTGAGATACAGCCTACTAGGCTAGATGGGATTGAGATTCACAAGGAGGAGGTGTTAGCAATTTTGGAAAGAGTGAAAATAGATAAGTCCCCTGGGCCAGATGGGATTTATCCTAGGATTCTCTGGGAAGCCAGGGAGGAGATTGCAGAGCCGTTGTTGTTGATCTTTAAGTCGTCATTGTCGACAGGAGTAGTGCCGGAGGACTGGAGGATAGCAAATGTTGTCCCCTTGTTCAAGAAGGGGAGTAGAGACAGCCCTGGTAATTATAGACCTGTGAGCCTTACTTCGGTTGTGGGTAAAATGTTGGAAAAGGTTATAAGAGACAGGATTTATAATCATCTTGAAAAGAATAAGTTCATTTGCGATAGTCAGCACGGTTTTGTGAATGGTAGGTCGTGCCTCACAAACCTTATTGAGTTTTTCGAGAAGGTGACCAAACAGGTGGATGAGGGTAAAGCCGTGGATGTGGTGTATATGGATTTCAGTAAGGCGTTTGATAAGGTTCCCCACGGTAGGCTATTGCAGAAAATACGGAAGTATGGGGTTGAAGGTGATTTAGAGCTTTGGATCAGAAATTGGCTAGCTGAAAGAAGACAGAGGGTGGTGGTTGATGGCAAATGTTCATCCTGGAGTTTAGTTACTAGTGGTGTACCGCAAGGTTCTGTTTTGGGGCCACTGCTGTTTGTCATTTTTATAAACGACCTGGATGAGGGTGTAGAAGGGTGGGTTAGTAAATTTACGGATGACACGAAGGTCGGTGGAGTTGTGGATAGTGTCGAAGGGTGTTGTAGGGTACAGAGGGACATAGATAGGCTGCAGAGCTGGGCTGAGAGATGGCAAATGGAGTTTAATGCGGAGAAGTGTGAGGTGATTCACTTTGGAAGGAGTAACAGCAATGCAGAGTACTGGGCTAATGGGAAGATTCTTGGTAGTGTAGATGAGCAGAGAGATCTTGGTATCCAGGTACATAAATCCCTGAAAGTTGCTACCCAGGTTAATAGGGCTGTTAAGAAGGCATATGGTGTGTTAGCCTTTATTAGTAGGGGGATCGAGTTTCGGAGCCACGGGGTCATGATGCAGCTGTACAAAACTCTGGTGAGGCCGCACCTGGAGTATTGCGTGCAGTTCTGGTCACCGCATTATAGGAAGGATGTCGAAGCTTTGGAAAGGGTGCAGAGGAGATTTACTAGGATGTTGCCTGGTATGGAAGGAAGGTCTTACGAGGAAAGGCTGAGGGACTTGAGGTTGTTTTCGTTGGAGAGAAGGAGGAGGAGAGGTGACTTATTAGAGACATACAAGATAATCAGAGGGTTAGATAGGGTGGATAGTGAGAGTCTTTTTCCTCGGATGAGGATGGCAAACACGAGGGGACATAGCTTTAAGTTGAGGGGTGAAAGATATAGGACAGATGTCAGAGGTAGTTTCTTTACGCAGAGAGTAGTAGGGGCGTGGAACGCCCTGCCTGCAACAGTAGTAGACTCGCCAACTTTAAGGGCATTTAAGTGGTCATTGGATAGACATATGGATGTAAATGGAATAGTGTAGGTCAGATGATCGGCGCAACATCGAGGGCCGAAGGGCCTGTACTGCGCTGTAATATTCTAATTCTAAAAAAAAAAAAAATAGCGAGAGAGACAGCCGGGGATAAAGAGAGAGTGACTGCAAGGGAGACGGCGAGGGAGACGGCGAGGGAGACGGCGAGGGAGACGGCGAGGGAGACAGCGAGGGAGACTGCGAGGGAGACTGCGAGGGAGACTGCGAGGGAGACTGCGAGGGAGACTGCGAGGGAGACAGCGAGAGAGACTGCGAGAGAGAGCGCATGAGACAGCGAGGGAGACAGCGAGGGAGAGAGCGAGAGACACAGCGAGGGAGACTGCGAGAGAGACAGCGAGAGAGACAGCGAGAGAGACAGCGAGGGAGACTGCGAGAGAGACTGCAAGAGAGACTGCAAGAGAGACTGCAAGAGAGACTGCAAGGGAGACAGCGAGAGAGACAGCGAGAGAGACAGCGAGAGAGACAGCGAGAGAGACAGCGAGAGAGGCAGCGAGAGAGACAGCGAGAGAGACAGCGAGAGAGACAGCGAGAGAGACAGCGAGGGAGAAAGCGATTGAGACAGCGAGAGAGCCAGCGAGAGAGACAGCGAGAGAGACAGCGAGAGAGACAGCGAGGGAGACAGCGAGGGAGACAGCGAGGGAGACAGCGAGGGACACAGCGAGGGAGACAGCGAGGGAGACAGCGAGGGAGACAGCGAGGGAGACAGCGCTGGAGACAGCGAGAGAGACTGCGAGAAGGACTGCGAGAAGGACTGCGAGAAGGACTGCGAGAGAGACAGCGAGGGAGAAAGCGAGGGAGAAAGCGAGAGCGACTTCGAGAGAGACTGCGAGGGAGACAGCGAGAGAGACTGTGAGAGAGACTGTGAGAGAGACTGCGAGAGATACAGCGAGGGATAGAGCGAGTGAGACAGCGAGGGAGACAGCGAGAGTACATTGAGAGAGACAGCGAGAGAGACTGCGAGAGAGACTGCGAGGGAGACGGCCAGGGAGACGGCCAGGGAGACAGCGACAGAGACAGCGACAGAGACAGCGACAGAGACAGCGACAGAGACAGCGACAGAGACAGAGACAGCGAGGGAGACAGCGAGGGAGACAGTGAGAGAGACTGCTATGGAGATAGCGAGAGAGACAGCCGGGGATACAGAGAGAGTGACTGCGAGGGAGACGGCGAGGGAGACGACGAGGGAGACAGCGAGGGAGACAGCGAGGGAGACAGCGAGAGAGACTGCGAGGGAGACAGCGAGGGAGACAGCGAGGGAGACAGCGAGGGAGACTGCGAGAGAGACAGTGAGGGACACAGTGAGGGACACAGCGAGGGACACAGCGAGGGAGACAGCGAGAGAGACTGCGAGAGAGAGCGCATGAGACAGCGAGGGAGACAGCGAGGGAGAGAGCGAGAGACACAGTGAGGGAGACAGCGAGAGAGACTGCAAGAGAGACTGCAAGGGAGACAGCGAGAGAGACAGCGAGAGAGACAGCGAGAGAGACAGCGAGAGAGACAGCGAGAGAGACAGCGAGAGAGACAGCGAGAGAGACAGCGAGGGAGAAAGCCATGGAGACAGCGAGAGAGACAGCGAGAGAGACTGCGTGGGAGACAGCGAGGGAGACAGCGAGGGAGACAGCGAGGGAGACAGCGAGGGAGACAGCGAGGGAGACAGCGCTGGAGAAAGCGAGAGCGACTTCGAGAGAGACTGCGAGGGAGACAGCGAGAGAGACTGCGAGGGAGACTGCGAGGGAGACTGCGAGGGAGACTGCGAGGGAGACAGCGAGAGACACTGCGAGAGAGAATGCGAGGGAGACAGCGATTAAGACGGCGAGGGAGACGGCGAGAGAGAGAGCGAGAGAGAGAGCGAGAGAGAGAGCGAGGGAGACAGCGAGGTAGACAGCGAGAGAGACTTCGAGAGAGACTGCGAGGGAGGCAGCGAGGGAGACAGCGAGGGAGACAGCGACAGAGACAGCAATAGAGACTGCGAGAGAGACTGCGAGGGACACAGCGAGAGAGACTGCAAGGGAGACAACGAGAGAGAATGCGAGAGAGATCACGTGAGACAGCGAGGGAGACAGCGTGGGAGGCAGCGAGGGAGACAGCGAGAGAAACTGCGAGTAAGACTGCGAGAGAGACTGCGAGAGAGACTGCGAGGGACACAGCGAGGAAGACAGCGAGAGAGACTGCGAGAGCGACTGCTAGGGAGACAGCGAGGGAGGCAGTGAGGGAGACAGCGAGGGAGACAGCGAGAGAGACTGCAAGAGCGACTGCGAGAGCGACTGCGAGAGCGACTGCGAGGGACACAGCGAGGAAGACAGCGAGAGAGACTGCGAGAGCGACTGCTAGGGAGACAGCGAGGGAGGCAGTGAGGGAGACAGCGAGGGAGACAGCGAGGGAGACAGCAATAGAGACTGCGAGAGAGACTGCGAGGGACACAGCGAGAGAGACTGCAAGGGAGACAACGAGAGAGAATGCGAGAGAGATCGCGTGAGACAGTGAGGGAGACAGCGAGAGAAACTGCGAGGAAGACTGCGAGAGAGACTGCGAGAGAGACTGCGAGAGAGACTGCGAGAGAGACTGCGAGAGAGACTGCGAGGGACACAGCGAGGAAGACAGCGAGAGAGACTGCGAGAGCGACTGCTAGGGAGACAGCGAGGGAGACGGCGAGGGAGACGGCGAGGGAGACGGCGAGGGAGACTGCGAGGGAGAGAGCGAGGGACACAGTGAGGGAGACAGCGAGGGAGACAGCGAGGGAGACAGCGAGGGAGACTGCGAGGGAGACTGCGAGGGAGACTGCGAGGGAGACTGCGAGGGAGACAGCGAGGGAGACAGCGTGGGAGACAGTGAGGGAGACAGCGAGGGAGACAGCGAGGGAGACAGCGAGGGAGACAGCGAGGGAGACAGCGAGTGAGACAGCGAGTGAGACAGCGAGAGAGACTGCGAGAAGGACTGCGAGAAGGACTGCGAGAAGGACTGCGAGAAGGACTGCGAGAAGGACTGCGAGAGAGACAGCGAGGGAGAAAGTGAGAGCGACTGCGAGAGAGACTGCGAGGGAGACTGCGAGGGAGACAGCGAAAGAGACTGTGAGGGAAACAGCGAGGGAGACAGCGAAAGAGACTGCGAGGGAGACTGCGAGGGAGACTGCGAGAGAGACTGCGAGAGAGACTGCGAGAGAGACTGCGAGGGAGACTGCGAGAGAGACTGCGAGAGAGACTGCGAGAGAGACAGCGAGAGAGACAGCGAGAGAGACAGCGAGAGGGACAGCGAGAGAGACTGCAAAGGAGACTACGAGAGAGACTGCGAGGGAGACTGCGAGGCAGATTGCGAGGGAAACTGCGAGAGAGACAGCGAGAGAGACAGCGAGAGAGACAGCGAGAGAGACTGCAAAGGAGACTGCGAGAGAGACTGCGAGGGAGACAGTGAGAGAGACTGCGAGAGGGACAGCGAGAGAGACTGCGAGAGGGACAGCGAGAGAGACAGCGAGAGAGACTGCGAGAGAGACTGCGAGAGAGACTGCGAGGGAGACTGCGAGAGAGACTGCGAGGGAGAAAGCGAGGGAGAAAGCGTGAGAGACTGTGTGGGAGACTGCAAGGGAGACAGCGAGAGAGACTGTGAGGGAGACAGCGAGGGAGACTGAGAGAGAGACTGCGAGAGAGACTGCGAGAGAGACTGCGAGGGAGACTGCGAGGGAGACTGCGAGGGAGACAGCGAGGGAGACTGCGAGAGAGACTGCGAGAGAGACTGCGAGAGAGACTGCGAGAGAGACGGCGAGGGAGAAAGCGAGGGAGACAGCGAGGGAGACAGCGAGGGAGAGAGCGAGGGAGAGAGCGAGAGACACAGCGAGGGAGACAGCGAGGGAGACAGCGAGGGAGACAGCGAGAGAGACTGCAAGAGAGACTGCAAGGGAGACAGCGAGAGAGACAGCGAGAGAGACAGCGAGAGAGACAGCGAGAGAGACAGCGAGAGAGACAGCGAGAGAGACAGCGAGGGAGAAAGCGATGGAGACAGCGAGAGAGACAGCGAGAGAGACTGCGAGGGAGACAGCGAGGGAGACAGCGAGGGAGAGAGCGAGGGAGAGAGCGAGAGACACAGCGAGGGAGACAGCGAGGGAGACAGCGAGGGAGACAGCGAGAGAGACTGCAAGAGAGACTGCAAGGGAGACAGCGAGAGAGACAGCGAGAGAGACAGCGAGAGAGACAGCGAGAGAGACAGCGAGGGAGAAAGCGATGGAGACAGCGAGAGAGACAGCGAGAGAGACTGCGTGGGAGACAGCGAGGGAGACAGCGAGGGAGACAGCGAGGGAGACAGCGAGGGAGACAGCGAGGGAGACAGCGCTGGAGACAGCGAGAGAGACTGCGAGAAGGACTGCGAGAGAGACAGCGAGGGAGAAAGCTAGAGCGACTTCGAGAGAGACTGCGAGGCAGACAGCGAGAGAGACTGTGAGGGAAACAGCGAGGGAGACAGCGAGAGAGACAGCGAGAGAGACTGCGAGGGAGACTGCGAGGGAGACTGCGAGGGAGACTGCGAGGGAGACTGCGAGGGATACGGCGAGGGAGACGGCGAGGGAGACGGCGAGGGAGACAGCGAGGGAGACTGCGAGGGAGACTGCGAGGGAGACTGCGAGGGAGACTGCGAGGGAGACAGCGAGAGAGACTGCGAGAGAGAGCGCATGAGACAGCGAGGGAGACAGCGAGGGAGAGAGCGAGAGACACAGCGAGGGAGACTGCGAGAGAGACTGCGAGAGAGACAGCGAGAGAGACAGCGAGGGAGACTGCGAGAGAGACTGCAAGAGAGACTGCAAGAGAGACTGCAAGAGAGACTGCAAGGGAGACAGCGAGAGAGACAGCGAGAGAGGCAGCGAGAGAGACAGCGAGAGAGACAGCGAGAGAGACAGCGAGAGAGACAGCGAGGGAGAAAGCGATTGAGACAGCGAGAGAGCCAGCGAGAGAGACAGCGAGAGAGACAGCGAGGGAGACAGCGAGGGAGACAGCGAGGGAGACAGCGAGGGAGACAGCGAGGGAGACAGCGAGGGAGACAGCGAGGGAGACAGCGCTGGAGACAGCGAGAGAGACTGCGAGAAGGACTGCGAGAAGGACTGCGAGAGAGACAGCGAGAGCGACTTCGAGAGAGACTGCGAGGGAGACAGCGAGAGAGACTGTGAGAGAGACTGTGAGAGAGACTGCGAGAGATACAGCGAGGGATAGAGCGAGTGAGACAGCGAGGGAGACAGCGAGAGTACATTGAGAGAGACTGCGAGAGAGACTGCGAGGGAGACGGCCAGGGAGACGGCCAGGGAGACGGCCAGGGAGACAGCGACAGAGACAGCGACAGAGACAGCGACAGAGACAGCGACAGAGACAGCGACAGAGACAGAGACAGCGAGGGAGACAGCGAGGGAGACAGTGAGAGAGACTGCTATGGAGATAGTGAGAGAGACAGCCGGGGATACAGAGAGAGTGACTGCAAGGGAGACGGCGAGGGAGACGACGAGGGAGACAGCGAGGGAGACAGCGAGGGAAACAGCGAGAGACACTGCGAGGGAGACAGCGAGGGAGACAGCGAGGGAGACTGCGAGAGAGACAGTGAGGGACACAGTGAGGGACACATCGAGGGACACAGCGAGGGAGACAGCGAGGGAGACAGCGAGGGAGACAGCGAGGGAGACAGCGAGGGAGAGCGCATGAGACAGCGAGGGAGACAGCGAGGGAGAGAGCGAGAGACACAGTGAGGGAGACAGCGAGAGAGACTGCAAGAGAGACTGCAAGGGAGACAGCGAGAGAGACAGCGAGAGAGGCAGCGAGAGAGACAGCGAGAGAGACAGCGAGAGAGACAGCGAGAGAGACAGCGAGAGAGACAGCGAGAGAGACAGCGAGGGAGAAAGCCATGGAGACAGCGAGAGAGACAGCGAGAGAGACTGCGTGGGAGACTGCGTGGGAGACAGCGAGGGAGACAGCGAGGGAGACAGCGAGGGAGACAGCGAGGGAGACAGCGAGGTAGACAGCGAGGGAGACAGCGCTGGAGAAAGCGAGAGCGACTTCGAGAGAGACTGCGAGGGAGACAGCGAGAGAGACTGCGAGGGAGACTGCGAGGGAGACAGCGAGAGACACTGCGAGAGAGAATGCGAGGGAGACAGCGATTAAGACGGCGAGGGAGACGGCGAGAGAGAGAGCGAGAGAGAGAGCGAGGGAGACAGCGAGGTAGACAGCGAGAGAGACTTCGAGAGAGACTGCGAGAGAGACTGCGAGAGACACTGCGAGGGAGGCAGCGAGGGAGACAGCGAGGGAGACAGCGAGGGAGACAGCGACAGAGACAGCAATAGAGACTGCGAGAGAGACTGCGAGAGAGACTGCGAGGGACACAGCGAGAGAGACTGCAAGGGAGACAACGAGAGAGAATGCGAGAGAGATCGCGTGAGACAGCGAGGGAGACAGCGTGGGAGGCAGCGATGGAGACAGCGAGAGAAACTGCGAGTAAGACTGCGAGAGAGACTGCGAGAGAGACTGCGAGGGACACAGCGAGGAAGACAGCGAGAGAGACTGCGAGAGCGACTGCTAGGGAGACAGCGAGGGAGGCAGTGAGGGAGACAGCGAGGGAGACAGCGAGAGAGACTGCAAGAGCGACTGCGAGAGCGACTGCGAGAGCGACTGCGAGGGACACAGCGAGGAAGACAGCGAGAGAGACTGCGAGAGCGACTGCTAGGGAGACAGCGAGGGAGGCAGTGAGGGAGACAGCGAGGGAGACAGCAATAGAGACTGCGAGAGAGACTGCGAGAGAGACTGCGAGGGACACAGCGAGAGAGACTGCAAGGGAGACAACGAGAGAGAATGCGAGAGAGATCGCGTGAGACAGTGAGGGAGACAGCGTGGGAGGCAGCGAGGGAGACAGCGAGAGAAACTGCGAGGAAGACTGCGAGAGAGACTGCGAGAGAGACTGCGAGAGAGACTGCGAGAGAGACTGCGAGGGACACAGCGAGGGACACAGCGAGGAAGACAGCGAGAGAGACTGCGAGAGCGACTGCTAGGGAGACAGCGAGGGAGACAGCGAGGGAGACGGCGAGGGAGACGGCGAGGGAGACTGCGAGGGAGAGAGCGAGGGACACAGTGAGGGAGACAGCGAGGGAGACAGCGAGGGAGACAGCGAGGGAGACAGCGAGGGAGACAGCGAGAGAGACAGCGAGGGAGACTGCGAGGGAGACTGCGAGGGAGACTGCGAGGGAGACTGCGAGGGAGACAGCGAGGGAGACAGCGAGGGAGACAGCGTGGGAGACAGCGAGGGAGACAGCGTGGGAGACAGTGAGGGAGACAGTGAGGGAGACAGCGAGGGAGACAGCGAGGGAGACAGCGAGGGAGACAGCGAGGGAGACAGCGAGGGAGACAGCGAGAGAGACAGCGAGAAGGACTGCGAGAAGGACTGCGAGAAGGACTGCGAGAAGGACTGCGAGAAGGACTGCGAGAGAGACAGCGAGGGAGAAAGTGAGAGCGACTGCGAGAGAGACTGCGAGGGAGACTGCGAGGGAGACAGCGAAAGAGACTGTGAGGGAAACAGCGAGGGAGACAGCGAAAGAGACTGCGAGGGAGACTGCGAGGGAGACTGCGAGAGAGACTGCGAGAGAGACTGCGAGGGAGACTGCGAGAGAGACTGCGAGAGAGACTGCGAGAGAGACAGCGAGAGAGACAGCGAGAGAGACAGCGAGAGGGACAGCGAGAGAGACTGCAAAGGAGACTACGAGAGAGACTGCGAGGCAGATTGCGAGGGAGACTGCGAGAGAGACAGCGAGAGAGACAGCGAGAGAGACAGCGAGAGAGACTGCAAAGGAGACTGCGAGAGAGACTGCGAGGGAGACTGCGAGGGAGACAGTGAGAGAGACTGCGAGAGGGACAGCGAGAGAGACTGCGAGAGGGACAGCGAGAGAGACTGCGAGAGAGACTGCGAGAGAGACAGCGAGAGAGACTGCGAGAGGGACAGCGAGGGAGACAGCGAGAGAGACAGCGAGAGAGACAGCGAGGGAGACTGCGAGAGAGACTGCGAGAGAGACTGCGAGGGAGACTGCGAGAGATACTGCGAGGGAGAAAGCGAGGGAGAAAGCGTGAGAGACTGTGTGGGAGACTGCAAGGGAGACAGCGAGAGAGACTGTGAGGGAGACAGCGAGGGAGACTGAGAGAGAGACTGCGAGAGAGACTACGAGAGAGACTGCGAGGGAGACTGCGAGGGAGACTGCGAGGGAGACTGCGAGGGAGACAGCGAGGGAGACTGCGAGAGAGACTGCGAGAGAGATGGCGAGAGAGATGGAGAGAGAGACCGCGAGAGAGATGGAGAGAGAGACAGTGAGGGAGAGAGCGAGAGAGACTGCAAGGGAGACAGCGAGAGAGACAGCGAGAGAGACTGTGAGAGAGACTGCGAGAGAGACTGCGAGAGAGACTGCGAGAGAGACTGCGAGAGAGACTGCGAGAGATACAGCGAGGGATAGAGCGAGGGATAGAGCGAGTGAGACAGTGAGGGAGACAGCGAGAGTACATTGAGAGAGACAGCGAGAGAGACTGCGAGAGAGACTGCGAGAGAGACTGCGAGGGAGACGGCGAGGGAGACGGCGACAGAGACAGCGACAGAGACAGCGACAGAGACAGCGACAGAGACAGCGACAGAGACAGCGAGGGAGACAGCGAGAGAGACAGTGAGAGAGACTGCTATGGAGATAGCGAGAGAGACAGCCGGGGATACAGAGAGAGTGACTGCAAGGGAGACGGCGAGGGAGACGATGAGGGAGACAGCGAGGGAGACAGCGAGGGAGACTGCGAGGGACACAGTGAGGGAGACAGCGAGAGAGACTGCGAGAGGGACAGCGAGAGAGACTGCGAGAGAGATTGCGAGAGAGACTGCGAGGGAGACTGCGAGGGAGACAGCGAGGGAGACTGCGAGAGAGATGGCGAGAGAGATGGAGAGAGAGACGGCGAGAGAGACAGTGAGGGAGAGAGCGAGAGAGACTGCGAGGGAGACAGCGAGAGAGACAGCGAGATATACAGCGTGGGATAGAGCGAGTGAGACAGCGAGGGAGACAGCGAGAGTACATTGAGAGAGACAGCGAGAGAGACAGCGAGAGAGACTGCGAGAGAGACGGCCAGGGAGACGGCCAGGGAGACGGCCAGGGAGACGGCCAGGGAGACGGCCAGTGAGACGGCCAGTGAGACGGCCAGGGAGACGGCGAGGGAGACTGCGAGGGAGACTGTGAGGGAGACAGCGAGGGAGACAGCGACAGAGACAGCGACAGAGACAGCGACAGAGACAGCGACAGAGACAGCGACAGAGACAGAGACAGCGAGGGAGACAGTGAGAGAGACTGCTATGGAGATAGCGAGAGAGACAGCCGGGGATACAGAGAGAGTGACTGCAAGGGAGACGGCAAGGGAGACGACGAGGGAGACAGCGAGGGAGACAGCGAGGGAGACAGCGAGGGAGACTGCGAGGGAGACAGCGAGGGAGACTGCGAGAGAGACAGCGAGGGACACAGCGAGGGACACAGCGAGGGACACAGCGAGGGAGACAGCGAGGGAGACAGCGAGGGAGACAGCGAGGGAGACAGCGAGAGAGACTGCGAGAGAGACTGCGAGAGAGACTGCGAGAGAAAGCGCATGAGACAGCGAGGGAGACAGCGAGGGAGAGAGCGAGAGACACAGTGAGGGAGACAGCGAGAGAGACTGCAAGAGAGACTGCAAGGGAGACAGCGAGAGTACATTGAGAGAGACAGCGAGAGAGACTGCGAGAGAGACTGCCAGGGAGACGGCCAGGGAGACGACGAGGGAGACTGCGAGGGAGACAGCGAGGGAGACAGCGACAGAGACAGCGACAGAGACAGCGACAGAGACAGCGACAGAGACAGCGACAGAGACAGAGACAGCGAGGGAGACAGTGAGAGAGACTGCTATGGAGATAGCGAGAGAGACAGCCGGGGATACAGAGAGAGTGACTGCAAGGGAGACGGCGAGGGAGACGACGAGGGAGACAGCGAGGGAGACAGCGAGGGAGACAGCGAGGGAGACAGCGAGGGAGACTGCGAGGGAGACAGCGAGGGAGACAGCGAGGGAGACTGCGAGAGAGACAGCGAGGGACACAGCGAGGGACACAGCGAGGGACACAGCGAGGGACACAGCGAGGGAGACAGCGAGGGAGACAGCGAGGGAGACAGCGAGAGAGACTGCGAGAGAGACTGCGAGAGAAAGCGCATGAGACAGCGAGGGAGACAGCGAGGGAGAGAGCGAGAGACACAGTGAGGGAGACAGCGAGAGAGACTGCAAGAGAGACTGCAAGGGAGACAGCGAGAGTACATTGAGAGAGACAGCGAGGGAGACAGTGAGGGAGACAGCGAGGGAGACAGCGAGGGAGACAGCGACAGAGACAGCAATAGAGACTGCGAGAGAGACTGCGAGGGACACAGCGAGAGAGACTGCAAGGGAGGCAACGAGAGAGAATGCGAGAGAGATCGCGTGAGACAGCGAGGGAGACAGCGTGGGAGACAGCGAGAGAAACTGCGAGTAAGACTGCGAGAGAGACTGCGAGAGAGACTGCGAGAGAGACTGCGAGAGAGACTGCGAGGGACACAGCGAGGAAGACAGCGAGAGAGACTGCGAGAGCGACTGCTAGGGAGACAGCGAGGGAGACAGCGAGGGAGGCAGTGAGGGAGACAGCGAGGGAGACTGCGAGAGCGACTGCTTGGGATACAGCGAGGGAGGCAGCGAGGGAGACAGCGAGGGAGACAGCGAGAGAAACTGCGAGGAAGACAGCGAGAGAGACTGCGAGAGTGACGGCGAGGGAGACGGTGAGGAAGACTGCGAGGGAGAGAGAGAGGGACACAGTGAGGGAGACAGTGAGGGAGACAGCGAGGGAGACAGCGAGGGAGACAGCGAGGAAGACAGCGAGAGAGACTGCGAGGGAGACAGCGAGAGAGACAGCGAGGGAGACAGCGAGGGAGACAACGAGGGAGAAAGCGAGGGAGACAGCGAGAGAGACTGCGAGGGAGACTGCGAGGGAGACTGCGAGGGAGACTGCGAGGGAGACAGCGTGGGAGACAGTGAGGGAGACAGCGAGGGAGACAGCGAGGGAGACAGCGAGGGAGACAGCGAGAGAGACAGCGAGGGAGACAGCGAGAGAGACAGCGAGAGAGACTGCGAGAGAGACTGCGAGAAGGACTGCGAGAGAGACAGCGAGGGAGAAAGTGAGAGCGACTGCGAGGGAGACTGCGAGGGAGACAGCGAAAGAGACTGTGAGGGAAAAAGCGAGGGAGACAGCGAAAGAGACTGCGAGGGAGACTGCGAGGGAGACTGCGAGAGAGAATGCGAGAGAGAATGCGAGAGAGACAGCGAGAGAGACAGCGAGAGAGACAGCGAGAGAGACAGCGAGAGAGACTGCAAAGGAGACTACGAGAGAGACTGCGAGGGAGACTGCGAGGCAGACTGCGAGGGAGACTGCGAGAGAGACAGCGAGAGAGACAGCGAGAGAGACAGCGAGAGAGACAGCGAGAGAGACAGCGAGAGAGACAGCGAGAGAGACTGCAAAGGAGACTGCGAGAGAGACTGCGAGGGAGACAGCGAGAGAGACTGCGAGAGAGACTGCGAGAGGGACAGCGAGAGAGACTGCGAGAGGGACAGCGAGAGAGACTGCGAGAGAGACTGCGAGAGAGACTGCGAGAGAGACTGCGAGAGAGACTGCGAGGGAGAAAGCGAGGGAGAAAGCATGAGAGACTGTGTGGGAGACTGCGTGGGAGACAGCGAGAGACACTGCGAGAGAGAATGCGAGGGAGACAGCGATTAAGACGGCGAGGGAGACGGCGAGAGAGAGAGCGAGAGAGAGAGCGAGGGAGACAGCGAGGTAGACAGCGAGAGAGACTTCGAGAGAGACTGCGAGGGAGGCAGCGAGGGAGGCAGCGAGGGAGACAGCGAGGGAGACAGCGAGGGAGACAGCGAGGGAGACAGAGACGGAGACAGCGAGGGAGACAGCGAGGGAGACAGCGAGGGAGACAGCGAGGGAGACTGCGAGAGAGACTGCGAGGGACACAGCGAGAGAGACTGCAAGGGAGACAACGAGAGAGAATGCGAGAGAGATCGCGTGAGACAGCGAGGGAGACAGCGTGGGAGGCAGCGAGGGAGACAGCGAGAGAAACTGCGAGTAAGACTGCGAGAGAGACTGCGAGAGAGACTGCGAGGGACACAGCGAGGAAGACAGCGAGAGAGACTGCGAGAGAGACTGCTAGGGAGACAGCGAGAGAGACTGCGAGAGCGACTGCTTGGGAGACAGCGAGGGAGGCAGCGAGGGAGACAGCGAGAGAAACTGCGAGGAAGACAGCGAGAGAGACTGCGAGAGAGACGGCGAGGGAGACGGCGAGGGAGACTGCGAGGGAGAGAGCGAGGGACACAGTGAGGGAGACAGCGAGGGAGACAGCGAGGGAGACAGCGAGGGAGACAGCGAGAGAGACAGCGAGAGAGACAGCGAGAGAGACAGCGAGGGAGAAAGCGAGGGAGACAGCGAGAGAGACTGCGAGGGAGACTGCGAGGGAGACTGCGAGGGAGACTGCGAGGGAGACAGCGAGGGAGACAGCGAGGGAGACAGCGTGGGAGACAGCGTGGGAGACAGTGAAGGAGACAGTGAGGGAGACTGCGAGAGAGACTGCGAGAAGGACTGCGAGAGAGACAGCGAGGGAGAAAGTGAGAGCGACTGCGAGAGAGACTGCGAGGGAGACTGCGAGGGAGACAGCGAAAGAGACTCTGAGGGAAACAGCGAGGGAGACAGCGAAAGAGACTGCGAGGGAGACTGCGAGGGAGACTGCGAGAGAGAATGCGAGAGAGAATGCGAGAGAGACAGCGAGAGAGACAGCGAGAGAGACAGCGAGAGAGACAGCGAGAGAGACAGCGAGAGAGACTGCAAAGGAGACTACGAGAGAGACTGCGAGGGAGACTGCGAGGCAGACTGCGAGGGAGACTGCGAGAGAGACAGCGAGAGAGACAGCGAGAGAGACAGCGAGAGAGACAGCGAGAGAGACAGCGAGAGAGACTGCAAAGGAGACTGCGAGAGAGACTGCGAGGGAGACAGCGAGAGGGACAGCGAGAGAGACTGCGAGAGGGACAGCGAGAGAGACTGCGAGAGAGACTGCGAGAGAGACTGCGAGAGAGACTGCGAGAGAGACTGCGAGAGAGACTGCGAGAGAGACTGCGAGAGAGACTGCGAGGGAGAAAGCGAGGGAGAAAGCGTGAGAGACTGTGTGGGAGACTGCAAGGGAGACAGCGAGAGAGACTGTGAGGGAGACAGCGAGGGAGACTGCGAGAGAGACTGCGAGAGAAACTGCGAGGGAGACAGCGAGGGAGACAGCGAGGGAGACAGCGAGGGAGACAGCGAGGGAGACAGCGAGGGAGACAGCGAGGGAGACTGCGAGAGAGACGGCGAGAGAGATGGCGAGAGAGATGGAGAGAGAGACGGCGAGAGAGACTGCGAGAGAGACTGCGAGAGAGACAGTGAGGGAGAGAGCGAGAGAGACTGCGAGGGAGACAGCGAGAGAGACAGCGAGAGAGACTGTGAGAGAGACTGCGAGAGAGACTGTGAGAGAGACTGCGAGAGAGACTGCGAGAGAGACTGCGAGAGATACAGCGAGGGATACAGCGAGGGATAGAGCGAGTGAGACAGTGAGTGAGACAGCGAGAGTACATTGAGAGAGACAGCGAGAGAGACTGCGAGGGAGACGGCGAGGGAGACAGCGACAGAGACAGCGACAGAGACAGCGACAGAGACAGCGACAGAGACAGCGAGGGAGACAGTGAGAGAGACTGCTATGGAGATAGCGAGAGAGACAGCCGGGGATACAGAGAGAGTGACTGCAAGGGAGACGGCGAGGGAGACGATGAGGGAGACAGCGAGGGAGACAGCGAGGGAGACTGCGAGGGACACAGTGAGGGAGACAGTGAGAGAGACTGCGAGAGAGAGCGTGTGAGACAGCGAGGGAGACAGCGAGGGAGAGAGCGAGAGACACAGCGAGGGAGACAGCGAGGGAGACAGCGAGGGAGACAGCGAGGGAGACAGCGAGGGAGACAGCGAGGGAGACAGCGAGAGAGACTGCAAGTGAGACTGCAAGAGAGACTGCAAGAGAGACTGCAAGGGAGACAGCGAGAGAGACAGCGAGAGAGACAGCGAGAGAGACAGCGAGAGAGACAGCGAGAGAGACAGCGAGGGAGACAGCGAGAGAGACAGCGAGGGAGACTGCGTGGGAGACAGCGAGGGAGACAGCGAGGGAGACAGCGAGGGAGACAGCGAGGGAGACAGCGAGGGAGTCAGCGCTGGAGACAGCGAGAGAGACTGCGAGAAGGACTGCGAGAGAGACAGCGAGGGAGAAAGCGAGAGCGACTTCGAGAGAGACTGCGAGGCAGACAGCGAGAGAGACTGTGAGGGAAACAGCGAGGGAGACAGCGAGAGAGACTGCGAGGGAGACTGCGAGGGAGACTGCGAGGGAGACTGCGAGGGAGACTGCGAGAGAGACTGCGAGAGTGACTGCGAGAGAGACTGCGAGAGAGACTGCGAGGGAGACTGCGAGGGAGCCTGCGAGAGAGACTGCGAGAGAGACAGCGAGAGAGACTGTGAGAGAGACTGCGAGAGAGACTGCGAGAGATACAGCGAGGGATAGAGAGAGTGAGACAGCGAGGGAGACAGCGAGAGTACATTGAGAGAGACAGCGAGAGAGACAGCGAGAGAGACAGCGAGAGAGACTGCGAGAGAGACTGCGAGAGAGACGGCCAGGGAGACGGCCAGGGAGACGGCCAGGGAGACGGCCAGGGAGACGGCCAGGGAGACGGCGAGGGAGACGGCGAGGGAGACGACGAGGGAGACAGCGAGGGAGACAGCGAGGGAGACAGCGACAGAGACAGCGACAGAGACAGCGACAGAGACAGCGACAGAGACAGCGACAGAGACAGTGAGAGAGAATGCTATGGAGATAGCGCGTGAGACAGCGAGCGAGAGAGCGAGACACACAGCGAGAGAGACTGCGAGAGAGACTGCAAGGGAGACAGCGAGAGAGACAGCGAGAGAGGCAGCGAGAGAGACAGCGAGAGAGACAGCGAGAGAGACAGCGAGGGAGAAAGCGATGGAGACAGCGAGAGAGACAGCGAGAGAGACAGCGAGAGAGACTGCTTGGGAGACAGCGAGGGAGACAGCGAGGGAGACAGCGAGGGAGACAGCGAGAGAGACAGCGAGAGAGACAGCGAGAGAGACAGCGAGAGAGACAGCGAGAGAGACTGCGAGAGAGACTGCGAGGGAGACTGCGAGGGAGACAGCGAGGGAGACAGCGAGGGAGACAGCGAGGGAGACAGCGAGGGAGACAGCGAGAGAGACAGCGAGAAGGACTGCGAGAAGGACTGCGAGAAGGACTGCGAGAAGGACTGCGAGAGAGACAGCGAGGGAGAAAGTGAGAGCGACTGCGAGAGAGACTGCGAGGGAGACTGCGAGGGAGACAGCGAAAGAGACTGTGAGGGAAACAGCGAGGGAGACAGCGAAAGAGACTGCGAGGGAAACTGCGAGGCAGACTGCGAGGGAGACTGCGAGAGAGACAGCGAGAGAGACAGCGAGAGAGACAGCGAGAGAGACAGCGAGAGAGACTGCGAGAGAGACTGCGAGAGAGACTGCGAGAGAGACTGCGAGAGAGACGGCGAGGGAGAAAGCGAGGGAGACAGCGAGGGAGACAGCGAGGGAGAGAGCGAGAGACACAGGGAGGGAGACAGCGAGGGAGACAGCGAGGGAGACAGCGAGAGAGACTGCAAGAGAGACTGCAAGGGAGACAGCGAGAGAGACAGCGAGAGAGACAGCGAGAGAGACAGCGAGAGAGACAGCGAGAGAGACAGCGAGGGAGAAAGCGATGGAGACAGCGAGAGAGACAGCGAGAGAGACTGCGTGGGAGACAGCGAGGGAGACAGCGAGGGAGACAGCGAGGGAGACAGCGCTGGAGACAGCGAGAGAGACTGCGAGAAGGACTGCGAGGGAGAAAGCGAGAGCGACTTCGAGAGAGACTGCGAGGCAGACAGCGAGAGAGACTGTGAGGGAAACAGCGAGGGAGACAGCGAGAGAGACTGCGAGGGAGACTGCGAGGGAGACTGCGAGGGAGACTGCGAGGGAGACTGCGAGAGTGACTGCGAGGGAGACTGCGAGGGAGACTGCGAGGGAGCCTGCGAGAGAGACTGCGAGAGAGACAGCGAGAGAGACTGTGAGAGAGACTGCGAGAGAGACTGCGAGAGATACAGCGAGGGATAGAGAGAGTGAGACAGCGAGGGAGACAGCGAGAGAGACAGCGAGAGAGACAGCGAGGGAGACTGCGAGGGAGACTGCGAGGGAGACTGCGAGGGAGACAGCATGGGAGACAGCGTGGGAGACAGCGTGGGAGACAGCGTGGGAGACAGCGAGGGAGACAGCGAGGGAGACAGCGAGGGAGACAGCGAGAAGGACTGCGAGAAGGACTGCGAGAAGGACTGCGAGAAGGACTGCGAGAAGGACTGCGAGAGAGACAGCGAGGGAGAAAGTGAGAGCGACTGCGAGAGAGACTGCGAGGGAGACTGCGAGGGAGACAGCGAAAGAGACTGTGAGGGAAACAGCGAGGGAGACAGCAGAAGAGACTGCGAGGGAAACTGCGAGGCAGACTGCGAGGGAGACAGCGAGAGAGACAGCGAGAGAGACAGCGAGAGAGACAGCGAGAGAGACTGCAAAGGAGACTGCGAGAGAGACTGCGAGGGAGACAGTGAGAGAGACTGCGAGAGAGACTGCGAGAGAGACTGCGAGAGGGACAGCGAGAGAGACTGCGAGAGAGACTGCGAGAGGGACAGCGAGAGAGACTGCGAGAGAGACTGCGAGAGAGACTGCGAGAGGGACAGCGAGAGAGACTGCGAGAGAGACTGCGAGAGAGACTGCGAGAGAGACGGCGAGGGAGACAGCGAGGGAGACAGCGAGGGAGACAGCGAGGGAGACAGCGAGGGAGACAGCGAGGGAGAGAGCGAGAGACACAGCGAGGGAGACAGCGAGGGAGACAGCGAGGGAGACAGCGAGAGAGACTGCAAGAGAGACTGCAAGGGAGACAGCGAGAGAGACAGCGAGAGAGACAGCGAGAGAGACAGCGAGAGAGACAGCGAGGGAGAAAGCGATGGAGACAGCGAGAGAGACAGCGAGAGAGACTGCGTGGGAGACAGCGAGGGAGACAGCGAGGGAGACAGCGAGGGAGACAGCGAGGGAGACAGCGCTGGAGACAGCGAGAGAGACTGCGAGAAGGACTGCGAGAAGGACTGCGAGAGAGACAGCGAGGGAGAAAGCGAGAGCGACTTCGAGAGAGACTGCGAGGCAGACAGCGAGAGAGACTGTGAGGGAAACAGCGAGGGAGACAGCGAGAGAGACTGCGAGGGAGACTGCGAGGGAGACTGCGAGAGAGACTGCGAGAGTGACTGCGAGGGAGACTGCGAGGGAGACTGCGAGGGAGACTGCGAGGGAGCCTGCGAGAGAGACTGCGAGAGAGACAGCGAGAGAGACTGTGAGAGAGACTGCGAGAGAGACTGCGAGAGATACAGCGAGGGATAGAGAGAGTGAGACAGCGAGGGAGACAGCGAGAGTACATTGAGAGAGACAGCGAGAGAGACAGCGAGAGAGACAGCGAGAGAGACAGCGAGAGAGACTGCGAGAGAGACGGCCAGGGAGACGGCCAGGGAGACGAAGAGGGAGACGACGAGGGAGACGGCGAGGGTGACGGCGAGGGAGACGGCGAGGGAGACAGCGAGGGAGACAGCGACGGAGACAGCGACGGAGACAGCGACAGAGACAGCGACGGAGACAGCGACAGAGACAGCGACAGAGACAGTGACAGAGACAGTGAGAGAGAATGCTATGGAGATAGCGCGTGAGACAGCGAGCGAGAGAGCGAGACACACAGCGAGAGAGACTGCGAGAGAGACTGCAAGGGAGACAGCGAGAGAGACAGCGAGAGAGGCAGCGAGAGAGACAGCGAGAGAGACAGCGAGAGAGACAGCGAGAGAGACAGCGAGGGAGAAAGCGATGGAGACAGCGAGAGAGACAGCGAGAGAGACAGCGAGGGAGACAGCGAGGGAGACAGCGAGGGAGACAGCGAGGGAGACAGCGAGGGAGACAGCGAGAGAGACAGCGAGAGAGACTGCGAGAGAGACTGCGAGAGAGACTGCGAGAGAGACTGCGAGAGAGACTGCGAGTGAGACAGCGAGGGAGACAGCGAGAGAGACAGCGAGGGAGACAGCGAGGGAGAAAGCGAGGGAGACAGCGAGGGAGACAGCGAGGGAGACAGCGAGGGAGACAGCGAGAGAGACAGCGAGAGAGACAGCGAGAGAGACAGCGAGAAGGACTGCGAGAAGGACTGCGAGAGAGACAGCGAGGGAGAAAGTGAGAGCGACTGCGAGAGAGACTGCGAGGGAGACTGCGAGGGAGACAGCGAAAGAGACTGTGAGGGAAACAGAGAGGGAGACAGCGAAAGAGACTGCGAGGGAAACTGCGAGGCAGACTGCGAGGGAGACTGCGAGAGAGACAGCGAGAGAGACAGCGAGAGAGACAGCGAGAGAGACTGCAAAGGAGACTGCGAGAGAGACAGCGAGGGAGACTGCGAGGGAGACTGTGAGAGGGACAGCGAGAGAGACTGCGAGAGAGACTGCGAGAGAGACTGTGAGAGAGACTGCGAGAGAGACTGCGAGAGAGACGGCGAGGGAGAAAGCGAGGGAGAATGCGTGAGAGACTGTGTGGGAGACTGCAAGGGAGACAGCGAGAGAGACTGTGAGGGAGACAGCGAGAGAGACTGCTAGAGAGACTGCGAGAGGGATAGTGAGGGAGACTGCGAGGGAGACAGCGAGGGAGACAGCGAGGGAGACAGCGAGGGAGACAGCGAGAGAGAGAGAGAGGGAAACAGCGAGGGAGACTGCGAGGGAGACAGCGAGGGAGACAGCGAGGGAGACTGCGAGAGAGACTGCGAGAGAGACTGCGAGAGAGACTGCGAGAGAGACTGCGAGAGAGACTGCGAGGGAGAGAGCGAGGGAGAAAGCGAGAGAGACTGCGAGGGAGACAGCGATAGAAACTGCGAGGGAGTCAGCGAGAGAGACAGCGAGAGAGACTGCGAGAGAGACAGCGAGAGAGACTGCGAGAGAGACAGCGAGAGAGACTGCGAGAGAGACCTCGAGGGAGACAGCGAGGGAGACAGCGAGGGAGACTGCGAGGGACACAATGAGGGAGACAGCGAGAGAGACTGCGAGAGAGAGCGTGTGAGACGGCGAGGGAGACAGCGAGGGAGAGAGCGAGAGACACAGCGAGGGAGACAGCGAGAGAGACTGCAAGAGAGACTGCAAGGGAGACAGCGAGAGAGACAGCGAGAGAGGCAGCGAGAGAGACAGCGAGAGAGACCTCGAGGGAGACAGCGAGGGAGACAGCGAGGGAGACAGCGAGGGAGACAGCGAGTGAGACAGCGAGGGAGACAGCGAGGGAGACAGCGAGAGAGACAGTGAGGGAGAAAGCGAGAGCGACTTCGAGAGAGACTGCGAGGCAGACAGCGAGAGAGAATGTGAGGGAAACAGCGAGGGAGACAGCGAGAGAGACTGCGAGAGAGACTGCGAGGGAGACTGCGAGGGAGACTGCGAGGGAGACTGCGAGGGAGACTGCGAGAGAGACTGCGAGAGAGACTGCGAGAGTGACTGCGAGAGTGACTGCGAGAGTGACTGCGAGAGAGACTGCGAGGGAGACTGCGAGGGAGCCTGCGAGAGAGACTGCGAGAGAGACAGCGAGAGAGACTGTGAGAGAGACTGCGAGAGAGACTGCGAGAGATACAGCGAGGGATAGAGCGAGTGAGACAGCGAGGGAGACAGCGACAGAGACAGCGACAGAGACAGCGACAGAGACAGCGACAGAGACAGCGACAGAGACAGCTATGGAGATAGCGAGAGAGACAGCCGGGGATACAGAGAGAGTGACTGCAAGGGAGACGGCGAGGGAGACGGCGAGGGAGACGGCGAGAGAGACGGCGAGGGAGACGGCGAGGGAGACGGCGAGGGAGACAGCGAGGGAGACGGCGAGGGAGACGGCGAAGGAGACAGCGAGGGAGACGGCGAGGGACACAGTGAGGGAGACAGCGAGAGAGACTGCGAGAGAGAGCGCGTGAGACAGCGAGGGAGAGAGCGAGACACACAGCGAGGGAGACAGCGAGAGAGACTGCAAGAGAGACAGCGAGAGAGACAGCGAGAGAGACAGCGAGAGAGACAGCGAGAGAGACAGCGAGGGAGACAGCGAGGGAGAAAGCGAGGGAGACAGCGAGAGAGACTGCGTGGGAGACAGCGAGGGAGACAGCGAGGGAGACAGCGAGGGAGACAGCGAGGGAGACAGCGAGGGAGACAGCGTTGGAGACAGCGAGAGAGACTGCGAGAGAGACTGCGAGAGAGACTGCGAGGGAGACAGCGAGAGAGACAGCGAGAGAGACAGCGAGAGAGACAGCGAGGGAGAAAGCGAGGGAGACAGCGAGAGAGACTGCGAGGGAGACTGCGAGGGAGACTGCGAGGGAGACTGCGAGGGAGACTGCGAGGGAGACAGCGTGGGAGACAGCGTGAGAGACAGCGAGGGAGATAGCGAGGGAGACAGCGAGGGAGACAGTGAGGGAGACAGCGAGGGAGACAGCGAGGGAGACAGCGAGAGAGACAGCGAGAGAGACAGCGAGAGAGACAGCGAGAGAGACAGCGAGAGGGACATCGAGAGGGACAGCGAGAGAGACTGCGAGAAGGACTGCGAGAAGGACTGCGAGAAGGACTGCGAGAGAGACAGCGAGGGAGAAAGTGAGAGCGACTGCGAGAGAGACTGCGAGGGAGACTGCGAGGGAGACAGCGAAAGAGACTGTGAGGGAGACAGCGAAAGAGACTGCGAGGGAAACTGCGAGGCAGACTGCGAGGGAGACTGCGAGAGAGACAGCGAGAGAGACAGCGAGAGAGACAGCGAGAGAGACAGCGAGAGAGACAGCGAGAGAGACTGCAAAGGAGACTGCGAGAGAGACTGCGAGAGAGACTGCGAGGGAGACTGCGAGGGAGAAAGCGAGGGAGAAAGCGAGGGAGAAAGCGAGGGAGAAAGCGTGAGAGACTGTGTGGGAGACTGCAAGGGAGACAGCGAGAGAGACTGTGAGGGAGACAGCGAGAGAGACTGCGAGAGGGATAGTGAGGGAGACTGCGAGGGAGACAGCGAGGGAGACAGCGAGGGAGACAGCGAGGGTGACAGCGAGGGTGACAGCGAGGGTGACAGTGAGGGTGACAGCGAGAGAGAGAGCGAGGTAGACAGCGAGGGAAACAGCGAGGGAGACTGCGAGGGAGACAGCGAGCGAGACTGCGAGAGAGACTGCGAGAGAGACTGCGAGGGAGAGAGCGAGAGAGACTGCGAGAGAGACTGCGAGAGAGACTGCGAGAGAGACTGCGAGAGAGACTGCGAGGGAGAAAGCGAGGGAGAAAGCGAGGGAGAAAGCGTGAGAGACTGTGTGGGAGACTGCAAGGGAGACAGCGAGAGAGACTGTGAGGGAGACAGCGAGAGAGACTGCGAGAGGGATAGTGAGGGAGACTGCGAGGGAGACAGCGAGGGAGACAGCGAGGGAGACAGCGAGGGTGACAGCGAGGGTGACAGCGAGAGAGAGAGCGAGGTAGACAGCGAGGGAAACAGCGAGGGAGACTGCGAGGGAGACAGCGAGAGAGACTGCGAGAGAGACTGCGAGAGAGACTGCGAGGGAGAGAGCGAGGGAGAAAGCGAGAGAGACTGCGAGGGAGACAGCGATAGAAACTGCGAGGGAGTCAGCGAGAGAGACAGCGAGAGAGACAGCGAGAGAGACTGCGAGAGAGACTGCGAGAGAGACTGCGAGAGAGACTGCGAGAGAGACTGCGAGAGAGACCTCGAGGGAGACAGCGAGGGAGACAGCGAGAGAGACTGTGAGGGAGACAGCGAGGGAGACAGTGAGAGAGACAGTGAGAGACACTGTGAGGGAGACAGCGAGAGAGACTGCGAGGGAGGAAGCGAGAGAAACTGCGAGAGAGACTGCTATGGAGATAGCGAGAGAGACAGCGAGGGATACAGCGAGAGACACTGCGAGAGAGAATGCGAGGGAGACAGCGATTAAGACGGCGAGGGAGACGGCGAGAGAGAGAGCGAGAGAGACAGCGAGGGAGACAGCGAGGTAGACAGCGAGAGAGACTTCGAGAGAGACTGCGAGGGAGGCAGCGAGAGAGACAGCGAGGTAGACAGCGAGAGAGACTTCGAGAGAGACTGCGAGGGAGGCAGCGAGGGAGACAGCGAGGGAGACAGCGAGGGAGACAGCGAGGGAGACAGCGAGGGAGACAGCGACAGAGGCAGCAATAGAGACTGCGAGAGAGACTGCGAGGGACACAGCGAGAGAGACTGCAAGGGAGACAACGAGAGAGACTGCGAGAGAGACTGCGAGAGAGACTGCGAGAGAGACTGCGAGGGAGACAGCGAGAGAGACTGCGAGAGAGAGAGCGAGGGGGAGATCGAGGGGGAGAGCGAGGGGGAGAGCGAGGGACACAGCGAGGGACACAGCGAGGGAGACAGCGAGGGAGACAGCGAGGGAGACAGCGAGGGAGACAGCGAGGGAGACAGCGAGAGAGACTGCAAGAGAGACTGCGAGAGAGACAGCGAGAGAGACAGCGAGAGAGACAGCGAGAGAGACAGCGAGAGAGACAGCGAGAGAGACAGCGAGAGAGAAAGCGAGGGAGACAGCGACAGAGACTGCGAGGGAGACTGCGAGGGAGACTGCGAGGGAGACTGCGAGGGAGACAGCGTGGAAGACAGCGTGGAAGACAGCGAGGGAGACAGCGAGGGAGACTGCGAGGGAGACTGCGAGGGAGACTGCGAGGGAGACAGCGTGGAAGACAGCGTGGAAGACAGCGAGGGAGACAGCGAGGGAGACAGCGAGGGAGACAACGAGGGAGACAGCGAGGGAGACAGCGAGGGAGACAGCGAGGGAGACAGCAACAGAGACTGCGGGAAGGACTGCAAGAGAGACAGCGAGGGAGAAAGTGAGAGCGACTGCGTGAGAGACTGCGAGGGAGACAGCGAGGGAGACAGCGAGGGAGACTGTGAGGGAAACAGCGAGGGAGACAGCGAGAGAGACTGCGAGGGAGACTGCGAGGGAGACTGCGAGGGAGACTGCGAGGGATACTGTGAGGGAGACTGCGAGGGAGACAGCGAGAGAGACAGCGAGAGAGACTGCAAAGGAGACTGCGAGAGAGACTGCGAGGGAGACAGCGTGAGAGACTGCGAGAGAGACTGCGAGAGAGACTGCGAGAGGGACAGCGAGAGAGACTGCGAGAGAGACTGCGAGAGAGACTGCGAGAGAGACTGCGAGGGAGAAAGCGAGGGAGAAAGCGACAGAGACTGTGTGGGAGACTGCAATGGAGACAGCGAGAGAGACTGTGAGGGAGACTGCGAGGGAGACTGCGAGGGAGACTGCGAGGGAGACTGCGAAAGAGACTGCGAAAGAGACTGCGAGAGAGACTGCGAGAGAGACTGCGAGGGAGACGACGAGAGAGACTGCGAGAGAGAGAGTGAGAGAGACTGAGAGGGAGACAGCGAGAGAGACTGCGAGAGAGACTGCGAGAGAGACTGCGAGAGAGACTGCGAGAGAGACTGCGAGAGAGACTGCGAGAGATACAGCGAGGGATAGAGCGAGGGATAGAGCGAGGGAGACTGCGAGGGAGACTGCGAGGGAGACAGCGTGGGAGACAGCGTGGGAGACAGCGAGGGAGATAGCGAGGGAGACAGCGAGGGAGACAGCGAGGGAGACAGCGAGGGAGACAGCGAGGGAGACAACGAGGGAGACAGCGAGAGAGACAGCGAGAGGGACATCGAGAGGGACAGCGAGAGAGACTGCGAGAAGGACTGCGAGAAGGACTGCGAGAGAGACAGCGAGGGAGAAAGTGAGAGCGACTGCGAGAGAGACTGCGAGGGAGACAGCGAAAGAGACTGTGAGGGAGACAGCGAAAGAGACTGCGAGGGAAACTGCGAGGCAGACTGCGAGGGAGACTGCGAGAGAGACAGCGAGAGAGACAGCGAGAGAGACAGCGAGAGAGACAGCGAGAGAGACAGCGAGAGAGACTGCAAAGGAGACTGCGAGAGAGACTGCGAGGGAGACTGCGAGTGGGACAGCGACAGGGACAGCGAGAGAGACTGCGAGAGAGACGGCGAGGGAGAAAGCGAGGGAGAAAGCGTGAGATACTGTGTGGGAGACTGCAAGGGAGACAGCGAGAGAGACTGTGAGGGAGACAGCGAGAGAGACTGCGAGAGGGATAGTGAGGGAGACAGCGAGGGAGACAGCGAGGGAGACAGCGAGGGTGACAGCGAGGGTGACAGTGAGGGTGACAGCGAGAGAGAGAGCGAGGTAGACAGCGAGGGAAACAGCGAGGGAGACTGCGAGGGAGACAGCGAGCGAGACTGCGAGAGAGACTGCGAGAGAGACTGCGAGGGAGAGAGCGAGGGAGAAAGCGAGAGAGACTGCGAGAGGGACAGCGAGAGAGACAGCGAGAGAGACTGCGAGAGAGACTGCGAGAGAGACTGCGAGAGAGACTGCGAGAGAGACTGCGAGAGAGACTGCGAGGGAGAAAGCGAGGGAGAAAGCGAGGGAGAAAGCGTGAGAGACTGTGTGGGAGACTGCAAGGGAGACAGCGAGAGAGACTGTGAGGGAGACAGCGAGAGAGACTGCGAGAGGGATAGTGAGGGAGACTGCGAGGGAGACAGCGAGGGAGACAGCGAGGGAGACAGCGAGGGTGACAGCGAGGGTGACAGCGAGGGTGACAGCGAGAGAGAGAGCGAGGTAGACAGCGAGGGAAACAGCGAGGGAGACTGCGAGGGAGACAGCGAGCGAGACTGCGAGAGAGACTGCGAGAGAGACTGCGAGAGAGACTGCGAGGGAGAGAGCGAGGGAGAAAGCGAGAGAGACTGCGAGGGAGACAGCGATAGAAACTGCGAGGGAGTCAGCGAGAGAGACAGCGAGAGAGACAGCGAGAGAGACTGCGAGAGAGACTGCGAGAGAGTCTGCGAGAGAGACTGCGAGAGAGACTGCGAGAGAGACTGCGAGAGAGACCTCGAGGGAGACAGCGAGGGAGACAGCGAGAGAGACTGTGAGGGAGACAGCGAGGGAGACAGTGAGAGACACTGTGAGGGAGACAGCGAGAGAGACTGCGAGGGAGGAAGCGAGAGAAACTGCGAGAGAGACTGCTATGGAGATAGCGAGAGAGACAGCGAGGGATACAGCGAGAGACACTGCGAGAGAGAATGCGAGGGAGACAGCGATTAAGACGGCGAGGGAGACGGCGAGAGAGAGAGCGAGAGAGACAGCGAGGGAGACAGCGAGGTAGACAGCGAGAGAGACTTCGAGAGAGACTGCGAGGGAGGCAGCGAGAGAGACAGCGAGGGAGACAGCGAGGTAGACAGCGAGAGAGACTTCGAGAGAGACTGCGAGGGAGGCAGCGAGGGAGACAGCGAGGGAGACAGCGAGGGAGACAGCGAGGGAGACAGCGAGGGAGACAGCGACAGAGGCAGCAATAGAGACTGCGAGAGAGACTGCGAGGGACACAGCGAGAGAGACTGCAAGGGAGACAACGAGAGAGACTGCGAGAGAGACTGCGAGAGAGACTGCGAGAGAGACTGCGAGGAAGACAGCGAGAGAGACTGCGAGAGAGACTGCGAGAGAGACAGCGAGGGAGACAACGAGGGAGACTGCGAGGGAGAGAGCGAGGGGGAGAGCGAGGGGGAGAGCGAGGGGGAGAGCGAGGGACACAGCGAGGGACACAGCGAGGGAGACAGCGAGGGAGACAGCGAGGGAGACAGCGAGGGAGACAGCGAGGGAGACAGCGAGGGAGACAGCGAGAGAGACTGCAAGAGAGACTGCGAGAGAGACAGCGAGAGAGACAGCGAGAGAGACAGCGAGAGAGACAGCGAGAGAGACAGCGAGAGAGAAAGCGAGGGAGACAGCGAGAGAGACTGCGAGGGAGACTGCGAGGGAGACTGCGAGGGAGACTGCGAGGGAGACAGCGTGGAAGACAGCGTGGAAGACAGCGAGGGAGACAGCGAGGGAGACAGCGAGGGAGACAGCGAGGGAGACAGCGAGGGAGACAGCGAGGGAGACAGCGAGGGAGACAGCAACAGAGACTGCGAGAAGGACTGCAAGAGAGACAGCGAGGGAGAAAGTGAGAGCGACTGCGTGAGAGACTGCGAGGGAGACAGCGAGGGAGACAGCGAGGGAGACTGTGAGGGAAACAGCGAGGGAGACAGCGAGAGAGACTGCGAGGGAGACTGCGAGGGAGACTGCGAGGGAGACTGTGAGGGAGACTGCGAGGGAGACAGCGAGAGAGACAGCGAGAGAGACTGCAAAGGAGACTGCGAGAGAGACTGCGAGGGAGACAGCGAGAGAGACTGCGAGAGAGACTGCGAGAGGGACAGCGAGAGAGACTGCGAGAGAGACTGCGAGAGAGACTGCGAGAGAGACTGCGAGAGAGACTGCGAGAGAGACTGCGAGAGAGACTGCGAGGGAGAAAGCGAGGGAGAAAGCGACAGAGACTGTGTGGGAGACTGCAATGGAGACAGCGAGAGAGACTGTGAGGGAGACTGCGAGGGAGACTGCGAGGGAGACTGCGAGGGAGACTGCGAGGGAGACTGCGAAAGAGACTGCGAGAGAGACTGCGAGAGAGACTGCGAGGGAGACGACGAGAGAGACTGCGAGAGAGAGAGTGAGAGAGACTGAGAGGGAGACAGCGAGAGAGACTGCGAGAGAGACTGCGAGAGAGACTGCGAGAGAGACTGCGAGAGAGACTGCGAGAGAGACTGCGAGAGATACAGCGAGGGATAGAGCGAGGGATAGAGCGAGGGAGACACCGAGGGAGACAGCGAGGGAGACAGCGAGGGAGACAGCGAGAGTACATTGAGAGAGACAGCGAGAGAGACTGCGAGAGAGACTGCGAGAGAGACTGCGAGGGAGACAGCGAGAGAGACTGCGAGAGAGACTGCGAGAGGGACAGCGAGAGAGACTGCGAGAGAGACTGCGAGAGAGACTGCGAGAGACTGCGAGAGAGACTGCGAGGGAGACAGCGAGAGAGACTGTGAGGGAGACTGCGAGGGAGACTGCGAGGGAGACTGCGAGGGAGACTGCGAGAGAGACTGCGAGAGAGACTGCGAGGGAGACTGCGAGGGAGACTGCGAGGGAGACTGCGAGGGAGACTGCGAGTAATACAGCGAGGGATAGAGCGAGGGATAGAGCGAGGGAGACAGCGAGGGAGACAGCGAGGGAGACAGCGAGGGAGACAGCGAGAGTACATTGAGAGAGACAGCGAGAGAGACAGCGAGAGAGACAGCGAGAGAGACTGCGAGGTAGACGGCGAGGGAGACGACGAGGGAGACGACGAGGGAGACGACGAGGGAGACGACGAGGGAGACGACGAGGGAGACGACGAGGGAGACAGCGAGGGAGACAGCGAGAGAGACTGCTACGGAGATAGCGAGAGAGACAGCGGGGGATACAGAGCGAGTGACTGCGAGGGAGATGGCGAGGGAGACGGCGAGGGAGGCGGCGAGGGAGACAGCGAGGGAGACAGCGAGGGAGACAGCGAGGGAGACTGCGAGGGAGACTGCGAGGGAGACTGCGAGAGAGACTGCGAGAGAGACTGCGAGGGAGACTGCATGGGAGACTGCGAGGGAGACTGCGAGGGAGACTGCGAGGGAGACAGCGAGGGAGACAGCGAGGGAAACTGCGAGAGAGACAGCGAGGGAAACTGCGAGAGAGACAGCGAGGGACACAGCGAGGGAGACAGCGAGGGAGACAGCGAGGGAGACAGCGAGAGAGACTGCAAGAGAGACTGCAAGAGAGACTGCGAGAGAGACAGCGAGAGAGACAGCGAGAGAGACAGCGAGAGAGACAGCGAGAGAGACAGCGAGAGAGAAAGCGAGGGAGACAGCGAGAGAGACTGCGAGGGAGACTGCGAGGGAGACTGCGAGGGAGACTGCGAGGGAGACAGCGTGGAAGACAGCGAGGGAGACAGCGAGGGAGACAGCGAGGGAGACAGCGAGGGAGACAGCGAGGGAGACAGCGAGGGAGACAGCAACAGAGACTGCGAGAAGGACTACAAGAGAGACAGCGAGGGAGAAAGTGAGAGCGACTGCGTGAGAGACTGCGAGGGAGACAGCGAGGGAGACAGCGAGGGAGACTGTGAGGGAAACAGCGAGGGAGACAGCGAGAGAGACTGCGAGGGAGACTGCGAGGGAGACTGCGAGGGAGACTGCGAGGGAGACTGCGAGGGAGACTGTGAGGGAGACTGCGAGGGAGACAGCGAGAGAGACAGCGAGAGAGACTGCAAAGGAGACTGCGAGAGAGACTGCGAGGGAGACAGCGAGAGAGACTGCGAGAGAGACTGCGAGAGAGACTGCGAGAGGGACAGCGAGAGAGACTGCGAGAGAGACTGCGAGAGAGACTGCGAGAGAGACTGCGAGGAAGAAAGCGAGGGAGAAAGCGACAGAGACTGTGTGGGAGACTGCAATGGAGACAGCGAGAGAGACTGTGAGGGAGACTGCGAGGGAGACTGCGAGGGAGACTGCGAGGGAGACTGCGAAAGAGACTGCGAGAGAGACTGCGAGAGAGACTGCGAGGGAGACGACGAGAGAGACTGCGAGAGAGAGAGTGAGAGAGACTGAGAGGGAGACAGCGAGAGAGACAGCGAGAGAGACTGCGAGAGAGACTGCGAGAGAGACTGCGAGAGAGACTGCGAGAGAGACTGCGAGAGATACAGCGAGGGATAGAGCGAGGGATAGAGCGAGGGAGACACCGAGGGAGACACCGAGGGATACAGCGAGGGAGACAGCGAGGGAGACAGCGAGGGAGACAGCGAGAGTACATTGAGAGAGACAGCGAGAGAGACTGCGAGAGAGACTGCGAGAGAGACTGCGAGAGAGACTGCGAGGGAGACAGCGAGAGAGACTGCGAGAGAGACTGCGAGAGGGACAGCGAGAGAGACTGCGAGAGAGACTGCGAGAGAGACTGCGAGAGACTGCGAGAGAGATTGCGAGGGAGACAGCGAGAGAGACTGTGAGGGAGACTGCGAGGGAGACTGCGAGGGAGACTGCGAGGGAGACTGCGAGAGAGACTGCGAGAGAGACTGCGAGGGAGACTGCAAGGGAGACTGCGAGTAATACAGCGAGGGATAGAGCGAGGGATAGAGCGAGGGAGACAGCGAGGGAGACAGCGAGGGAGACAGCGAGGGAGACAGCGAGAGTACATTGAGAGAGACAGCGAGAGAGACAGCGAGAGAGACAGCGAGAGAGACTGCGAGGTAGACGGCGAGGGAGACGACGAGGGAGACGACGAGGGAGACGACGAGGGAGACGACGAGGGAGACGACGAGGGAGACGACGAGGGAGACGACGAGGGAGACAGCGAGGGAGACAGAGAGGGAGACAGAGAGGGAGACAGAGAGGGAGACAGCGACTGAGACAGCGACAGAGACAGCGACAGAGACAGCGACAGCGAGGGAGACAGCGAGGGAGACAGCGAGGGAGACAGCGAGAGAGACTGCTACGGAGATAGCGAGAGAGACAGCGGGGGATACAGAGAGAGTGACTGCGAGGGAGACGGCGAGGGAGACGGCGAGGGAGGCGGCGAGGGAGACAGCGAGGGAGACAGCGAGGGAGACAGCGAGGGAGACAGCGAGGGAGACTGCGAGGGAGACTGCGAGGGAGACTGCGAGGGAGACTGCGAGAGAGACTGCGAGAGCGACTGCGAGAGAGTCTGCGAGAGAGACTGCGAGAGAGTCTGCGAGAGAGACTGCGAGAGAGACAGCGAGGGAGACAGCGAGAGAGACAGCGAGAGAGACAGCGAGAGAGACAGCGAGAGAGACAGCGAGAGAGACAGCGAGGGAGAAAGCGAGGGAGACAGCGAGAGAGACTGCGAGAGAGACTGCGAGAGAGACTGCGAGGGAGACTGCGAGGGAGACTGCGAGGGAGACTGCGAGGGAGACTGCGAGGGAGACTGCGTGGAAGACAGCGAGAGAGACAGCGAGGGAGACAGCGAGGGAGACAGCGAGGGAAACTGCGAGAGAGACAGCGAGAGAGACAGCGAGAGAGACAGCGAGAGAGACAGCGAGAGAGACTGCAAGAGAGACTGCGAGGGAGACAGCGAGAGAGACAGCGAGAGAGACAGCGAGAGAGACAGCAAGAGAGACAGCGAGAGAGACAGCGAGGGAGAAAGCGAGGGAGAAAGCGAGGGAGACAGCGAGAGAGACAGCGAGAGAGACTGCGAGAGAGACTGCGAGAGAGACTGCGAGAGAGACTGCGAGGGAGACTGCGAGGGAGACTGCGAGGGAGACAGCGAGGGAGACAGCGAGGGAGACAGCGAGGGAGACAGCGAGGGAGATAGCAACAGAGACTGCGAGAAGGACTGCGAGAGAGACAGCGAGGGAGAAAGTGAGAGCGACTGCGTGAGAGACAGCGAGGGAGACAGCGAGGGAGACTGTGAGGGAGACAGCGAGAGAGACAGCGAGAGAGACAGCGAGGGAGACTGCGAGGGAGACTGCGAGGGAGACTGCGAGGGAGACTGCGAGGGAGACTGCGAGGGAGACAGCGAGAGAGACAGCGAGAGAGACAGCGAGAGAGACTGCAAAGGAGACAGCGAGAGAGACTGCGAGGGAGACAGCGAGAGAGACTGCGAGAGAGACTGCGAGAGAGACTGCGAGAGAGACTGCGAGAGAGACTGCGAGAGAGACTGCGAGAGGGACAGCGAGAGAGACTGCGAGAGAGACTGCGAGAGAGACTGCGAGAGAGACTGCGAGGGAGAAAGCGAGGGAGAAAGCGACAGAGACTGTGTGGGAGACTGCAATGGAGACAGCGAGAGAGACTGTCAGGGAGACTGCGAGGGAGACTGCGAGGGAGACTGCGAGAGAGACTGCGACAGAGACTGCGAGAGAGACTGCGAGAGAGACTGCGAGAGAGACTGCGAGAGAGACTGCGAGAGATACAGCGAGGGATAGAGCGAGGGAGACAGCGAGAGTACATTGAGAGAGACAGCGAGAGAGACAGCGAGAGAGACAGCGAGAGAGACTGCGAGAGAGACTGCGACAGAGACTGCGAGAGAGACAGCGAGAGAGACAGCGAGGGAGACAGCGAGGGAGAAAGCGAGGGAGACAGCGAGAGAGACAGCGAGAGAGACTGCGAGAGAGACTGCGAGAGAGACTGCGAGAGAGACTGCGAGAGAGACTGCGAGGGAGACTGCGAGGGAGACTGCGAGGGAGACAGCGAGGGAGATAGCAACAGAGACTGCGAGAAGGACTGCGAGAGAGACAGCGAGGGAGAAAGTGAGAGCGACTGCGTGAGAGACAGCGAGGGAGACAGCGAGGGAGACTGTGAGGGAGACAGCGAGAGAGACAGCGAGAGAGACAGCGAGAGAGACAGCGAGGGAGACTGCGAGGGAGACTGCGAGGGAGACTGCGAGGGAGACTGCGAGGGAGACTGCGAGGGAGACTGCGAGGGAGACAGCGAGAGAGACAGCGAGAGAGACTGCAAAGGAGACTGCGAGAGAGACTGCGAGGGAGACAGCGAGAGAGACTGCGAGAGAGACTGCGAGAGAGACTGCGAGCGGGACAGCGAGAGAGACTGCGAGAGAGACTGCGAGAGAGACTGCGAGAGAGACTGCGAGGGAGAAAGCGAGGGAGAAAGCGACAGAGACTGTGTGGGAGACTGCAATGGAGACAGCGAGAGAGACTGTCAGGGAGACTGCGAGGGAGACTGCGAGGGAGACTGCGAGAGAGAGAGTGAGAGAGACTGAGAGGGAGACAGCGAGAGAGACAGCGAGAGAGACTGCGACAGAGACTGCGAGAGAGACTGCAAGAGAGACTGCGAGAGAGACTGCGAGAGAGACTGCGAGAGTACATTGAGAGAGACAGCGAGAGAGACAGCGAGAGAGACAGCGAGAGAGACAGCGAGAGAGACTGCGAGAGAGACTGCGAGAGAGACTGCGAGAGAGACGTCGAGGGAGACGACGAGGGAGACGACGAGGGAGACGACGAGGGAGACGACGAGGAAGACGACGAGGGAGACGACGAGGGAGACGACGAGGGAGACAGCGAGGGAGACAGAGTGGGGGACAGAGAGGGAGACAGAGAGGGAGACAGCGACAGAGACAGCGACAGAGACAGCGACAGAGACAGCGACAGAGACAGCGACAGCGGGGGATACAGAGAGAGTGACTGCGAGGGAGACGGCGAGGGAGACGGCGAGGGAGACAGCGAGGGAGACAGCGAGGGAGACAGCGAGGGAGACTGCGAGAGAGACTGCGAGAGAGACTGCGAGAGAGACTGCGAGAGAGACTGCGAGAGAGATTGCGAGAGAGACTGCGAGGGAGACTGCGAGGGAGACTGCGAGGGAGACAGCGAGGGAGACAGCGAGGGAGACAGCGAGGGAAACTGCGAGAGAGACAGCGAGAGAGACAGCGAAGGAAACTGCGAGAGAGACAGCGAGGGACACAGCGAGGGACACAGCGAGGGACACAGCGAGGGAGACAGCGAGGGAGACAGCGAGGGAGACAGCGAGGGAGACTGCGAGGGAGACTGCGAGGGAGACAGCGAGAGAGACTGCGAGAGAGAGCGCTTGAGAGACAGCGAGAGAGACTGCGTGGGAGACAGCGAGGGAGACACCGAGGGAGACAGCGCTGGAGACAGCGAGAGAGAATGCGAGAAGGACTGCGAGAGAGACAGCGAGGGAGAAAGCGAGAGCGACTTCGAGTGAGACTGCGAGGGAGACAGCGAGAGAGACTGTGAGGGAAACAGCGAGGGAGACAGCGAGGGGACTGCGAGAGAGACTGCGAGGGAGACTGCGAGAGAGACTGCGAGAGAGACTGCGAGAGAGACTGCGAGAGAGACTGCGAGAGAGACTGCCAGGGAGACTGCGAGAGAGACTGCGAGAGAGATTGCGAGAGAGACTGCGAGGGAGACTGCGAGAGAGACTGCGAGAGAGACTGCGAGAGAGACTGCGGGAGAGAGCGAGGGAGAAAGCGAGGGAGACAGCGAGGGAGACAGCGAGGGAGACAGCGAGGGAGACAGCGAGGGAGACAGCGAGAGAGACAGCGAGAGAGACTGCGAGAGAGACTGCGAGAGAGACTGCGAGGGAGACTGCGAGAGAGACTGCGAGAGAGACTGCGAGAGAGACTGCAAGGGAGAGAGCGAGGGAGAAAGCGAGAGAGAAAGCGAGGGAGACAGCGAGGGAGACAGCGAGTGAGACAGCGAGAGAGACTTCGAGAGAGACAGCGAGGGAGACAGCGAGGGAGACAGCGAGGGAGACAGCGAGGGACACAGCGAGAGAGACAGCAATAGAGACTGCGAGAGAGACTGCGAGGGACACAGCGAGAGAGACTGCGAGGGACACAGCGAGAGAGACTGCGAGGGAGACAACGAGATAGAATGTGAGAGAGATCGCGTGAGACAGCGAGGGAGACAGCGAGGGAGATAGCGAGGGAGACAGCGAGGGAGACTGCGAGAGAGACAGCGACAGAGACAGCGACAGCGAGGGAGACAGCGAGGGAGACAGCGAGGGAGACAGCGAGAGAGACTGCTACGGAGATAGCGAGAGAGACAGCGGGGGATACAGAGAGAGTGACTGCGAGGGAGACGGCGAGGGAGGCGGCGAGGGAGACAGCGAGGGAGACAGCGAGGGAGACTGCGAGGGAGACTGCGAGGGAGACTGCGAGAGAGACTGCGAGAGAGACTGCGAGGGAGACTGCATGGGAGACTGCGAGGGAGACTGCGAGGGAGACTGCGAGGGAGAATGCGAGGGAGACTGCGAGGGAGACTGCGAGGGAGACAGCAAGAGAGACAGCAAGAGAGACTGCAAGAGAGACTGCAAGAGAGACTGCAAGAGAGACAGCGAGGGAGACAGCGAGGGAGACTGGGAGGAAGACTGGGAGGAAGACTGCGAGGAAGACTGCGGGGAAGACTGCGAGGAAGACTGCGAGGAAGACTGCGAGGAAGACTGCGAGAGAGACTGCGAGAGAGACTGCGAGAGAGACTGCGAGAGAGACTGCGAGAGAGATAGCGAGGAAGACTGCGAGGAAGACTGCGAGGAAGACTGCGAGAGAGACTGCGAGAGAGACTGCGAGAGAGACTGCGAGAGAGACTGCGAGAGAGACTGCGAGAGAGATAGCGAGGGAGATAGCGAGGGAGATAGCGAGGGAGATAGCGAGAGAGACTGCGAGAGAGACTGCGAGAGAGACTGCGAGAGAGACTGTGAGGGAGACTGTGAGGGAGACAGCGAGGGATACAGCGAGGGATACAGCGAGAGAGACTGCGAGACTAACTGCGAGGGAGACAGCGAGGGAGATGGCGAGGGAGACAGCGCTGGAGACAGCGCTGGAGACAGCGAGAGAGAATGCGAGAAGGACTGCGAGAGAGACAGCGAGGGAGAAAGCGAGAGCGACTTCGAGAGAGACTGCGAGGGAGACAGCGAGACTGTGAGGGAAACAGCGAGGGAGACAGCGAGGGAGACTGCGAGGGAGACAGCGAGAGAGAGACAGCGAGAGAGAGACAGCGAGAGAGACTGCAAAGGAGACTGCGAGACTGTGAGGGAAACAGCGAGGGAGACAGCGAGAGAGACTGCGAGGGAGACAGCGAGAGAGACTGCGAGAGAGACTGCGAGAGAGACTGCGAGAGGGACAGCGAGAGAGACTGCGAGAGAGACTGCGAGAGAGACTGCAAGGGAGAAAGCGAGGGAGAAAGCGAGGGAGAAAGCGACAGAGACTGTGTGGGAGACTGCAATGGAGACAGCGAGAGAGACTGTGAGGGAGACTGCGAGGGAGACTGCGAACGAGACTGCGAGGGAGACTGCGAGGGAGACTGCGAGAGAGACTGCGAGAGAGACTGCGAGAGAGACGGCGAGAGAGACGGCGAGAGAGACGGCGAGAGAGACGGAGAGAGAGACGGAGAGAGAGACGGAGAGAGAGACGGCGAGAGAGAGACAGCGAGAGAGACTGCAAAGGAGACTGCGAGACTGTGAGGGAAACAGCGAGGGAGACAGCGAGAGAGACTGCGAGGGAGACAGCGAGAGAGACTGCGAGAGAGACAGCGAGAAAGACTGCGAGAGAGACTGCGAGAGAGACTGCGAGAGGGACAGCGAGAGAGACTGCGAGAGAGACTGCGAGAGAGACTGCGAGGGAGACAGCGAGAGAGAGACAGCGAGAGAGACTGCAAAGGAGACTGCGAGACTGTGAGGGAAACAGCGAGGGAGACAGCGAGAGAGACTGCGAGGGAGACAGCGAGAGAGACTGCGAGAGAGACTGCGAGAGAGACTGCGAGAGAGACTGCGAGAGGGACAGCGAGAGAGACTGCGAGAGAGACTGCGAGAGAGACTGCGAGAGAGACTGCGAGAGAGACTGCGAGGGAGAAAGCGAGGGAGAAAGCGAGGGAGAAAGCGACAGAGACTGTGTGGGAGACTGCAATGGAGACAGCGAGAGAGACTGCGAGGGAGACTGCGAACGAGACTGCGAGGGAGACTGCGAGGGAGACTGCGAGGGAGACGGCGAGAGAGACGGCGAGAGAGACGGCGAGAGAGACGGCGAGAGAGACGGCGAGAGAGACGGAGAGAGAGACGGAGAGAGAGACGGAGAGAGAGACGGAGAGAGAGACGGCGAGAGAGACTGCGAGAGAGACTGAGAGGGAGACAGCGAGAGAGACTGCGAGAGAGACTGCGAGAGAGACTGCGAGAGAGACTGCGAGAGATACAGCGAGGGAGACAGCGAGGGAGACAGCGAGGGAGACAGCGAGGGAGACAGCGAGAGTACATTGAGAGAGACAGCGAGAGAGACAGCGAGAGAGACAGCGAGAGAGACAGTGAGAGAGACAGTGAGAGAGACTGCTATGGAGATAGCGAGGGAGAAAGCGAGAGAGAAAGCGAGGGAGACAGCGAGAGAGAAAGCGAGGGAGACAGCAAGGGAGACAGCGAGGGAGACAGCGAGGGATACAGAGAGAGTGACTGCGAGGGAGACGGCGAGGGAGACGGCGAGGGAGACAGCGAGGGAGACAGCGAGGGAGACAGCGAGGGAGACTGCGAGGGAGAGAGCGAGGGAGAAAGCGAGAGAGAAAGCGAGGGAGACAGCCAGAGAGAAAGCGAGAGAGAAAGCGAGGGAGACAGCGAGAGAGAAAGCGAGGGAGACAGCGAGGGACACTGCGAGGGAGACAGCGAGAGACACTTCGAGAGAGACTGCGAGGGAGACTGCGAGGGAGACAGCGAGGGAGACAGCGAGGGAGACAGCGAGGGAGACAGCGAGGGAGACAGCGAGGGAGACAGCGACAGAGACAGCAATAGAGACTGCGAGAGAGACTGCGAGGGACACAGCGAGAGAGACTGCGAGGGAGACAACGAGAGAGAATGTGAGAGAGATCGCGTGAGACAGCGAGGGAGACAGCGAGGGAGATAGCGAGGGAGACAGCGAGGGAGACTGCGAGGGAGAGAGCGAGAGACACAGCGAGGGAGACAGCAAGAGAGACTGCAAGAGAGACTGCGAGGGAGACACCGTGGGAGGCAGCGAGGGAGACAGCGAGAGAAACTGCGACGAAGACTGCGAGAGAGACTGCGAGAGAGACTGCAAGAGAGACTGCGAGAGAGACTGCGAGAGAGACTGCGAGAGAGACTGCGAGAGAGACTGCGAGAGAGACTGCGAGGGAGAAAGCGAGAGAGACAGCGAGGGAGAAAGCGAGAGAGACTGCGAGGGAGACTGCAAGGGAGACAGCGAGAGAGACAGCGAGGGAGATAGCGAGGGAGACAGCGAGGGAGACTGCGAGAGAGACAGCGACAGAGACAGCGACAGCGAGGGAGACAGCGAGGGAGAAAGCGAGAGAGACTGCGAGAGAGACTGCGAGGGAGAAAGCGAGAGAGACTGCGAGGGAGACTGCAAGGGAGACAGCGAGAGAGACAGCGAGAGAGATAGCGAGGGAGACAGCGAGAGAGACTGCGAGAGAGACTGCGAGAGTACATTGAGAGAGACAGCGAGAGAGACAGCGAGAGAGACAGCGAGAGAGACAGCGAGAGAGACTGCGAGAGAGACTGCGAGGGAGACGTCGAGGGAGACGACGAGGGAGACGACGAGGGAGACGACGAGGGAGACGACGAGGGAGACGACGAGGGAGACAGCGAGGGAGACAGAGAGGGAGACAGCGACAGAGACAGCGACAGAGACAGCGACAGAGACAGCGACAGCGGGGGATACAGAGAGAGTGACTGCGAGGGAGACGGCGAGGGAGACGGCGAGGGAGACAGCGAGGGAGACATCGAGGGAGACAGCGAGGGAGACTGCGAGAGAGACTGCGAGAGAGACTGCGAGAGAGACTGCGAGAGAGACTGCGAGGGAGACTGCGAGGGAGACTGCGAGGGAGACTGCGAGGGAGACAGCGAGGGAGACAGCGAGGGAAACTGCGAGAGAGACAGCGAGAGAGACAGCGAGGGAAACTGCGAGAGAGACAGCGAGGGACACAGCGAGGGACACAGCGAGGGACACAGCGAGGGAGACAGCGAGGGAGACAGCGAGGGAGACAGCGAGGGAGACAGCGAGGGAGACTGCGAGGGAGACAGCGAGAGAGACTGCGAGAGAGAGCGCTTGAGAGACAGCGAGAGAGACTGCGTGGGAGACAGCGAGGGAGACACCGAGGGAGACAGCGCTGAAGACAGCGAGAGAGAATGCGAGAAGGACTGCGAGAGAGACAGCGAGGGAGACTGCGAGGGAGACAGCGAGGGAGACAGCGAGGGAGACAGCGAGGGAGACAGCGAGGGAAACTGCGAGAGAGACAGCGAGAGAGACAGCGAGGGAAACTGCGAGAGAGACAGCGAGGGACACAGCGAGGGACACAGCGAGGGACACAGTGAGGGACACAGCGAGGGACACAGCGAGGGAGACAGCGAGGGAGACAGCGAGGGAGACAGCGAGGGAGACAGCGAGGGAGACTGCGAGGGAGACAGCGAGAGAGACTGCGAGAGAGAGCGCTTGAGAGACAGCGAGAGAGACTGCGTGGGAGACAGCGAGGGAGACACCGAGGGAGACAGCGCTGGAGACAGCGAGAGAGAATGCGAGAAGGACTGCGAGAGAGACAGCGAGGGAGAAAGCGAGAGCGACTTCGAGAGAGACTGCGAGGGAGACAGCGAGAGAGACTGTGAGGGAAACAGCGAGGGAGACAGCGAGGGGACTGCGAGAGAGACTGCGAGGGAGACTGCGAGAGAGACTGCGAGAGAGACTGCGAGAGAGACTGCGAGAGAGACTGCGAGAGAGACTGCCAGGGAGACTGCGAGAGAGACTGCGAGAGAGACTGCGAGAGAGACTGCGAGGGAGACTGCGAGAGAGACTGCGAGAGAGACTGCGAGAGAGACTGCGGGAGAGAGCGAGGGAGAAAGCGAGGGAGACAGCGAGGGAGACAGCGAGGGAGACAGCGAGGGAGACAGCGAGAGAGACAGCGAGAGAGACTGCGAGAGAGACTGCGAGGGAGACTGCGAGGGAGACTGCGAGGGAGACTGCGAGAGAGACTGCGAGAGAGACTGCGAGAGAGACTGCGAGAGAGACTGCGAGAGAGACTGCAAGGGAGAGAGCGAGGGAGAAAGCGAGAGAGAAAGCGAGGGAGACAGCGAGGGAGACAGCGAGGGAGACAGCGAGAGAGACTTCGAGAGAGACAGCGAGGGAGACAGCGAGGGAGACAGCGAGGGAGACAGCGAGGGACACAGCGAGAGAGACAGCAATAGAGACTGCGAGAGAGACTGCTAGGGACACAGCGAGAGAGACTGCGAGGGAGACAACGAGATAGAATGTGAGAGAGATCGCGTGAGACAGCGAGGGAGATAGCGAGGGAGACAGCGAGGGAGACTGCGAGAGAGACAGCGACAGAGACAGCGACAGCGAGGGAGACAGCGAGGGAGACAGCGAGGGAGACAGCGAGAGAGACTGCTACGGAGATAGCGAGAGAGACAGCGGGGGATACAGAGAGAGTGACTGCGAGGGAGACGGCGAGGGAGGCGGCGAGGGAGACAGCGAGGGAGACAGCGAGGGAGACAGCGAGGGAGACAGCGAGGGAGACTGCGAGGGAGACTGCGAGGGAGACTGCGAGAGAGACTGCGAGAGAGACTGCGAGGGAGACTGCATGGGAGACTGCGAGGGAGACTGCGAGGGAGACTGCGAGGGAGACTGCGAGGGAGACTGCGAGGGAGACAGCAAGAGAGACAGCAAGAGAGACTGCAAGAGAGACTGCAAGAGAGACAGCGAGGGAGACAGCGAGGGAGACTGGGAGGAAGACTGCGAGGAAGACTGCGAGGAAGACTGCGAGGAAGACTGCGGGGAAGACTGCGAGGAAGACTGCGAGGAAGACTGCGAGAGAGACTGCGAGAGAAACTGCGAGAGAGACTGCGAGAGAGACTGCGAGAGAGACTGCGAGAGAGATAGCGAGGAAGACTGCGAGGAAGACTGCGAGGAAGACTGCGAGAGAGACTGCGAGAGAGACTGCGAGAGAGACTGCGAGAGAGACTGCGAGAGAGACTGCGAGAGAGATAGCGAGAGAGATAGCGAGGGAGATAGCGAGGGAGATAGCGAGGGAGATAGCGAGAGAGACTGCGAGAGAGACTGCGAGAGAGACTGTGAGGGAGACTGTGAGGGAGACAGCGAGGGATACAGCGAGGGATACAGCGAGAGAGACTGCGAGACTAACTGCGAGGGAGACAGCGAGGGAGATGGCGAGGGAGACAGCGCTGGAGACAGCGCTGGAGACAGCGAGAGAGAATGCGAGAAGGACTGCGAGAGAGACAGCGAGGGAGAAAGCGAGAGCGACTTCGAGAGAGACTGCGAGGGAGACAGCGAGACTGTGAGGGAAACAGCGAGGGAGACAGCGAGGGAGACTGCGAGGGAGACAGCGAGAGAGAGACAGCGAGAGAGAGACAGCGAGAGAGACTGCAAAGGAGACTGCGAGACTGTGAGGGAAACAGCGAGGGAGACAGCGAGAGAGACTGCGAGGGAGACAGCGAGAGAGACAGCTAGAGAGACTGCGAGAGAGACTGCGAGAGAGACTGCGAGAGGGACAGCGAGAGAGACTGCGAGAGAGACTGCGAGAGAGACTGCGAGAGAGACTGCGAGGGAGAAAGCGAGGGAGAAAGCGAGGGAGAAAGCGACAGAGACTGTGTGGGAGACTGCAATGGAGACAGCGAGAGAGACTGCGAGGGAGACTGCGAACGAGACTGCGAACGAGACTGCGAGGGAGACTGCGAGGGAGACTGCGAGAGAGACTGCGAGGGAGACTGCGAGGGAGACTGCGAGGGAGACTGCGAGGGAGACTGCGAGAGAGACGGCGAGAGAGACGGCGAGAGAGACGGCGAGAGAGACGGCGAGAGAGACGGAGAGAGAGACGGAGAGAGAGACGGAGAGAGAGACGGAGAGAGAGACGGCGAGAGAGACTGCGAGAGAGACTGAGAGGGAGACAGCGAGAGAGACTGCGAGAGATACAGCGAGGGAGACAGCGAGGGAGACAGCGAGGGAGACAGCGAGGGAGACAGCGAGGGAGACAGCGAGAGTACATTGAGAGAGACAGCGAGAGAGACAGCGAGAGAGACAGTGAGAGAGACTGCTATGGAGATAGCGAGGGAGAAAGCGAGAGAGAAAGCGAGGGAGACAGCGAGAGAGAAAGCGAGGGAGACAGCGAGGGAGACAGCGAGGGAGACAGCGAGGGATACAGAGAGAGTGACTGCGAGGGAGACGGCGAGGGAGACGGCGAGGGAGACAGCGAGGGAGACAGCGAGGGAGACAGCGAGGGAGACTGCGAGGGAGAGAGCGAGGGAGAAAGCGAGAGAGAAAGCGAGGGAGACAGCGAGAGAGAAAGCGAGGGAGACAGCGAGGGAGACTGCGAGGGAGACTGCGAGGGAGACAGCGAGAGACACTTCGAGAGAGACTGCGAGGGAGACAGCGAGGGAGACAGCGAGGGAGACAGCGAGGGAGACAGCGAGGGAGACAGCGACAGAGACAGCAATAGAGACTGCGAGAGAGACTGCGAGAGAGACTGCGAGGGACACAGCGAGAGAGACTGCGAGGGAGACAACGAGAGAGAATGTGAGAGAGATCGCGTGAGACAGCGAGGGAGACAGCGAGGGAGATAGCGAGGGAGATAGCGAGGGAGACAGCGAGGGAGACTGCGAGGGAGAGAGCGAGAGACACAGCGAGGGAGACAGCAAGAGAGACTGCAAGAGAGACTGCGAGGGAGACACCGTGGGAGGCAGCGAGGGAGACAGCGAGAGAAACTGCGACGAAGATTGCGAGAGAGACTGCGAGAGAGACTGCAAGAGAGACTGCGAGAGAGACTGCGAGAGAGACTGCGAGAGAGACTGCGAGAGAGACTGCGAGAGAGACTGCGAGGGAGAAAGCGAGAGAGACTGCGAGGGAGAAAGCGAGAGAGACTGCGAGGGAGAAAGCGAGAGAGACTGCGAGGGAGAATGCAAGGGAGACAGCGAGAGAGACAGCGAGAGAGATAGCGAGGGAGATAGCGAGGGAGATAGCGAGAGAGATAGCGAGAGAGACTGCGAGAGAGACTGCGAGGGAGAGAGCGAGGGAGAAAGCGAGAGAGAACACGAGGGAGACAGCGATAGAAACTGCGAGGGAGTCAGCGAGGGAGACAGCGAGGGAGACTGTGAGGGAGACAGCGAGGGAGACAGCGAGAGAGACAGCGAGAGAGACTGCGAGTGAGACTGTGAGGGAGACAGCGAGAAAAACAGCGAGGGATACAGCGAGAGACACTGCGAGGGAGACAGCGATTGAGACGGCGAGGGAGACGGCGAGGGAGATGGCGAGAGAGACAGCGAGGGAGACAGCGAGGGAGACAGCGAGAGAGACTTCGAGAGAGACTGCGAGGGAGGCAGCGAGGGAGGCAGCGAGGGAGACAGCGAGGGAGACAGCGAGGGAGACAGCGAGGGAGACAGCGAGGGAGACAGCGACAGAGACAGCAAGAGAGACTGTGAGAGAGACTGCGATGGACACAGCGAGAGAGACTGCGAGGGAGACGAGAGAGAATGCGAGAGAGACAGCGAGGGAGACAGCGAGGGAGACTGCGAGGGAGACTGCGAGGGAGACTGCGAGGGAGACTGCGAGGGAGACTGCGAGGGAGACTGCGAGGGAGACTGCAAGAGAGACTGCGAGGGAGACTGCCAGAGAGACTGCCAGAGAGACTGCGAGGGAGACTGCGAGGGAGACAGCGAGGGAGACAGCGAGGAAGACTGCGAGGAAGACTGCGAGAGAGACTGCGAGAGAGACTGCGAGAGAGACTGCGAGAGAGACTGCGAGAGAGACTGCGAGAGAGATAGCGAGAGAGATAGCGAGGGAGATAGCGAGGGAGATAGCGAGGGAGATAGCGAGAGAGACTGCGAGAGAGACTGCGAGAGAGACTGTGAGGGAGACTGTGAGGGAGACAGCGAGGGATACAGCGAGGGATACAGCGGGAGAGACTGCGAGACTAACTGCGAGGGAGACAGCGAGGGAGATGGCGAGGGAGACAGCGCTGGAGACAGCGCTGGAGACAGCGAGAGAGAATGCGAGAAGGACTGCGAGAGAGACAGCGAGGGAGAAAGCGAGAGCGACTTCGAGAGAGACTGCGAGGGAGACAGCGAGACTGTGAGGGAAACAGCGAGGGAGACAGCGAGGGAGACTGCGAGGGAGACAGCGAGAGAGAGACAGCGAGAGAGAGACAGCGAGAGAGACTGCAAAGGAGACTGCGAGACTGTGAGGGAAACAGCGAGGGAGACAGCGAGAGAGACTGCGAGGGAGACAGCGAGAGAGACAGCTAGAGAGACTGCGAGAGAGACTGCGAGAGAGACTGCGAGAGGGACAGCGAGAGAGACTGCGAGAGAGACTGCGAGAGAGACTGCGAGAGAGACTGCGAGGGAGAAAGCGAGGGAGAAAGCGAGGGAGAAAGCGACAGAGACTGTGTGGGAGACTGCAATGGAGACAGCGAGAGAGACTGCGAGGGAGACTGCGAACGAGACTGCGAACGAGACTGCGAGGGAGACTGCGAGGGAGACTGCGAGGGAGACTGCGAGAGAGACTGCGAGGGAGACTGCGAGGGAGACTGCGAGGGAGACTGCGAGAGAGACGGCGAGAGAGACGGCGAGAGAGACGGCGAGAGAGACGGAGAGAGAGACGGAGAGAGAGACGGAGAGAGAGACGGAGAGAGAGACGGCGAGAGAGACTGCGAGAGAGACTGAGAGGGAGACAGCGAGAGAGACTGCGAGAGATACAGCGAGGGAGACAGCGAGGGAGACAGCGAGGGAGACAGCGAGGGAGACAGCGAGGGAGACAGCGAGAGTACATTGAGAGAGACAGCGAGAGAGACAGCGAGAGAGACAGCGAGAGAGACAGTGAGAGAGACAGTGAGAGAGACTGCTATGGAGATAGCGAGGGAGAAAGCGAGAGAGAAAGCGAGGGAGACAGCGAGAGAGAAAGCGAGGGAGACAGCGAGGGAGACAGCGAGGGAGACAGCGAGGGATACAGAGAGAGTGACTGCGAGGGAGACGGCGAGGGAGACGGCGAGGGAGACAGCGAGGGAGACAGCGAGGGAGACAGCGAGGGAGACTGCGAGGGAGAGAGCGAGGGAGAAAGCGAGAGAGAAAGCGAGGGAGACAGCGAGAGAGAAAGCGAGAGAGAAAGCGAGGGAGACAGCGAGAGAGAAAGCGAGGGAGACAGCGAGGGAGACTGCGAGGGAGACTGCGAGGGAGACAGCGAGAGACACTTCGAGAGAGACTGCGAGGGAGACTGCGAGGGAGACAGCGAGGGAGACAGCGAGGGAGACAGCGAGGGAGACAGCGAGGGAGACAGCGACAGAGACAGCAATAGAGACTGCGAGAGAGACTGCGAGAGAGACTGCGAGGGACACAGCGAGAGAGACTGCGAGGGAGACAACGAGAGAGAATGTGAGAGAGATCGCGTGAGACAGCGAGGGAGACAGCGAGGGAGATAGCGAGGGAGATAGCGAGGGAGACAGCGAGGGAGACTGCGAGGGAGAGAGCGAGAGACACAGCGAGGGAGACAGCAAGAGAGACTGCAAGAGAGACTGCGAGGGAGACACCGTGGGAGGCAGCGAGGGAGACAGCGAGAGAAACTGCGACGAAGACTGCGAGAGAGACTGCGAGAGAGACTGCAAGAGAGACTGCGAGAGAGACTGCGAGAGAGACTGCGAGAGAGACTGCGAGAGAGACTGCGAGGGAGAAAGCGAGAGAGACTGCGAGGGAGAAAGCGAGAGAGACTGCGAGGGAGAAAGCGAGAGAGACTGCGAGGGAGAATGCAAGGGAGACAGCGAGAGAGACAGCGAGAGAGATAGCGAGGGAGATAGCGAGGGAGATAGCGAGAGAGATAGCGAGAGAGACTGCGAGAGAGACTGCGAGGGAGAGAGCGAGGGAGAAAGCGAGAGAGAACACGAGGGAGACAGCGATAGAAACTGCGAGGGAGTCAGCGAGGGAGACAGCGAGGGAGACTGTGAGGGAGACAGCGAGGGAGACAGCGAGAGAGACAGCGAGAGAGACTGCGAGTGAGACTGTGAGGGAGACAGCGAGAAAAACAGCGAGGGATACAGCGAGAGACACTGCGAGGGAGACAGCGATTGAGACGGCGAGGGAGACGGCGAGGGAGATGGCGAGAGAGACGGCGAGAGAGACGGCGAGAGAGACGGCGAGGGAGACAGCGAGGGAGACAGCGAGGGAGACAGCGAGAGAGACAGCGAGAGAGACAGCGAGAGAGACAGCGAGAGAGACTTCGAGAGAGACTGCGAGGGAGGCAGCGAGGGAGGCAGCGAGGGAGACAGCGAGGGAGACAGCGAGGGAGACAGCGAGGGAGACAGCGAGGGAGACAGCGACAGAGACAGCAAGAGAGACTGTGAGAGAGACTGCGATGGACACAGCGAGAGAGACTGCGAGGGAGACGAGAGAGAATGCGAGAGAGACAGCGAGGGAGACTGCGAGGGAGACTGCGAGGGAGACTGCGAGGGAGACTGCGAGGGAGACTGCAAGAGAGACTGCGAGGGAGACTGCCAGAGAGACTGCCAGAGAGACTGCGAGGGAGACTGCGAGGGAGACAGCGAGGGAGACAGCGAGGGAGAATGCGAGGAAGACTGCGAGGAAGACTGCGAGGAAGACTGCGAGAGAGACTGCGAGAGAGACTGCGAGAGAGACTGCGAGAGAGACTGCGAGAGAGATAGCGAGGGAGATAGCGAGGGAGATAGCGAGAGAGACTGCGAGAGAGACTGCGAGACTAACTGAGAGGGAGACAGCGAGGGAGATGGCGAGGGAGACAGCGAGGGATACAGCGAGGGATACAGCGAGAGAGACTGCGAGAGAGACTGCGAGACTAACTGCGAGGGAGACAGCGAGGGAGATGGCGAGGGAGACAGCGCTGGAGACAGCGAGACAGAATGCGAGAAGGACTGCGAGAGAGACAGCGAGGGAGAAAGCGAGAGCGACTTCGAGAGAGACTGCGAGGGAGACAGCGAGACTGTGAGGGAAACAGCGAGGGAGACTGCGAGGGAGACTGCGAGGGAGACTGCGAGGGAGACTGCGAGGGAGACTGCGAGGGAGACAGCGAGAGAGACAGCGAGAGAGACAGCGAGAGAGACAGCGAGAGAGACTGCAAAGGAGACTGCGAGAGAGACTGCGAGGGAGACTGCGAGAGAGACTGCGAGAGAGACTGCGAGAGGGACAGCGAGAGAGACTGCGAGAGAGACTGCGAGAGAGACTGCGAGAGAGACTACGAGAGAGACTGCGAGAGAGACTACGAGAGAGACTGCGAGGGAGAATGCGAGGGAGACTGCGATTGAGACTGCGAGGGAGACTGCGAGGGAGACTGCGAGAGAGACTGCGAGAGAGACTGCGAGAGAGACTGCGAGAGAGACTGCGAGGGAGACTGCGAGGGAGACTGCGAGGGAGACGGCGAGAGAGACGGAGAGAGAGATGGAGAGAGAGACGGCGAGAGAGACGGCGAGAGAGAGAGTGAGAGAGACTGAGAGGGAGACAGCGAGAGAGACTGCGAGAGAGACTGCGAGAGAGACTGCGAGAGAGACTGCGAGAGATACAGCGAGGGATAGAGCGAGGGATAGAGCGAGGGATAGAGCGAGGGAGACTACGAGGGAGACAGCGAGAGAGACTGCGAGAGAGAGCGCGTGAGAGAGCGCGTGAGAGACAGCGAGAGAGACTGCGTGGGATACAGCGAGGGAGACAGCGAGGGAGACAGCGAGAGAGAATGCGAGAAGGACTGCGAGAGAGACTGCGAGGGAGACAGCGATAGAGACTGTGAGGGAAACAGCGAGGGAGACAGCGAGGGGACTGCGAGAGAGACTGCGAGGGAGACTGCGAGAGAGACTGCGAGAGAGACTGCGAGAGAGACTGCGAGAGAGACTGCGAGAGAGACTGCGAGGGAGACTGCGAGAGAGACTGCGAGAGAGACTGCGAGGGAGACTGCGAGGGAGACTGCGAGGGAGACTGCGAGAGAGACTGCGAGAGAGACTGCGAGAGAGACTGCGAGAAAGACTGCAAGGGAGAGAGCGAGGGAGAAAGCGAGAGAGAAAGCGAGGGAGACAGCGAGGGAGACAGCGAGGGAGACAGCGAGGGAGACAGCGAGGGAGACAGCGAGGGAGACAGCAAGGGAGACAGCAAGGGAGACAGCGAGAGAGACTGCGAGAGAGACTGCGAGAGAGACTGCGAGAGAGACTGCAAGGGAGAGAGCGAGGGAGAAAGCGAGAGAGAAAGCGAGGGAGACAGCGAGGGAGACAGCGAGGGAGACAGCGAGAGAGACTGCGAGGGAGAAAGCGAGGGAGAAAGCGACAGAGACTGTGTGGGAGACTGCAATGGAGACAGCGAGAGAGACTGCGAGGGAGACTGCGAGGGAGACTGCGAGGGAGACTGCGAGGGAGACTGCGAGAGAGACTGCGAGAGAGACTGCGAGGGAGACTGCGAGGGAGACTGCGAGGGAGACTGCGAGAGAGACGGCGAGAGAGACGGCGAGAGAGACGGCGAGAGAGACGGAGAGAGAGACGGAGAGAGAGACGGAGAGAGAGACGGAGAGAGAGACGGCGAGAGAGACTGCGAGAGAGACTGAGAGGGAGACAGCGAGAGAGACTGCGAGAGAGACTGCGAGAGAGACTGCGAGAGAGACTGCGAGAGATACAGCGAGGGAGACAGCGAGGGAGACAGCGAGAGAGACAGTGAGAGAGACAGTGAGAGAGACTGCTATGGAGATAGCGAGGGAGAAAGCGAGAGAGAAAGCGAGGGAGACAGCGAGAGAGAAAGCGAGGGAGACAGCGAGGGAGACAGCGAGGGAGACAGCGAGGGATACAGAGAGAGTGACTGCGAGGGAGACGGCGAGGGAGACGGCGAGGGAGACAGCGAGGGAGACAGCGAGGGAGACAGAGAGGGAGACAGAGAGGGAGACAGCGAGGGAGACAGCGAGGGAGACTGCGAGGGAGAGAGCGAGGGAGAGAGCGAGGGAGAAAGCGAGAGAGAAAGCGAGGGAGACAGCGAGAGAGAAAGCGAGAGAGAAAGCGAGGGAGACAGCGAGAGAGAAAGCGAGGGAGACAGCGAGGGAGACTGCGAGGGAGACAGCGAGAGACACTTCGAGAGAGACTGCGAGGGTGACTGCGAGGGAGACAGCGAGGGAGACAGCGAGGGAGACAGCGAGGGAGACAGCGAGGGAGACAGCGACAGAGACAGCAATAGAGACTGCGAGAGAGACTGCGAGGGACACAGCGAGAGAGACTGCGAGGGAGACAACGAGAGAGAATGTGAGAGAGATCGCGTGAGACAGCGAGGGAGACAGCGAGGGAGATAGCGAGGGATATAGCGAAGGAGACAGCGAGGGAGACTGCGAGGGAGAGAGCGAGAGACACAGCGAGGGAGACAGCAAGAGAGACTGCAAGAGAGACTGCGAGGGAGACACCGTGGGAGGCAGCGAGGGAGACAGCGAGAGAAACTGCGACGAAGACTGCGAGAGAGACTGCGAGAGAGACTGCGAGAGAGACTGCGAGAGAGACTGCGAGAGAGACTGCGAGGGAGAAAGCGAGGGAGAAAGCGAGAGAGACTGCGAGAGAGACTGCGAGGGAGACTGCAAGGGAGACTGCGAGGGAGACTGCGAGAGAGACTGCGAGAGAGACTGCGAGAGAGACTGCGAGAGAGACTGCGAGGGAGACTGCGAGAGAGACTGCGAGAGAGACTGCGAGAGAGACTGCGAGGGAGACTGCGAGGGAGACTGCGAGGGAGACTGCGAGAGAGACTGCGAGAGAGACTGCGAGAGAGACTGCGAGAAAGACTGCAAGGGAGAGAGCGAGGGAGAAAGCGAGAGAGAAAGCGAGGGAGACAGCGAGGGAGACAGCGAGGGAGACAGCGAGGGAGACAGCGAGGGAGACAGCAAGGGAGACAGCGAGAGAGACAGCGAGAGAGACTGCGAGAGAGACTGCGAGAGAGACTGCGAGAGAGACTGTTAGAGAGACTGCGAGAGAGACTGCAAGGGAGAGAGCGAGGGAGAAAGCGAGAGAGAAAGCGAGGGAGACAGCGAGGGAGACAGCGAGGGAGACAGCGAGAGAGACTGCGAGGGAGAAAGCGAGGGAGAAAGCGACAGAGACTGTGTGGGAGACTGCAATGGAGACAGCGAGAGAGACTGCGAGGGAGACTGCGAGGGAGACTGCGAGGGAGACTGCGAGGGAGACTGCGAGAGAGACTGCGAGAGAGACTGCGAGGGAGACTGCGAGGGAGACTGCGAGAGAGACGGCGAGAGAGACGGCGAGAGAGACGGCGAGAGAGACGGCGAGAGAGACGGAGAGAGAGACGGAGAGAGAGACGGAGAGAGAGACGGAGAGAGAGACGGCGAGAGAGACTGCGAGAGAGACTGAGAGGGAGACAGCGAGAGAGACTGCGAGAGAGACTGCGAGAGAGACTGCGAGAGAGACTGCGAGAGATACAGCGAGGGAGACAGCGAGGGAGACAGCGAGAGAGACAGTGAGAGAGACAGTGAGAGAGACTGCTATGGAGATAGCGAGGGAGAAAGCGAGAGAGAAAGCGAGGGAGACAGCGAGAGAGAAAGCGAGGGAGACAGCGAGGGAGACAGCGAGGGAGACAGCGAGGGATACAGAGAGAGTGACTGCGAGGGAGACGGCGAGGGAGACGGCGAGGGAGACAGCGAGGGAGACAGCGAGGGAGACAGAGAGGGAGACAGAGAGGGAGACAGCGAGGGAGACAGCGAGGGAGACTGCGAGGGAGAGAGCGAGGGAGAGAGCGAGGGAGAAAGCGAGAGAGAAAGCGAGGGAGACAGCGAGAGAGAAAGCGAGAGAGAAAGCGAGGGAGACAGCGAGAGAGAAAGCGAGGGAGACAGCGAGGGAGACTGCGAGGGAGACAGCGAGAGACACTTCGAGCGAGACTGCGAGGGTGACTGCGAGGGAGACAGCGAGGGAGACAGCGAGGGAGACAGCGAGGGAGACAGCGAGGGAGACAGCGACAGAGACAGCAATAGAGACTGCGAGAGAGACTGCGAGGGACACAGCGAGAGAGACTGCGAGGGAGACAACGAGAGAGAATGTGAGAGAGATCGCGTGAGACAGCGAGGGAGACAGCGAGGGAGATAGCGAGGGATATAGCGAGGGAGACAGCGGGGGAGACTGCGAGGGAGAGAGCGAGAGACACAGCGAGGGAGACAGCAAGAGAGACTGCAAGAGAGACTGCGAGGGAGACACCGTGGGAGGCAGCGAGGGAGACAGCGAGAGAAACTGCGACGAAGACTGCGAGAGAGACTGCGAGAGAGACTGCGAGAGAGACTGCGAGAGAGACTGCGAGAGAGACTGCGAGAGAGACTGCGAGGGAGAAAGCGAGGGAGAAAGCGAGAGAGACTGCGAGAGAGAATGCGAGGGAGACTGCAAGGGAGACTGCGAGGGAGACTGCGAGAGAGACTGCGAGAGAGACTGCGAGAGAGACTGCGAGAGAGACTGCGAGGGAGACTGCGAGAGAGACTGCGAGAGAGACTGCGAGAGAGACTGCGAGGGAGACTGCGAGGGAGACTGCGAGGGAGACTGCGAGAGAGACTGCGAGAGAGACTGCGAGAGAGACTGCGAGAAAGACTGCAAGGGAGAGAGCGAGGGAGAAAGCGAGAGAGAAAGCGAGGGAGACAGCGAGGGAGACAGCGAGGGAGACAGCGAGGGAGACAGCGAGGGAGACAGCAAGGGAGACAGCGAGAGAGACAGCGAGAGAGACTGCGAGAGAGACTGCGAGAGAGACTGCGAGAGAGACTGTTAGAGAGACTGCGAGAGAGACTGCGATGGACACAGCGAGAGAGACTGCGAGGGAGACGAGAGAGAATGCGAGAGAGACAGCGAGGGAGACTGCGAGGGAGACTGCGAGGGAGACTGCGAGGGAGACTGCGAGGGAGACTGCGAGCGAGACAGCAAGAGAGACTGCAAGAGAGACTGCAAGAGAGACTGCGAGGGAGACTGCCAGAGAGACTGCGAGGGAGACTGCGAGGGAGACAGCGAGGGAGACAGCGAGGGAGAATGCGAGGAAGACTGCGAGGAAGACTGCGAGGAAGACTGCGAGAGAGACTGCGAGAGACACTGCGAGAGAGACTGCGAGAGAGACTGCGAGAGAGACTGCGAGAGAGATAGCGAGGGAGATAGCGAGGGAGATAGCGAGAGAGACTGCAAGAGAGACTGCGAGACTAACTGCGAGGGAGACAGCGAGGGAGACAGCGAGGGAGATGGCGAGGGAGACAGCGAGGGATACAGCGAGGGATACAGCGAGAGAGACTGCGAGAGAGACTGTGAGACTAACTGCGAGGGAGACAGCGAGGGAGATGGCGAGGGAGACAGCGCTGGAGACAGCGAGACAGAATGCGAGAAGGACTGCGAGAGAGACAGCGAGGGAGAAAGCGAGAGCGACTTCGAGAGAGACTGCGAGGGAGACAGCGAGACTGTGAGGGAAACAGCGAGGGAGACTGCGAGGGAGACTGCGAGGGAGACTGCGAGGCAGACTGCGAGGGAGACAGCGAGAGAGACAGCGAGAGAGACAGCGAGAGAGACTGCAAAGGAGACTGCGAGAGAGACTGCGAGGGAGACTGCGAGAGAGACTGCGAGAGAGACTGCGAGAGGGACAGCGAGAGAGACTGCGAGAGAGACTGCGAGAGAGACTACGAGAGAGACTGCGAGAGAGACTATGAGAGAGACTGCGAGAGAGACTGCGAGAGAGACTGCGAGGGAGAAAGCGAGGGAGAAAGCGACAGAGACTGTGTGGGAGACTGCAATGGAGACAGCGAGAGAGACTGTGAGGGAGAATGCGAGGGAGACTGCGAGGGAGACTGCGAGGGAGACTGCGAGGGAGACTGCGAGAGAGACTGCGAGAGAGACTGCGAGAGAGACTGCGAGGGAGACTGCGAGAGAGACTGCGAGGGAGACTGCGAGGGAGACTGCGAGGGAGACTGCGAGAGAGACTGCGAGAGAGACGGCGAGAGAGACGGAGAGAGAGATGGAGAGAGAGACGGCGAGAGAGAGAGTGAGAGAGACTGAGAGGGAGACAGCGAGAGAGACTGCGAGAGAGACTGCGAGAGAGACTGCGAGAGATACAGCGAGGGATACAGCGAGGGATAGAGCGAGGGATAGAGCGAGGGAGACAGCGAGGGAGACAGCGAGAGTACATTGAGAGAGACAGCGAGAGAGACAGCGAGAGAGACAGCGAGAGAGACAGCGAGAGAGACTGCTATGGAGATAGCGAGAGAGACAGCGGGGGATACAGAGAGAGTGACTGCGAGGGAGACGGCGAGGGAGACAGCGAGGGAGACAGCGAGGGAGACTGCGAGGGAGACTGCGAGGGAGACAGCGAGGGAGACAGCGAGGGAGACAGCGAGGGAGACAGCGAGGGAGACAGCGAGGGAAACTGCGAGAGAGACAGCGAGGGAAACTGCGAGAGAGACAGCGAGGGAAACTGCGAGAGAGACAGCGAGGGACACAGCGAGGGACACAGCGAGGGAGACAGCGAGGGAGACTGCGAGGGAGACTGCGAGGGAGACAGCGAGAGAGACTGCGAGAGAGACTGCGAGAGAGAGCACGTGAGAGACAGCGAGAGAGACTGCGTGGGATACAGCGAGGGAGACAGCGAGGGAGACAGCGAGAGAGAATGCGAGAAGGACTGCGAGAGAGACAGCGAGGGAGAAAGCGAGAGCGACTTCGAGAGAGACTGCGAGGGAGACAGCGATAGAGACTGTGAGGGAAACAGCGAGGGAGACAGCGAGGGGACTGCGAGAGAGACTGCGAGGGAGACTGCGAGAGAGACTGCGAGAGAGACTGCGAGAGAGACTGCGAGAGAGACTGCGAGAGAGACTGCGAGGGAGACTGCGAGGGAGACTGCGAGGGAGACTGCAAGAGAGACTGCGAGAGAGACTGCGAGAGAGACTGCGAGAGAGACTGCAAGGGAGAGAGCGAGGGAGAAAGCGAGAGAGGAAGCGAGGGAGACAGCGAGGGAGACAGCGAGGGAGACAGCGAGGGAGACAGCGAGAGAGACTGCGAGAGAGACTGCGAGAGAGACTGCGAGAGAGACTGCGAGAGAGACTGCGAGAGAGAATGCGAGGGAGAGAGCGAGGGAGAAAGCGAGAGAGAAAGCGAGGGAGACAGCGAGGGAGACAGCGAGGGAGACAGCGAGGGAGACAGCGAGGGAGACAGCGAGAGAGACTTCGAGAGAGACTGCGAGAGAGACTGCGAGAGAGGCAGCGAGGGAGACAGCGAGGGAGAAAGCGAGGGAGACAGCGAGGGAGACAGCGAGGGAGACAGCGAGGGAGACAGCGAGGGAGACAGCGAGGGAGACAGCGACAGAGACAGCAATAGAGACTGCGAGAGAGACTGCGAGGGACACAGCGAGAGAGACTGCGAGGGAGACAACGAGAGAGAATGTGAGAGAGATCGCGTGAGACAGCGAGGGAGACAGCGAGGGAGACAGCGAGGGAGACTGCGAGAGAGAGAGCGAGAGACACAGTGAGGGAGACAGCAAGAGAGACTGCAAGAGAGACTGCGAGGGAGACTGCGAGGGAGACTGCGAGGGAGACAGCGTGGGAGGCAGCGAGGGAGACAGCGAGAGAAACTGCGACGAAGACTGCGAGAGAGACTGCGAGAGAGACTGCGAGAGAGACTGCGAGAGAGACTGCGAGAGAGACTGCGAGGGAGAAAGCGAGGGAGAAAGCGAGAGAGACTGCGAGAGAGACTGCGAGAGAGACTGCGAGGGAGACTGCGAGGGAGACTGCAAGGGAGACTGCAAGGGAGACTGCAAGGGAGACAGCGAGAGAGACAGCGAGAGAGACTGCGAGAGAGACTGCGAGGGAGAAAGCGAGAGAGACTGCGAGAGAGAAAGCGAGAGAGACTGCGAGGGAGACTGCAAGGGAGACAGCGAGAGAGACAGCGAGGGAGATAGCGCGGGGGATAGCGAGGGAGATAGCGAGGGAGATAGCGAGAGAGATAGCGAGAGAGATAGCGAGAGAGACTGCAAGAGAGACTGTGAGGGAGAGAGCGAGGGAGAGAGCGAGGGAGACTGTGAGGGAGACAGCGAGGGAGACAGCGAGAGAGACTGCGAGTGAGACTGTGAGGGAGACAGCGAGAGAGACTGCTAGGGAGAAAGCGAGGGAGAAAGCGAGAGAGACTGCTATGGAGATAGCGAGAAAAACAGCGAGGGATACAGCGAGAGACACTGCGAGGGAGACAGCGATTGAGACGGCGAGGGAGACAGCGAGGGAGAAAGCGAGGGAGACAGCGAGGGAGACAGCGAGGGAGACAGCGAGAGAGACAGCGAGAGAGACAGCGAGAGAGACAGCGAGAGAGACTTCGAGAGAGACTTCGAGAGAGACTTCGAGAGAGACTTCGAGAGAGTCTGCGAGGGAGGCAGCGAGGGAGGCAGCGAGGGAGGCAGCGAGGGAGACAGCGAGGGAGACAGCGAGGGAGACAGCGAGGGAGACAGCGAGGGAGACAGCAAGAGAGACTGTGAGAGAGACTGCGATGGACACAGCGAGAGAGACTGCGAGGGAGACGAGAGAGAATGCGAGAGAGAATGCGAGAGAGATCGCGTGAGACAGCGAGGGAGACAGCGAGGGAGACAGCGAGGGAGACTGCGAGGGAGACTGCGAGGGAGACTGCGAGGGAGACTGCGAGGGAGACTGCGAGGGAGACTGCGAGGGAGACAGCAAGAGAGACAGCAAGAAAGACAGCAAGAGAGACAGCAAGAGAGACTGCAAGAGAGACTGCAAGAGAGACTGCAAGAGAGACTGCAAGAGAGACTGCGAGGGAGACAGCGAGGGAGACTGCGAGGAAGACTGCGAGGAAGACTGCGAGGAAGACTGCGAGGAAGACTGCGAGAGAGACTGCGAGAGAGACTGCGAGAGAGACTGCGAGGGAGAAAGCGAGAGAGACTGCGAGAGAGACTGCGAGGGAGAAAGCGAGAGAGACTGCGAGGGAGACTGCGAGGGAGACTGCAAGGGAGACTGCAAGGGAGACAGCGAGAGAGACAGCGAGGGAGACAGCGAGGGAGATAGCGAGGGAGATAGCGAGGGAGATAGCGAGGGAGATAGCGAGGGAGATAGCGAAAGAGATAGCGAGGGAGATAGCGAGAGAGATAGCGAGAGAGACTGCGAGAGAGACTGCGAGAGAGACTGCGAGAGAGACTGTGAGGGAGACTGTGAGGG